>NC_050068.2:160671110-161005559 GCF_009764565.3 Dermochelys coriacea
CCCTCTGCTCTCCCCCATATAGAACAAGAACAACAGCCCAAAATGAACTAGTATGACAGAGTTATGAGCAACTGGAGGAAAAGAAAGGAAGATTAGAATGGAAGATAGATCTCATCCTTAATGATAATATGAATTAGCCACACTTTCTGTAATTCAGACTTTGACTTATTGGATTCTTTACAGCAACTCCAGCCATCCGGTCTTCTTCAGGAAGACAAAAATATCAGTCTATTTAAAAAGTATAAATGTGTTTGCACATGAAATACTATTCTGCTTCGTTGTCTCCATAGACCAAGTAAATGAAACTCAGAAAGTAAGAAATCTTGTAAGTGGAACGGTGGGGGAGGGAGAAGTCGTCTTTACTAGTGACTCGTTGATACTTGCAGTAGCATAATTTATCAATACCGGTATTCGTAAAGCATCAACAGGGAACTCAGTACTGTACGAGACCGATACTAAGCCAGACCCTGCCCTAAATGTACGTTTGGGAAGGAAAATAACAAATCCCTCTGAGACCCTTACACTTAACTCATCACTATGGTATCTGAGCATCTGGTCATATTGTATATATTGACAATGTGGGATGCTAAGAACATACCGTCTTTTCAGTATACAGATAGATGGAGATTGTTGTGGCTTTGTAAGGTGGGCAGGACATCGTGAAGAGTTAGGCCTTACCTTTCTTCTTGGAGGTTAATTACTCCATTATTTATTATAACATCTAGGAGCCCTAGTCACAAAACAGGACTCCATTGTGCTAGGTGCTGTACAGTCACAGAACAAAAGGATAGCCCCTGTCCCAAGGACATAGGCAGGGAGTACAAAGAAACAATGAGACAATTGGTCAGCATAACAGGCAGCTCATCAGCAGCCTAACCATTACTAGGATTTGTGTGGATCCTATGGCCTGAAGCCATAGGGAGTAGACCTTACTGTGGACATCCGTTGGTGAAATGGGAAAAGAGCAGCCCAGAGTTGCTTGAGCACTCCACAGGGGACAGTGCTCTCTGATGGCATTGGTTGCGGAGCAAGGGGCTGGCCTATCCTGGAAAGTCAGGTCAACCCAGCTACATCATTCAGTGGTATGAAAAATTCACACCTCTGAGACATTGTTAAGCCGACCTAAGCCCCAGCGCAGACAGCACTAGGTTGATGGAAGAATTCTTCCAGTGATCCAGCTACCACTTCCTAAGGGGGTGGATTTACTACAGTGTTGGAAGATCCCTTTGGAAACACTACAGTGGCACAATTGTAGTGCTTCTAGTGTAGACAACCTGAATTGGCCAGGCCTCATGTGCATTTGTTCTGTGATGCTGTGGGGCATCTTGGTTAAAATACAGTTAAGTTTTGAGTTTGCAGGCAATGAAATGAAATGAAGGGACAAGAAAGGAACACCGAATGTGCCTGGGGTCATCCTAACCGAGATTGCAGTCCGGACCGGTTGGGTAAGGGAGCCTGGACAGAGTTAAAAGTAGAGAAGGGTAGGATGGAGGGTGGGGTGGGGGGAAGAAGACTGCTGGCACTGGGAGTGCTATTCTGGTGGTAAAGATTCACTTTAGGGTCCTGAATATCACTGATCCCTCTCTAAATAGCTGAGCCCAGTCAAGCCAACCATAAAACTGTGGAGAGCGAGGAGCTGAGTTGGCTTGGACTGAAGATGTGGAGACAGCACCAGGGATCAGGGGTGCTGGAACAATTGGTACAGTGGGGATACTGAGAGCCATTGAACTAAACTGTAATCCCTGTATATAATGGGAACCACTTCAGCAGCAACCCCCAGACCACTAGTTCCAGCACCTATGGCAGGGATTTTGGTGTGGGCCTCCCTACCCAGCAATTAAAGCTGAAATCACTTCAGCTGGATCAGACAAGAGAGTCCCTAGTCACCACTTGACCTTCCAGAATCCTTGGACTCCAGAAACCCAGAACAACCAATTGTGATTGGAGGAGCAAGGAAGTGGTTAGAATGTGTTAGCCACTCAAGTACCAGTAGGACTGAGGATGGGACTATAGTTAAGACACTTTCATAGGGTGGGAGTCTTACCTAATATCGTTAATGTGTTTGGTTGCTGGCTTTTCCAAGTTTGTTCTGTTTGTCCTATCTGCCCCCTCCCCTCCAGTCAACTTCTGTTTTAAATCTCAGGACTCTGTGCTTGTGAGTGGGGTGGTACTGCCCACCCAGGGTGCCATCTATCATTTCCCAGGTGTCTGGGTGAAGGCTTGAGCCTGTGTTAGTCTTTAGAGGGATCCCCTCGAAAACTGAAGCCAGCTCTTTTAGCTGCTGACAGAAGTTACATTTTGTCATGGGGAAGGAGAAATTTTTTTTAAAGGGGGATAATGAGGTAGCTTTGTGGATGTTTATGGGGAGTGCCTCCCAAGTGTGAAGGGCAGCATGGGAGGAGGAAGCATGAAGGTACTTGCTTGAAAAAATTAACAAGTGGGCAGTGGAGGCCAGCATCTTAGGCTGATCGGAGATGAGCACTGAAAGCTCGATGCCAAATGAGAGATATGGTGGTGATGGACCAAGAAGGGCCTTTGAAAGTGAAGACAAGTGCAAACCTTCCCAGGGTGGCTTATACAATATTTGTTAAACTATGGCTGGTTATTTTGCATGCAACCCACAGAACCTAATACTGAATTTGCACTTTCATCTCCCTGGCAAGCTAGATTTCAGAATTGCGGAGGGTTAATAACTGTGAGACAAGGCTTTAGTTTTCCTTTAGGCTGCAAGAGATTTTTTTTTCTTTTAAATTATTTGTTCTGGAAGTGAGGAAGTTATTTGGTAGAATTTGTAAAAGATTTAACATGCCTGATGCGCAGATTTTGAGGAGGATGGAGCTGAATTTGGAAAAGTCCATCATAGCTACGGTCCAAATACGAAGGAAAATAAGGTACCGTTGTTTTGAGATCCCAGAGAAGGTACAGTATGTTCACAAGAATTTATTTGGTTTGAGAACTGACACACATGCATGGAAAATTACTGTGCTGTTTATGCTTTCATATAATATAGTTTTATATTTCCTGCATGTTGGATGTTAGCAATGGTATTAATTCAGGCTGCTTAGAGGGGGCCAGCAACATTTCTTGTCAGTGGCAGTCTTTCCCCTGTGGAGTCCTCTGTTCAAATGCTGCATTAGGTCACAAGTGACAACTAAATTCATGGTCTCATCTCAAGGGAGCTGCACAATGGGTTAGGGCACATTGACAGAGCTGAGGGCCTGATCCAGACAACTCTTGCTGACTTCAGTGGGCTTTGGATCAGGCTCTAAGAGAGAGGTTACACAGTAGGAAACCCAAACCCACTGAGATTCCTAAGGCTTTTCATTGACTTTCATGGACTTTGGGCCAGGCCTTTATGTGCTGCCTGCATCCTGCTTGCTCCAGCCAGCATTAACAGTATCACTTTCATGAACACCATAGTAACTCTCGAATCAGCCTTTTCAGAGTCCTTTATCAACAGGCATGGGCTGTGCATAATAGATAGGCTTACATTCATCTGACCTTCTTGCAGGCTCTGACTGAGAAGCAATCTAAAATGCCGTGTCACAGTAAGTGTATTATAGGTTGAAGACTTTAAGGCCAGAAGAGACCATTAGGACCATGTAGTCTGATTTCCTGCGTAACACAGGCCATAGAATTTCACTCAGAGTTAGGACTGGGATTCTCCTAACTAGATTTTTCCTCTCCTAGCTAGATTTTTCTAGCTTTAGGGAAGAGTTTTAAATTTCACTCTTCTTAAACCCCAAATGTGGCACATTTTCTGTGTCTTAATGCTGGAATGTTTAACCAACCTGTGATTTGATTTATTTTCCCCTTCAACATGCTCTTCTGACTCTGGAAGAGAGAAGGCATTTCATCAGTGCAAAGGGGACACATTCCTTTGTTAAACTTTTGTATTCATTTAAAAATACCCATTTACATAACCGAATAACATGAGTAAAGAACTCAATGCACTGTAGCAGTGTATCAGGTGATGAGACTTTCCTTGGTGCCTGCTGAATTGGAAAGATTTTCTAATATCTGAGCCCTTACAAAAAAGAATAAGTGAACTCTGTGAAAATATAATAGTAGGTACTGTATGCTAACTTAAAACCTAATGTGTTATTACTGGCTTTTATACACCTGGTTATCCAGGGATAAAGCAATATGATATTTATAACCAGGTAGTACTGCTTTGTAATCTGAATATATTGCATTCACACTAGTGACTTGAACAAAGTGTTTCTTCATTTCTCAAACCATTTAATGGTTTTCTCATAAGAAACCATGAAGTCAATTTTGTTGTGTTTGTCAGCTGGGTTTTGACTGTGTGTATTTTGCTCCACAAGAGGGTTATTCAGAGCTCCCCTTCGGTCTTAATTAATTGCAGACCCTCTGGAAGGCAAGCCCTGTGGGGCTGGAGAGCTTCCAGTCTGGTTTCCATTTAGCCTGTGGGCTGCAGCTAAGCATGTTGAAGCACTGCTGGCACATAGTTGTGTGAGTTCAACTACTTTGTAAACTCTTGCAGTGTTGCTACAGTTAGTAATGAGGGAGAACATTAAAAGGCATTCATTGATGATTCTCCTACCAGGAGCCATGGCTTTTCAGTTCAGAACTTTATAATCAGAAAATAAGTTTACATGACTTTTTAAAAAAAGCATATACCTCCTTTTGGAGACTAATTTCCTATTCACAGCATTTAAATCTTAAAACTTTCAGCTGTGCTTTCTTTAAACCCTCAGTTCTATTCCAGGATTTTCTTGATTTTTTTTTTTTTGTCTCTTCAAAATGCCAAGTTCTCATACCAGGGAACAAGTCAAAACTTTAGATTTTTTTTTTTCCAGTCTGCCAAACCTCTCTAAATTCCACCATATTTTTTATTTGATTTGTAAAGGTTAGACTTGTAGCAGTGTGCAGTAATCTTTTCTATTGAAAACTTCCAGATATAAGCAACAGCCATATTAAACATATAATGTGCAAATACTGCTGGTGGGTTAATACACTTATGTCTCTCTCCTTATTTTGGTTTATGCATACTTATGGTTTCATAAATACAGATCTCTACGAGTATCTCTATTTGCGTTGGAGGAGGTCTGCTATGGAATTCAGACTGAGAAGTAAAGCCAAGTGATCTATTCGTAACTGAATTGTGAATCATGTACGCTCTAGTAAAAACAGAAGGACCATCAAAATATTGTATAACAACATTTTGAGATGGAAGGAGGAATTCAGTCAAACTGCCTATCTAGGGATCTTTTGCTACTTTATAGCACACAGAAATTAAAAGTTATAATGAAATAAAGCCCAGAAGGAAACAGTCACGTGTAAATGTCTCTTCCCCCTGCCACCTCCCAGAGGATCTGGGGAGTCTTTGAGAAAATTCTGCATTTGGATCTGGATTTCAGCTCCAGTATCTACCCTTCCTGCATGCACAGGACTCCCGTTGTTCTCAATGAAATTTTAATGCTTGGGGGAGGGGGAAACTATATGCAATACAACTTTACTTTGCATAATGACTTTCACACAAATGGCATTGCAAAATGCTTTGCAGAAGTAAATGAGAGAAATTAAGAAGTATAGGCCAGGGACAAGATAGACTTTTTTGATGAGATTAGAAGAGAGAGTCTGACCATCTATGGCAAAGTAATCTGAGCTGAGATCAGCTATGGGGATATCTCTTCTTAGAGCTGTTAGATGGTGTCAAGGTTCCTTCCCCACTCTGAACTCTAGGGTACAGATGTGGGGACCTGCATGAAAGACCCCCCTAAGCTTATTCTTACCAGCTTAGATTAAAACCTTCCCCAAGGTATAAACTTTGCTTTGTCCTTGAACCGTATGCTGCCACCACCAAGTGTTTTTTAAACAAAGAACAGGGAAAAAACCCATTTGGAGATGTCTTCCCCCAAAATATCCCCCCCAAGCCCTACACTCCCTTTCCTGGGGAAGGCTTGATAAAAATCCTCACCAATTTGCATAGGTGAACACAGACCCAAACCCTGGGATCTTAAGAACAATGAAAAAACAATATGGTTCTTAAAATAAGAATTTTAATTAAAGAAAAGGTAAGAGAATCACCTCTGTAAAATCAGGATCGTAACTACCTTACAGGGTAATCAGATTCAAAACATAGAGAATCCCTTTAGGCAAAACCTTAAGTTACAAAAAGACACAAAAGCAGGAATATACATTCTATCCAGCACAGCTATTTTACCAGCCATTAAACAAAAAAGGAAATCTAACACATTTCTAGCTAGATTACTTACTAACTTACCAGGAGTTGTAAGGCTGCATTCCTGATCTGCTCCTGGAAAAAGCATCTCACAGACAGAACCCTTTGTTACCCCTTCCCCTCCAGATTTGAAAGTCCCTTCATTGGTCATTTTGGTCAGGTGCCAGCGAGGTTATCTTAGCTTCTTAACCCTTTACAGGTGAAAGGGTTTTGCCTCTGGCCAGGAGGGATTTTATAGCACTGTATACAGAAAGATGGTTACCCTTCCCTTTATATTTATGACAGATGGACAGGGTGAAAAACCCATCATGCAAAATTCTGGGGATGAGACTGTTTAAGCAAATACATTTTTTTCTTGCTTTTATTTCATTAAGTGGGATAGTCTGCCCCCAGGGGAAGTTTTTCTCACTCCTAAGAATTAGAGGCTGGCTTATGAGTTGAAGCTTTGCAGTTTGTGTCCCCTCTAAAGCTTTTCAAAATTTTAGTATTGTAATTAGGGATGATCTTATCCATCTAACTAACTAGGTAACCCTTTTATTGAATCTTGCTAAGCTCTTGGCCTCAAGTGCATCTTGCAGTGTGGCTTCCACAGGCTAAACTGGCATTGTGTGAAGAAAATGTTTGCTTTGGCAGGTGAATGAGCCTAAAAAACCTCTTCCCCACCCATATTCCATTGAGAAATTTTGCTCTGGCAGATTCAATAATGGCTGAAGTGATTTTGTTCAATCTACTTGTTTTCTAGATCTCATTGAGAGCTAAGGAGTAAGCCAAGTTTTAAGTAAAACAATAGTCATTTGAAATGTCTGAGCATTTAATTCTTTTGTCCAAGCTGAGTAGAATTTGCTCATCTTGTTTAAAAAAAATTGATTGATCTCTGAAGTTAGAGAGAAGGAATGGGACTCTGAAGTACTTTTAGCTTTGGAATTAAATTTTCGTCCACAAATTAGGGCAGCTGAGTTCCAGGTTGAGGGCATTAAGCCAAACAGATCCAGATAATAAAACTTAAAAGCTCCATTGGCCCTTCACTTACTTTTATTTAAAGAAGGCAATGCTACATAAAAATAGTATGACTGCAACATTAAGTATAAGGAATAAAGCACACAGAATGGAGCTGGAAAGCAAATGCTAAATTTGTCCACTTATACTTTATTTTAGTGTCTTGCTATTACTATACATTTGTCAAGCAATTCAATGTAATAGCGCAATTTGTGGAATAATTTCTTACACAGTCGTACATACAGTAAGGAACAATGCAGCTATGGTCTTCAGATTTGGCTTTTCCTTTTTAGTCTCAATATGATGAATGAAATGAGTCAAATTGTAAGAACATCAGTTGTTATAAAGTTATGAATTTTCATAGTTAGAAAGTTGAAACTTTTCAGATAACGAGTCAAAACTACAACAGTCTAGGATATTGGGCCACCTCAAATTGAGGTCCTATCAAACTATGGAGTATTTATCATTAAATATAGTATCAGGATAAACTAACCTAGAATTTAATATTCAAATAATAACAATCATGTAATATGCTTCGAAAGTGTATGTCATATCCTCTATGTGGACCTGCCACTACAGGGAGGTAACTGCCTATTAGCTGGCTGTTAAGGGAGTGACTCCTTTATCTAAGCTAGTAAAGGTCTGTGCTTCAGTGCTAAAGCTCTGAGGTTCATATCCTGCTGATGACCTGGGTTGAAGGTCATTACATTAACATGCTTTATTAGATTCTGCTTTGTAAAAACTATTCTGGAATCAACAGGGTTCACAAATTTATGGATGTTAGGAAACAAGAAAACTGAAATTCTCTAGGATAAGCTCGAATCAGATCGTTTGATTTGTGACAAAGTCTAAAGATTTCAGCAGATACTTAAATGTTACATAATTGGAGCATTAATGCATCTGAAGAATTCTCTTCCACTAGCGTTGTCCAAATAATCAAAAACCCAACACTTCTCAAGTATATTACTGTTTTCTTATCATGAAGAAAATGCTTAAGAGAATGAACTGGTTATAGAACCAATACACTTTTAGGCTGATTTACAGAGGTGCTGAGCCCCTGTAGCTCTTAATGAAATTAAAGGGATCAGCAAGTATACAGTACCTTCATTGAATGAATATTTCACTGGTTTTAGCAATGGATGCTTACGAGCATCATTCATTAGCACCTGGACTGCAGTTGTATTATGAATTCAGTCTGTGCTAATAGAGGAAATTGGACCTTTATCAACCAGATGCTACATGATAAATACTTTATCAATAAATTGGCATAGAAGATTAAATGGCACTCTGAAATAAATGAAGTGTGCGCATGCATATGCACACCCATTAATTTTGCTGAGAAGCTCTTAAAACTTATTTAAGAGGCCTAATTATGTCACACCTACATATCTAGGTTGCTCTCTGGCAGAAGCTATGACCTCTGTGCCATTGGACATTCAGACTCACTCTGGCCTTTGGATTCTGGCTCAGTGGTCTAAAGGGGGATGACAACAGGTCTATGGCAGCCTCCGCTCCTCCATAACTTTGCCTAGCTGTGTGTGTGCTGCAGGTCTTGGCAAGATGGTCGTAGGAATCTGTGAGAGGATTAAAGGGCCCTGGGGCAGGTACCGAGATTTCCAAGCAGCCCTGTTTTGGGATGGCCTGCTTACCTCATGTGAGGGTGGCCCTAGAAAAGGTAGGTCAAACAAGCCCTGCCTCATTGTTTTACATCCTGGCTCAACTGTTTTTTAATAAACAGAATTGCTGGAATATTTGGACCCTTGGATATGACTTTGATCTGAATTTGGATTTGAGGAAAATGGCTGTGTTGAGTAACGAGCTTGCATGCTTCAGAACTGAGATTGCAGCTCTTTCGGAAACTCGCCTCTCAGACACAGGCTTCGTAAGGGGGACAGACTACGCTATTTACTGGCATGAGAAACCTGAAGGCATAAGGGGAGAGTACGGTAATAGGTTTTGCTATCAGAAATGATTGTATGTCATTGTGTGAAGCTCCAATTGCAGTGTTCATACGTATCATGACACTTTGAGTTAGTCTACAGAAGGGATTCATCAACCTCGTCAGTGTCTATGCTCCAACTCTACAGGCTAGTGACGAGGAGAAGGATAGCTTTTACCAACAGCTGGAAGAACTGATTGTCTGGATTCCACAGAATGAACCCATCCTATTACTTGGAGACTTCGATGCAAGAATTGGGTCCAATGCTGAGATCTGACCTGGGAAGGGTCAGAGAGTTCTTGAGCTCTGTGCCAGGCAAGGCTTATTGGTGACCAACACATTCTTTGCTGGTAACATCAGAAGAACATCGTGGAGACATCTGAGGTCCAAGCACTGGCATTATCTGGACTTAGTACAGACAAGACATACATATTTGAAAGATCTCTTGAATACATGATCCTTCCAAAGTGCAGACTATGACACAGATGACACTCTTGTCAGCTTGAAATTTCATTTTGCAGCAAAGACGATCCAACGTAATCAACCTGCTGTACAATCTCATGTTGTCTTGTGCCAAATCAATGATCCTGTCAAGAAATGGCTTTTTAATGAAATGGCAAAGACAGCTGAAATGAATTAAACTGCTTCAGATGCATGGGAAGTCTTGAAGACAAGTATCAACAATGTGTCAATCAAGATTTTTTTTTTTTTTTGAAAGAGTACTAGGAAAAAATGTTGACAGTTAATAGACCGTTTGGACATACTGCTGCCACTCATTGAGAGGAAAAGATCTGCCCTGATCACCTACTACTGATTCCCTCAATAACCTAAGAGAAGCTTGTAAGATTGTTCAAATAGCTTCCAGGAGGTGTGGTGAAGAATTTTTGGCTGGGTATCTGACCATATCCAGCGGGTGGATGGTGCAGGTGACAGCAGAAGTTTGTATGAGGGCATTAGAAAGGCCATTGGGCTGATTAAAGAACAAGACAGCTCTGCTGAAAGATCTAGATGGCAATATCATAACTGATAAAGGGAAGCAACTGGAGAGGTGGATTGAACACTATGGAATGATATACTCAGGGGAATCTATAGTAGACCAAGTATGTTAGGCAAATTGCCTGGGTTTGAAGTTATGACTCCACTGAACCTACATTAGAGGAACTTGAACAACGCATCAAAAAGTTTTCCAACAACAAAGATTCAGGATCTGACTGTTTACTGGCTGAACTCTACAAAATGTGCAAAGACTTGCTGCAAAGATTGCACGAGGTATTGCTATTCTGTTGGAACAGAGAAACTGTTCCGCAAGATTTTAAGGATGCTTGTTTCATCTAACTCTATAAAAACAAAGACAGAAGTGATTGTAATAACCACAGAGAGAGATTTCTTAATGTTGTGGGGGGAAAAAATCTTAAACTGTATTCTTTTACCTAGACTTCAAACTCTAGCTGGGAGAATCTATCTTGAGAGCCAGTGTGGCTTCTGCTTGGGAAGGTCCACCATAGATATGGTCCTTTCTGTAAGAAAATTGCAGTAAAAGTGCAGAGGGAAACATTTCATTGTATGTGGCTTTTATAGATTTAACAAAAGCTTTGACGCAGTTGGACAGGGCTTTACATTGTTCTGAAGAAGCTAGGTTGTTCACCCATATTGCTAAACCCAGTGAAATCTTTACACGACAGCATGAACGCAACGGCAATGTATGAGAACCCAAGAGTCTGATTCCTTTAACATCAACAATATAGTGAAGCAGGGTTGTGTATTGACTCCTACATTGTTTAACATTTCTCATTCCTGCTTCAATATGTGTTCTGTGATGTTCAAGAGGGTGCCTATCTTAGCACTTTAGACATCATGGAGGTTTGCTTCACATTGCAAGGTTCAGAGCTAAGACAAAGGTGAAGGAGATCATCATAAGGGATCTGTTTGTGGATGATTTGGCCCTTGTGGCTCACTGTCTTGATGCCCTACAACATAGTAGCCAGTTCTAATTTATGCAAAATCTTTGGGCTAGAAATAAGCTTGAAGACTGTTATCATGCACCAAGGCTTTTCGGAACCAATTCCAGATATCACCTTACAGTATTCATCTGGATGTTGTTGACCAATTTTTCCACCTTGGCTCTGTTATCAGCAATGTAGATCTTGATGCTGAACTAGCATGTACAGTCAGTAAAGCAGCCAGGAACTTGGCTCTTTTGCAAGACAGAGCCTGGAACAATAATTAATTGTCAACTAAAGTGAAAATCCGTATTTATGAGATGTGATTTTTATCCACTCTTTTCTATATGGTTCAGAAACATGAACCACTTGCGTCAAACATATCAAAAGACTAAACTGCTTTCATATCCGATGCTTGTGTAAAATTCTTCGAATAAGATGGCAAGACAGGGTGACAAATGTGGAAATGTTTAAATTGTGCTAGTATGTGTTTCATGGGAACGTTGATTAATCAAAGACTCAGGTGGCTTGGACATGTCAAGAGAATGCCAGATTACAGGATCCCTAAAAGTGTGTTGTACTCTGAAGCTCATGAATGGTCTAGAAAGAGGCAGACTGCTGCACAGGTTTTGGGATGCTTGCAAGGATGACTTAGTATCCTGTTTAGAATCTCTGTGGATGATTGGGAAAGGAGTACAGAATGCTGCTCTGGTTGGCGGAGTCCACTTGCAGATGGAGCAAGGCATTGCAAGGTAGACTGGATCAAGCTTTATGATGGCCGGCATCTGAGGAGGAAAGAGTCTGCTGCTTGGATTCAGAATATTGCTAGTGCATAGGTGTGCCCTACCTGTGCATGGGACTGTCACTTGCGCGTTGGACTCAGCAGCCATCAAAGAACTCGTTGGTGCGTACGCCAAGCTCCATAAAGAGCGACTGTGCCATTGACATTGAAAAAAAGAAAATATCTCATAAAATCCTTACAAAAATAATTTAAGCTTCTCAAAATAGTAGCTGCTTAGTATAAGAGGTCTGCAATTTTCCAGAAGTTACAAAAAAAAAAAAAAGTAAAACTGGATTTAACAAAACATACAGCAGACTGCACATTGTAGGATTTCAGCCTGACACAGAAGAAAAAAGGAACCTGTCCTCCTCTTCCCACAAATTACCATTTTTTCCCCTTTGATTTTTTTAATCTTCAGCGAGGAATTGCTTGATGGCTTTTACAAATGTGGCAGAGAGAGAGAAATGTAATTTCTGTAATGCTTCTAGGAGGGACTTTCAAAAATGCTTACAAGATTTAGGAGCACAAATTCCATTGATTTCTACCAACTCCTAGTGGGAGCTGAAGTTCTTAGGCCTTGTCTATATTTAAGTTTCACTACTGTAGCTACATCACCAATACCATCCTTGCGTATTCAGCTTAGACTGGCAAAAAAGTGCTTCTGGGGGGTATAGCTTCTACCATTCCGGCAAGTGAAATAACATATGCTGCCCCTAAAAGCACTTTTATGCCAGTGTAACTGCACCTATGATAGGCTTTTGCCAGTGGAGAAATGTTGGAGGAAGTCATAGCCCTAACTGACACTGTGCTATCTGTGTGTTTCTAGTGGAGCTCTGGCCTAAAAGTCCTGCACAAAGGGCGCACGAGCAGTGACTTGATGGGTTGTGTTCAGGGAAGAACTTTGGAGGGCGAGTTGCTGTAAACATTGGGTGAAAAACACAAATGAAAGGAGAGCTTGGAATGACGGCACAAGCACCAGGTTCTCAGCTGAAAGGAACGCTCCATCATAAGGCTTTAGAGATTAATAGTAAAAACCCTGCTCCTTCTAGCTTTGGCAGGCACTTCCCCATCCATGATACACCATGTCCTAACTTGAACCCAGGGAGACTTACCAACAAACCCAGTGAGACACAAGCCCATGAGAGGGTCTCTATTGAGGAGTGGATCTTTGGTGTTCTGACTCCTTGAATAAAAATGCAAGCTTGTAATTTGCCAGGTATTACAGGATCCTTTTTAACAGCAGCTTTTAAAATAAGCACAGAGGCAAAACACAATATTTTTGAGGCCCTAGTTTTCCACTGTTTTGCAGCTCGTGTAGCAACTTGCACTCGTAGGCCTTCGTCACCATAGTATCTGAGAACCTCACAATCATAAGTGTAGTTATCCTCACAACACCCTCTGGGGTAAGGTAGTGCTGTTGTTCCCCTTATACAGACAGGGAACTGAGGCACAAAGACTGTGGCTTGCCCAGAGTCACACAGGAAGCTGGCCATTGAGTAGGAAATTGCACTCTTGCCTCCCAAGTTCGAGGCTTTTTCCCCTCGCGCTCTCCTCATCCTTCCTTCTCACCTGCGCACAGTGCAGGGAGAATCCAATCGTTCTCATATGGTAGCACTTTGGACCCACTTTGCACAGGTGTAATGTCTCCACAAAGTGCCAGGTGGCAAAGAATCGGTCCACTGAGTCTAGATTTGCAACTTTCTAAATATGTTGCATTTCTTATTTAGGTAAATGTGTTACCCAGGAGAAAATCAGTGTCTAAAGGCACTCAAATCTTATGATAATATTCAGGGATGAATAAATGTTGAGATATAACCGCAGTGTTTATATATAAAGCATTCTTCAGTCTCCAAGAACAACCAGAGGCGGGCAGCAATTTCCTTTTGCTTTGAAAGTGACATCTTTTATGAACAGGAGGACTCTGACTTTGTGGACGTTATTTCATGGGTTTGCATATGAACCAGGAACAAGAACAAGTAAGCCTTAAGAGGGTTAGTCAGAAAAGACCATATTGCACTAAACAGAAAACTAGGGAAATGGATGCAGAGGGGGAGGAATATGCTGGAAAAAACCTAATGTGTTCAGATACTTCTACAATAGCAGCAGCATTTGTAGGTTTTATGAGCCCTCTCGGGCACAATTATGGTTTTGTTCCAACCCTACTGCAGAGAACGTAACTGAGATGAGGTGGAACCAAATGAATTATTTGTAAGTCGTCCTCAAACAGATCACTGTTTTCTCTAATTCATTTGTTCAGAATTATGCACCATATAAAGTTTGGGCTGTAGCTTATTTGGAAGCACTTCATTGTGGATGTTTGAATTTCAAAGAGTTGAACTGTTTTGCTTAGGTATCCAGGACCCATGATCTGATTCTTTTACCTGATTGGATGAGCACAACACTCACAACCAGGTTTCTGGTGCCAGCACTCCTGACTATAAATTTATAAAAATTTATTTTCCATGTATTTTTCATTTCCGGCTTGTAATTAGCTGTCTTGTTGAACATTCCTGTTAGTTAATTGTTTTACTATATTTGCAGACAGTGAAGACAAAGTGATCATGAACAGCTGAAATTAATTCATTTAAAAATTCTGACACTTTTGCACCATTTGTCATCTGTTATTAACATTCTTAAATACATGGTGGTAGTAGTAGAAGAGATACTAATTATACCACTAACTAAAACTTTGAATCAGTGGCAGATTTTAGAGGATTTGGGCAAGCAATCTTCCAGACTGCTTTTTCATCTGTATTTAACCCCTCTCCCCCATTTATAGGGTTGGTGTTTCACAATAAGATACAGCCTGGAGTTGATGAAGTTTTTCTGACTTTTGACCTAAACAGGACCCAAACATGATAAAGAACGATGGCTGCTTCAAACAGATCTGAGAATGAAATTATTCTTGGTTACCTCAAAAAAACTAAAAATGAATTTAATACTGTTCAAAAGTAGGTGCCAAACAAGCATAGTTAAAACCTGATCCAGGTCACTAGACTCCCCATTGACATAAATTGGCTTTGGATCAGGCCCTTACTGCAGCATGTAGGAAACCCAAAAGATAGCTCTGGGGAAGTGTGTAATCAAGACAAAGGCTAATGAGTATTTACACTTTTTTTAAAAAAAAGTGGGGTGTGTGTGGGGGGGGAGTGGGGGGAGCTAGTAGGTAGCAGGGAAAGATAGAAAAGCAAAGTAATGCCATTGAAGTAGGACCCTTGAGGTCCTGTAATCAAGTAAAACAAATTATATAAACTATGAGTGTAAAGATCTGCCCAAAAGCTGTTAAAACTGATACCAAAATTCACCTTAGATTCACATCTATGGCTTGAACCTTGATATCACTGGTCATTCAGACTCTAGTAGGAGAGCAGAATGACTGAGATGAGACCTTTCTCTTTAGATAAGAAATTTTATGCCAGAGTGTCACTAATGACAGAGAACACAGAGGGCGCTCTGCTCCAATGTCCATGTGGTGTAAATCCAAGCTGGAGTTAATCAGATGACATTTCTCATACTAACAAAGGTGAGACTGCAGCTATTTCTTCAAGACCTGTTTAATCACATAATCAGAAAGGGTACCACTGAGACAAAGTGAAGTTCCTTGAGGAGGTTTCTGTAGCTAACTATCCCTGAACAGTTACTATCCTCATAAAAAGAAAAGGAGTACTTGTGGCACCTTAGAGACTAACAAATGAAAGAGACTAACCACCATGAAAGGTTTTCCTCCTTCCCCCCCCCCTGCTGTTGGTGATGGCTTATCTTAAGTGATCACTCTCCTTACAGTGTGTATGATAAACCCATTGTTTCATGTTCTCTGCGTGTGTGTATATAAATCTCTCCTCTGTTTTTTCCACCAAATGCATCCGATGAAGTGAGCTGTAGCTCACGAAAGCTTATGCTCTAATAAATTTGTTAGTCTCTAAGGTGCCACAAGTACTCCTTTTCTTTTTGCGAATACAGACTAACACGGCTGCTACTCTGAAACCTATCCTCATAAAATGGCAAGGGAACTTTTTCAGAAGCTAATGAGTCATTGAAGAACCACAGCTGCACACCAAAGGATCTTTAGAACATCAAAATCCCATTAAATTCAGTTGTTCTGTGTTATTTTTCCACTCATTGCTGACTTATTATGAAGATATTCATGGTATAACCATTTAGGTTTGGTTTTACATAACAAGCCTTCTTTTTGCCTGACTTAGCCACTCTCGTTTTAGTGACACTACAGCTGCTTTTGGGATGATGAATGCTGATGTCACAAACGGGCTAGTACAACATCACTGAATGAATCAGGCAGAAAGAGAAATCAGATTTGAAAACAGAGACCTTCTGTTTCCACACAAATACTTTGGTAAGCAGTAAAGAGGGGCAAAGAAATAGAAGTTAGTAAGGCTTCAGGAGAACATATATTTCAGAGTTTGCCAGCGTGTGGCAGTGGTCCTTTAATAATTACAGTCTCATGAAGTTAAATACTGTATGTTCCACACTTTGCTGCAGAAGCCAAGTTGGAAAAGGATCCAGAAAGCCACTTTTAGGGTGCACACAGAATTCAAAACAAAGTGTGAGACACCATTTAAATAAAAAAAAATGTTTAAAAACTGATTTGCAAAAATTACAGTAGCCTGACCTGAAATGTGGTGGATGGAAGCAAATTGCTAGTGCACCCTGCCAGGAAGGAGCAATTTAAAGATGCCTTTAACACTTTTCACAATAAAATGATTTTCATAAGCAGCTTGTGTATCTTTCTTGCATCCTTGGATTTGTTGCTTTTGAGTACATTCTGTTATGAATCCTGAATCAAACTTTTTCCATAAGAGCAAAGAATTAACATGCTAGTATATTGCAAGCAGGTCGGTATATACTTGAAATATGCTATATTTCGGTAAGGAATAGAGTTGAAAGCCAATGGGAGCTGGGTGCCTAGCTGCCCTTTGTGCCTTTAAAATTTTCCCTCAGAATTGCTGATTTATTTATATCTGTAGCTTTTATTTCAGAGACATCACTTGTGCTAGCAGTGTGGAACTCCTTACACCAGGGAGGCATGTTGTACTTATGCATTGGGTTTCCTAGGGATTTGTACTGTTGCCTATCTGAGCACTTTTCACATAAAGTAGGTTGGTTTCAATGGGAGTTAGGTGCCTAAACACCTGTTGAGGATCTGGGCCAAAGGCCTTAGTGAACTCCATAGAGTCTCTGGCTCTTGTCCCTTTTAAATTTTGTGAAAGTGAGGGAAGGAGCTTGGCAGTAGCTGGCACTCAACAGCGAAGCAGCTTTTAAAGGCTTCCCCACCTGACGCTAGTCTGCTGGTGTATGGGGTTCCCTGCTGTGAGGGGCTGTGTAAAGGCTGTGGTCATAACATGTAGAATGCCATAACCTTGAGGACTATGGTCTCTATTCTAGATCTGGGAGACCTGATCATACAGGTGTCAGAATGATTTCTTGGTGGGGTAAGCTTATTCAGAGAGCTGAATCCTAAAACGCACCAGCTTTCTTTAAATCATGGGGGCAGTAAACAAAAAGTATCTTGTCTGCTGTGTACTTTTGTGTATTAGAACATAAGAACTGCAATGCTGAGTCAGACCAATGGTTCATCTGGCCCAGTATCCTGTCTCCAATGGTGGCCCATACCAGAGCTTCAGCAGGAGTGTACAGGACAGGGCCATTGGAGAGATCCACCCTGCTCTTCCCTGTCTGGCAATCAGAGGTTTAGGGTCACCCTGACCATGGCGTTGCATCCCTGGCCATCTTGGCTAATAGCCATTACTGGATGTATCCTCCTTGCATTTTACTAGGTTGTTTTTTTTTAACCTAGTTATACTTTTGACTATCACATCTTCTGGCAATGAGTTCCACAGGTAACTGTTAATTAGGACTTCTGTGGATGTGTGGTGAGCTTTACTAAAGGAAGAATAAAGGATGACTAACTAACTCAAAGGTAAAGATGGCTGGGAACTGAGATATATGCTGCTAGGAATAAGGCAGGAGAATGGTAATTTTTTGGGGGAAGATGTGTGTGGGGGAGAGGGGTGGATGCTAGTAGTCTGAGCTGGAGATTACCTGGATAAAAGAATGGTAAATAAAATAAAGGAAATGTCATTCTTTGTTCTCTGTTCATTTTGTCACTATGCTCAAGAAATGCATTTGTGTCCCGTGCATAAGGTGACATATAGGGAATGATGGTGACTTGATGCAGTATCATAAGCGAGGTCACCATGTACAACCCTATGGTATGATGTCACCATACAGCATCACAGCAGAATAGAGTGGGTTTCCTCATTTGTAAGAATGAAAAACGCAAAGTGCTGAAAGAATAGAATCAAAGGGAAAGCGCTCTAGTTACTAATATTATTTGTAATACTGTAGTATTTAGGAGCCTCAGTGAGGGACCAGGATCCCATTGTGCTAGGCACTGTACACAGAACAATTTAGGTACCAGATTCTCATAGGGGAATAACAATAAATAATGGCGTGAACAGTATTTAAGTGCTTCTGAGCACATGCAGAGTCCTCCATTGGCCTGAAACAAACAGGTCTTAGTGTGTGCAAATAGGGAAACTTGTATATGTGAATCGTTCGCTTCGTGTTCACGTGATTTGTGCCTGTAAATGACAATGCATGTGTAAAGAGAGGCACTTACAAGCAGGGAGGACAGAATTTACTTCTGTGGATAAGACCTTGGGGACGATCCCCAGGCCTGGTGAACTTCAGAGCTAACCATATAGTGGTCCTAGTTGTGCCTGCTCACTGACTATAGCCCCCAGCACCCGCCAGTCAGCTCCCTAGCAGCAGAGTTTTATTGAAGTGACAAAGTTAGGGCCACTGCCAGGACCTTGGGCAGGTGGGGGGGGGGGGAGGAGGGGAGGTTCTGCAGAAGAGAATTGAAGAGGAGAAATAAAAAATAAATAAAAATGCTGGACTGTCCAAAGTCTCATTACTGACCTTTCAAGAAATAAAATGAAGCTGTATTGCTTTTTTTGGTGACTAAATTTTATTGATTTTTTTTTTCAGAAGGAAACGGACCATGAAAAGTACAGAAAAGTAAATGGATTGACACTTGGTAAGTTTCCAAATACTGCACAGAAGTGCAGTATTACTTTTAAATGCAAGTGGTAAAAGTGATGGTGGATTATGAAAATGAGGCTTTTTGTGGTTTCTCTTAAGTATTGTACTAGCTGATCCTGCAAGCTGTTAAATCCACAACTACCTAACAGTTCTGCTAAGAACTATAAACTGGACTTTTCTTTTTATTGACTAAGAAGTTTGTTTGTCTGTCTGTAAGAGAGAAATACAGAATCTTGTGGATCTTTGCTGCTGTTGATAGCAGAAGCTTGGTTAAATCTTAACTCTATAAAAGTAGTTGATGAGGTTAACTCCATGACATGCCACTGGTACTAAATAGATGTGGTTACCGCAAACACACTTGTGGATGAGAAGTTAAACTTTTGGTGGGAGACATCACAGTATGTCATATTTGAGATAACTGAATACATTAACGCAAGACCTTCTTTAAACATGGAAGTCACACCAATTTAACAGTATTATTTTAAACCAATTTAGGTAAATCCAAGCAACTTTGTGTGTGTATGTGTGTGTGTGTGTGTGTGTGTGTGTGTACTCTTATTAGCTTACATCTGAATATTGGTGTGTGGGTGTGTGAGAGAAATGTGCTGTAAATATAGATGGTGGTATATTCACAAACATGATTTCAGTAAGAATGTTCAAGTACAGATAACAATATGTTGTCTTCAAAATATTAATAAAATATAATTAAAAGATACCCTCCACTTAAGCCCCTAAATACAAGAAACTCAGAATATGTACATTTGAATTAGGGATGGTCAAAATTGGCAAAATATTTTTTTAGAGTGGGGTGGGGAGTGAAATTTCACACAGTGTTCACACACAATTCATTTAGCATGGTCCTCAGAGTCTCAAAATTATGAAAAAGTTTCTTATACATGCAGATGCCATGAAAGTGAGGCATGCTATTTTCCTGTGAATACTTCATTACCTTATATTTTACTCTGGTCTGACAGACAGCGCTCTCTGTAAAGTGACACGTATTGCAAAATATGAGGAGTGTGGGCTAGCATTCCTGGGGGGGAAGAGTCAAGCTTGTGGTGAGTGGTGGTCAGTAGCTGAGGTAAGGTGCACGCCTGTAAGTGAAGTAGTAGAGGATATGGACTGTTAGCTTAACTTTCTTTTCCTTGCTTTTTTGGTTGTCAGTTATGTCAGGTGTGTGGCAACCTGAGCCATTTCACAATGAAGTTTTTTTTTTCTTGTGCATGAGTAGCTATATTTTCTGCTTCAGTGGGGCTACCAGAGTACTACTTGGCTCATAAAGTTACCTTGATGGTGTTTCACATGAATGAAAAAGACTATATCATGCATGCTCTCACTTGCCATTCAGTTTTCTGACAGTATAACACCAGGGTGGGGCATTTCAGGAAGACTCATCATACATTTTATCTGAAGGGCATTCGTTCTACAGCTCACACCTTTCATTAGCAAAGCAGACGTTCCCTTTATATAACATGTAACTTGGAAAGTCCTCCCCACCCTCTTCTTTTCTATTTGAAATAAAGGACCTGATTCTTCACTCTGTTACATGCTTTGCACCAGTATAATTCCATTGACTGCACTGTTAAACCAGTGTAACCGGGAGGGTGATCAGACCTGAAGATTTATTGGTGGTTTTGTTCATTAATTTATTTTTTTAAATGGCATCTGTTTTAATTTTGAAAATAAAAAGTCATTGTGGTGGAAGATGGTTATTTTACACTCTTTGAATATTATGTAAACAATTGTGGATTTATCAGTACTTTTCTGGTTTTAAAAAAATAGTTGGATATTCGAAAAGAAGGGAGATTAATGCTGAAGTTAAAGACTATATTCATTCCTGTCTCTTACTCCCTGTCTGTCCAGAGACTGCTAGATGACCTGACCACACGTATAGAGGTAGATACAATGGAAAAATCTGTCAGGCAATTTGAGTGAACTGCACAAAGGCAAATATATGACCTAGCTGGATATATTCTTTCATTCAACTAGCTAATCACACAGCTGATTCCAAACCAGGCATCTCTACAGAGAACAGTAAACAAGAACAATAAATTAAAAACACGTCTAATAACTACTATATGAGTTCTGTAAGCCTATGGTATTGTCCTTACCCAAGAGCCAGCTGGAACAAAAGGCTTAATTTCTAAGATTATATATAAATAAGAATTTTGTTCGAAAAAGATGTTGACAAGAAAACAATCCAGGCGAAATGATGGGGGAGAGATTTGGGGAGAAAAAGGATCTGAACGAGTGGGTCTGGTTATGGGAAGGGGGAAGTTCATCATCAATATGTGTAGGTCATAATTTTTTTTTGTTAATTTATTGTGCAGATTGCATTTGACTCCAGTTAAGATCCATCATATATTTGTTACTAGGGAGGTGCTCTATTAGTGGGGTTGAGAGGAGAGGGGAACATACTTGCACATGTGGTGGTAGTGTCCAAGAATTGGATGGTTTTAGGAGGAAAGTGTTAAAGAAATTCATCATATTACAAAATGCCAGATGTCTAGAGATCTTCTGATCTGCTTATTCAATGCTCCAGTAAAAGATCTATGTTTTAAACAGAATGACTAATTTATTTTTTATTGTTAGCAGCTAGACTCTTTATTACACATTACTGGGGAAAATGTCACTTCTGCCTATGAAATAGTAATAAAATATGGAATGTTCTTGGTGATATAGTAAAATCTGGAATGTTCTTGTAACTGAAAAGTTTTCATACCAATTCTGTACACAAGAAAAGCACTAAAAAGACAATAGATATTTAGGAGTTTGGCCACCCTTTTGAGTGTCCTCAGAGGAAGAGGGCTCCTCAGCCAGCAAGCCAGAATCTTTAGCCAGGTTCTTTGTATATTAAACTGATCCTGAATAAATAATGTACATTGTAGTATGTTAACATTTAACATAACATTGCCTTAATAAAAAATTTCAAAAAATTGTCCAATTTTTGTCATGATTCTCCAACTTTATTTAAGAGATAGAATCTATGCTCTAAATGAACGGTATTTTGTTGTGTTTACCTCTTGTTAAAAAAAAAAATTAATACAAAATGAAAAGTTCAGAACCAATGAAAATATGAGCTGTGTTTGTTTTCATTACTTCCAATACCACAAAGGGCTAGAGTGCAAAGGAGGTGGGTATGTAGGACATTTTTCACTATTTAATAGGAGAATGTGATGAGCTTTAAAACTTAAGAATCACTCTCTTTGTCAGATTGTAAAGCTTAACAGCAATGTTTTAAAAGGGTTTCTTGGTTCACAGCAATCTCTGCTACCCTAGAGAAAAAACAGTATCTGGGCAAAATCTCTGCTTCTCAATTGGTGGAGAGTGGATGCTTTACTTGAGGAAAAAGAAAAGGAGGACTTGTGGCACCTTAGAGACTAACAAATTTATTAGAGCATAAGCTTTCATGAGCTACAGCTCACTTAATCAGATGCATTCAGTGGAAAATGCAGTGGGGAGATTTATATATATAGAGAACACGAAACAATGGGTATTACCATACACCTGTAACCAGAAGGATCACTTAAGGTGAGCTATTACCAGTGTGGGGGAGGAGGGAGAACCTTTTGTAGTAATAATCAAGGTGGGCCATTTCCAGCAGTTGGCAAGAATGTCTGAGGAACAGTGGGGGGTGGGAGTGGGGGATAAAAATGGAGAAATAGTTTTACTTTGTGTAATGACCCGTCCACTCCCAGTCTCTATTCAAGCCTAAGTTAATTGTATTCAGTTTGCAAATTAATTCCAATTCAGCAGTCTCTCGTTGGAGTCTGTTTTTGAAGGTTTTTTGTTGAAGTATAGCCACTCTTAGGTCTGTAATCAAGTGACCAGAGAGACTGAAGTGTTCTCCAACTGGTTTTTGAATGTTATAATTCTTGACGTCTGATTTGTGTCCATTTATTCTTTTACGTAGAGACTGTCCCAACGGGCTTTGTTCCAGGAACCTATCCTTGCGTTAGTGGTTCTGTTGTGTGGTGTTGTTGGTGAGTATTTGCTTCAGGTTGGGGGGTTGTCTGTAAGCAAGGACTGGCCTGTCTCCCAAGATCTGTGAGAGTGATGGATCGTCCTTCAGGATAGGTTATAGATCCTTGATGATGTGTTGGAGAGGTTTTAGTTGGAGGCTGAAGGTGATGGCTAGTGATGTGCTGTTATTTTCTTTGTTGGGCCTGTCCTGTAATAGGGATACTTTTCTGGCTCTGTCAATCTGTTTCTTCACTTCAGCAGGTGGGTACTGTAGTTGTAAGAATGCTTGATAGAGATCTTGTAGGTGTTTGTCTCTGTCTGAGGGGTTGGAGCAAATGCGGTTGTATTGTAGAGCTTGGCTGTAGACAATGGATCGTGTGGTATGATCTGGATGAAAGCTGGAGGAATAGCAGTCAGTAGGTTTCCGGTAAAGGGTGGTGTTTATGTGACCATCACTTATTAGCACTGTAGTGTCCAGGAAGTGGATCTCTTGTGTGGACTGGTCCAGGCTGAGGTTGATAGTGGGATGGAAATTGTTGAAATCATGGTGGAATTCCTCAAGGGCTTCTTCTTTGCCATGGGTCCAGATGATGAAGGTGTCATCAATGTAGCGCAAGTAAAGTAGGGGCATTAGGGGACGAAAGCTGAGGAAGCGTTGTTCTAAGTCAGCCATAAAAATGTTGACATACTGTAGGGCCATGCGGATATCCATAGCAGTGCTGCTGATTTGAAGATATACATTGTCCCCAAATGTGAAATAGTTATGGGTGAGGACAAAGTTACAAAGTTCAGCCACCAGGTTTGCCATTATACTCGCCTGTTTAATAAATGTGGTAGATTACATTTAAAAAAGTTGTGTTGATATGATTTTGCTTTTTAATAACCCCTGCTCTCTATTATGTATTGTTGGGGTTACATTTTTGAGAGGATTTGGTCAACATCTTTTATAAATATTATTTTAAAATGTTACAATAAAAAAGTTTGATCTTTTTTCTTATTTGTTTTCAATCTTGAACAAACATTCTAAGGAAAAGATTAAGCTATAAGTAAGAGTAGGGTAAGGAACAAAGAAAGTTTTGGCTAAACGATTGTCAAGAAAAAATAAAGTAGAGGAATGAATTGAAAGTGGAAACTGTTTATGGGCAAAGAGGGGGGTGGGGGGAAAGAAAACCAACATAGAAAGAAACTGTTCGGGAAAGAAAATGCTGGAAGAAAACTGATTTCAGAGCAGAGAGGAAGAAAGATAAGGGATGATGATAGAGCTGGGTAAATACTGTGGGGGGGGGGTAATCCATGAGTATTTGCACAAATGTTTCAATGAATTTGCTTAGCCATGCTTGCATCCCTTTTGCATTTGCTCCCTGTGAACATTAGTACAATCACCTTTTACTGGCATGAACATTCATGGAAAGAGTATTTCAAAGTTGCAGGTACAAGTATTTGTAGAAACAAGAGCATATTTCATATGTGAATATTTGCACCCAAATTGTTTGCACTTTCATCCAATCAGGAAATAGAAACAATACAACGCGACTTATGTGACCAATCCTGACTAACACAACTGATCTAGCAAATAAAAATACTCACACAGAATGGTTTATGAACAACCACGCACAAAAATTGGCAAACAAAAAATGTTTAACTTTTGAATAATGAAATCATGTTTGGAAACTGATGTGCTGTTGAATATTTCATTAACAGAAACAGATGGTATCATTGGCTAAATTTGTTGTGAAATATATGTTCATCTTCAATTATAAGGGATTGCAGATGGGGTGGGCCAGTAGCATGGAAAGATTTAGAATGAGAACCAGAATCTTAAAATTAATGTGAAGGCAAAATGGGGTGTGGGGGGGAGGGCGGGTGTGTGGAAGCTAGAGAAGCAAGGGATCAGATAAAGATAAGCACCAGGGTGCTGAACATGCTGTTTCTTTTTCCTCAAAATGCTTCTTACTATTTAGCTCGTATTAATTGGCCTGTGATTTCTCATATCATATACTTTCTCCCCTCTGGGCTTATATTAAATTTATCCTTCTCCAATTCTATTACCTCACCTGCTCTCCATAACTGCTCAAAGGTAACTGATGACAAATGGTTGTGATACTTTTTAACCCATTCCTTAATAACTGTCATCTGACTCCACTGATTTTAATGTTTGTAAATCAGCAAAGTATGTTTTCACTTGTATCTTATTTCATTCTAATTCCTGCTATTCCCAGATCCACTCAAGCATTTATCTCACCAGGTCTCCTGCTGCTTCCTCTATCTGTGTGCTGAAGACTGCAACAATTGTTGAATATTTCAGTTGTTCCCCTACCTTCTGCTATCTGAACTCTTACCTCCTTCATCAGGGTCCTACACGTGCCTTCATAGTCCTTTTACCCACACTATATATAGCTAGATTTATAAAAAAAAATCCCTTAGTTAATAATTTATTTTTCACTCTCCTTCTGAGCTAAACAGTAGCATTAGCCACAGCCCTGCTTTGGAGGTAGTGCGGAGCTCATTGCTCCAAGGAGAGTTCCAGGAGCAATTGTGCACAATGCTTCTCCTGGAGAGTGTAGCCAAAGCGCCACTCTCAGAGAGGGTCCCCTCTGGTGCTGGAGCTCAGCTGGTGGATGTGCATGAGGGTGGGCTGCAGCCCTGCTTTCTCCCTTCCCTCCCCATCTCTCATAGGGCATTTAGATGTCCTAATCAAAAGTGATGCTTGTGTTCAGGTGACTATGCCCTACCTGTGTTGAGAGGATGGGGTGGGTGAGGGACTGTACTCTTTACTCCCTCTCTCCCAGCACAGCCTACAGGGACCAACCACAATTTGGCCCTTTACCCCATAGTTCTTTACTGCCAAGACAAACTCACCCCTTTTAGTTTCACCCTTTTATTGTAAATTTCCTCTTTTCCTGGTCAGTGTCTTCAGTCCTTGGTGCATCCGCATTGTATTCTGTAACTTTCCTAGTTTTCTTTTGTAGAGAGAATCATTCTCTGTCTCTGTCTGTCTCTCTCCTCTGCCACTGCTCTGTATTCTCCCCACCCCCCATTTTACTGACTGAATATAATGCTTGTGGAAGGTGCTGGATTCACACCCCTGGAGACCGAAGCCCACTATTTATCCCTGCAACTGCTAAAGAACAGGCAGTGCGCTTATAGCTCCTTTTCCTGAGAATCTCAAAGTGCTTAATGGAAGTGTTGGTGGTTATCCCCCTCTCAGAGGTGAGGGAACAACACTCTCACCCAGCTAGTGTAAGGGACTTGTCTGTGGTCACACAGTGAATCAACACTGGAGTCGGGAATAGAACCCCATTTCCATTCACTTGCTTTAATCACTGCACAGCAATGCAAGTTTCCCCATTCTGTACTGCTAATGTATGTCAAACCTGACCTGAGAGAATACCTCCAGGGAGACAAGAACAGTTTTTCTGTGCCCATTCAGTCCTCTACCTCTCTGCTCGGATGGCCACATAGTCCCACTTCTGGGGTGGATAGTTGCCTACTTGGAACTGGATGAGACCATTTGCCCATTTAACAAAAGCCACCGAACAATTATCCAGTGAAGAAGACTTTTAGTCACTTCTGACCTAGGCCCCATTCTGTGTATATACATCTCCCCACTGTATTTTCCACTGAATGCATCCAATGAAGTGTGCTGTAGCTCACGAAAGCTTATGCTCAAGCAAGGTAGGCTATTTCCAGCAGTTAACAAGAACATCTGAGGAACAGTGGGGGGTGGGGTGGAGGGGAGAAATAACATGGGGAAATAGTTTTACTTTGTGTAATGACTCATCCATTCACAATCTCTATTCAAGCCTAAGTTAATTGTATCCAGTTTGCAAATTAATTCCAATTCAGCAGTCTCTCGTTGGAGTCTGTTTTTGAAGCTTTTTTGTTGAAGGATAGCCACCCTCAGGTCTGTAATCGAGTGACCGGAGAGATTGAAGTGTTCTCCAACTGGTTTTTGAATGTTATAATTCTTGACGTCCGATTTGTGTCCATTCATTCTTTTACGTAGAGACTGTCCAGTTTGACCAATGTACATGGCAGAGGGGCGTTGCTGGCACATGATGGCATATATCACATTGGTAGATGCGCAGGTGAACGAGCCTCTGATAGTGTGGCTGATGTGATTAGGCCCTCTGATGGTATCCCCTGAATAGATATGTGGACAGAGTTGGCAACGGGCTTTGTTGCAAGGATAGGTTCCTGGGTTAGTGGTTCTGTTGTGTGGTGTGTGGTTGCTGGTGAGTGTTTTCTTCAGGTTGGGGGGCTGTCTGTAAGCAAGGACTGGCCTGTCTCCCAAGATCTGTGAGAGTGATGGGTCATCCTTCAGGATAGGTTGTAGATCCTTGATGATGCGTTGGAGAGGTTTTAGTTGGGGGCTGAAGGTGATGGCTAGTGGCGTTCTGTTATTTTCTTTGTTGGGCCTGTCCTGTAGTAGGTGACTTCTGGGTACTCTTCTGGCTCTGTCAACCTGTTTCTTCACTTCAACAGGTGGGTATTGTAGTTGTAAGAATGCTTGATAGAGATCTTGTAGCTGTTTGTCTCTGTCTGAGGGGTTGGAGCAAATGTGGTTATATCGTAGAGCTTGGCTGTAGACAATGGATCGTGTGGTATGATCTGGATGAAAGCTAGAGGCATGTAGGTAGGAATAGCGGTCAGTAGGTTTCCGATATAGGGTGGTGTTTATGTGACCATCACTTATTAGCAACGTAGTGTCCAGGAAGTGGATCTCTTGGGTGGACTGGTCCAGGCTGAGGTTGATAGTGGGATGGAAATTGTTGAAATCATGGTGGAATTCTCAAGGGCTTCTTTTCCATGGGTCCAGATGATGATGGTGTCATCAATGTACTGCAAGTAGAGTAGGGGCATTAGAGGGCGAGAGCTGAGGAAGCGTTGTTCTAAGTCAGCCATAAAAATGTTGGCATACTGTGGGGCCATGTGGGTACCCATCACAGTGCCGCTGATTTGAAGGTATACATTGTCCCCAAATGTGAAATCTCAGTTCTGTTACTGATGCACTTTGTGGCCTTAGACATGTCACTTAATGTTTGGTATCAGTTTTCACATCAGAAAAAGTGGAATATTGTTTACTCACTTATCTGCTAGGAGTGTGGGGATAATTTAATGAATGTCTATCTGTACAGTAGAGCTGGGTGATGTTTTTCAGCCAAAAGTTTTTTTTCAGTAAAAAGTGAAGATTTGGTGACACTGAAACATTTTGATTTTTCCAAATTTTGTGTGTGTTTATTCAATATGAACGATTCAGTGAAACTGATGTGAATTCACAAAATGTTTCATTTTAGACATTTTTGCAATGTTTTGGTTTTGATTTTGATTTTTGCTTTGAAATGACTTTTCACTTTAAAATTTTCTTAAATTTTTTCTTTAAAAAATTCAGAACTATAAATTATTCAAAAAGGAAATGAGACACTTACTTTGACCTAAAATGTGGTGGTTTTTTTTTTTGACTCTTTGGTTCAGTTAAAATGTTCATTTTTGGTTTTACTTGAAATGATTTTAAAATTGCCAATAAACAGAAAAATCCTGTTTCCCCAGCTTTGCTCTACAGTACTTCTGAATACACAAAGTCCAACAGAAATGTTAAGTATTTCATTTATGTGCCAAGAAAATTTATCTGACCACTGAAGAAAAGGGAATTATGGTGTTTGGACTGTACTGAGTCTAACAAGATAGGTTTATTGCCAAGAAGAATTTTTAAACTCATGAACAAATGGACTTCCACAATGTATTTATTAGGAGGTTGTATGCAGTCTATAATCTATAAAAGTATGACCCTGCTAACCAAAGACACCATGTGACAGACAAACATAAAGCTAATCTGTGTAATCTATTGCATCTGTAATGCATAACCGTAGTATTTAGGCACCAAATGCTGATGATGCAGCACAGAGGTGAAGGAGAGATCCCAGAAGGTTAATCTGTATCCACAAACAGGCTATGAATAGAATTAGAGTGACAAAAGTGAGCGCTGACTGTCAAGAGCCTGCAAATAACTGTCAATGCTCTTATCAGGCATATGCAAGAAACATTTGTTTCCCTTTAAGTGTGGTAAACGATGGAAGTGTGACCAGTTTACCTCTGAAAGCCCTACCCCTAGACTCTGAGGATGTCCCAGTTCTTTCTGATCATGCTTAGTGCAGTCCCTATGAATTCAATACATCTGATTCCCCATCTCACAATCAGGTAACTAGTTTCTTTATTCATGTTAGGTTTCATGTTAGGAGCTGCTACTGAAGCCTGTAGAAGGTTCCCAGGGTTGAAGTGTCAAGATTCCTTCTGGGCCTAATTTGGATCTCACCCAGTTATAAATCAGGAGTAAATCCACTGATGACAATGGAGTTACAGCTGTGTAAAACTTCTGAATAGTGGATAAAAGCTTGATTCTGATAGCAAAGTCAGTCCCTATGGTTTTCAAGCTTAAAAAATGAGGAAGTCCCAGCATTTGCTCAGTGGTACCCATAATTAGTATGTTTTCATAACTGAAAACAGTAGGAAGTTCCTGTTAGTTCTCACAGGGCATATTGCTCACTTTCAGAATGTCACTTTGAAATGGGGAAATGTGTTTGTTTTTCCATATGGTATCTTCAGGAATATGTAACGTGTTTTTTTTTTATTTAAACTATTGAAAATGAATGACTCAAAAGAGAAGATTAAAAAAGAGAGCAAATAACTGACACATCAGAACTTTTCCATGGTAAGACGGGATAGTATTATGGAAAACAAACAGCACTTCCTAGACACTTCTGGTGCACTTTGAACACTCAATCCAACTGCCACTGGAGTTAAAGGACAAATTACTATTGGTTTCAGTGGGATGGGGCCCTATCACCATGTGGGCAGCTCCATTTTTGTTAACAGCCAAAAGGTGTCAAACATCCTATTCTCATTCTGGTTTATGGGAAATCCCAAATCCAACTCTTCCCACAACATACTTTTGGAAGTCCAGGTTTCTACTGCTATTGTGAAAAAGGAAATTCAGGTGGGAGAGAGTGTTCCTTGATTTAAACAACATAATGTTAATTTACAAGATATAATAGAAAGCCAGACTACCTAGAGCATTGCCAAAGTCATTTTTTAATACTGGGGGTGGGAAGGCATCTCAAACACATTGGACCTCAGCCTTTGTTTGCACAGGAGAGAGGGGAGGGTGTGGGTTACAGATCCCCGATCCTGAGGGTTGGTCTGCCTCAGCGTGGTGAGAGTTGGTGCAGCCCTTGACTGTTCCATCTTATGCCCATGGAAGGAAGACTGGTGCAGAGAAGCACCACTGTGTCACTCCCTTTTGCTCCTTCTTAGCTTGGGGTTGGGAGAGACTGGTGCAGTAGTCCCTCCCACCAGCTTTACACCAGGGGAATTCTCTGGTGGTTGTCACAGCAGGGCCTAGCCTAATCCAGTATCATACCTTGCTGTTGCTTCAGTTTCTCTCTCCTGGGGTCCCCAATAATAGCATATAGATTTGTCCTTTGAGTCATCCCCTCCTTGGGGTTCTGGTGTATTGAAATAATAGTTCAGTGTTAACTCAAATCAAAATCCCCATTTCCCAGATTCTACAGTTCGCCAGGCTCAGTAGCTCCTTCCCAAAACCAGGTCCAGCTGCCGGGCATTCTCCAGAACCTCTTTCTCTGTACTCATTATGGAAAAGTTCTCCTCGCCTGGCTTCCATGTTAAACATGCTGGGCCCAATTCTGCTTTCAGAAGAGCTAAAACCAGAAAATGTACGCATCCAGCCTCCTCACGTAGTCGCATTCTTCTCCTGCTCAGTGTAATTTAGTGGAGACAGCTACTTTATTAGGTAAATGTCACCTGGTACACTGAGTGCTTTATTAATTTGTTAATGTTATGTGTTTGCACTCTGTCTAACCATAACATTTAATTTAAAACAGCAACAAATTTATAAGGAGTGGGTTTATCGTGATGTTGTAAATACATTGTGCACAGATAAATTAATTCAGAAATCCTATAGCAATCGGTCTCTCTCTCTTTGAATTGCAAGAAAAAGAATTAATTTTCCTACTGGGCTCTGTTTATCTTTGCTGTATTGGTTGCTGAAATGACTTTTCTCCAGTAAGTCTTTGTAATGCTATCTCTCCATGACAACCAACGCAAACAAACTGAAGGTCTAAAAAGAAGTGGTGACTGGAAATAGAACCTATGGGGAACAGGCAAAGCAATTTTTAAAGTTCTTAACTGTGCAACACTGATTTTTACTTCTGCAATGCTAATCTCATTATAAATGTATTGTCTTAGATTCATTCGCTGGGACAAATCCCACTGCTAACCTATAGATCTGTCGTATCTGAAATCTCTTCCTCTTTCCTGAATAACTGGCTAGGTGGTAGTACTGCTGAACAGGACCTGGAGTTTATAGTGGATCACAAATTGAATGAGTGGGTGATGTGATGCAGTTGTGAAAAAGACTAATCATTTTTGGGGACATTAACAGGATGTTGTACATAAGACATGGTAGGTAACTGTCTTGCTCTACTCGGCACTGATGAGGCCTCAGCTGGAGGACTATGGCCATATCTGGGTGCCATGCTTCAGAAAAGGTGGGGACAGATTAGAGAAAGTCCAGAGGAGAGCAACAGAAATGATACGGTTAGAAAATCTAACCTAGGAGGAAAAGCGAAAGAAACTGGACATGTTTAGTCTTGAGAAGACCGAGGGAGGACCTGACACCTCTTCAGAGAGATAAAGGGCTGTTATAAAGAGAACTGTGATCCCTTGTTCTCTGTGTCCACTGGAGGTAGGACAAGCAGTAATGGGCTTAATCTGCTGCAAGGAAGAGATAGGTTGGATATTAGGACAAACTTCTTAACTATAAGCATCGCTAAGCTCTGTAACAGGCTTCTCTGGGAGGCTGAGGAGTCCCCCTCACTGGAGATTTTTAAGAAAATGTTGGGTAAACACTGGCCAGGGAAGGTGGAGTGTTACTTGGTACTGCCTCAGCTCAGGGGGCTGGACTTGATGACTCAAGGTCCCTTCTCATCCTATATTTCTGTCAATAATTGCCCATTTTTCTGAGGGTGGGGTGTCTGTCTCTGTCCATGTGTCTAATCATTTTCCTTATTCATGGCAGATTTCCCATGCCCACATCCGCCAGGCTTCCCCTGTGCAGCCTGGACACACCTGCAGTCTTTGCATTTGTTTGACCATGAGGATTCCTCCACGCTAGTACCCTCCTTGGGTGTTAGTCACTGTTAATGAGGCTGAGCCATCGTTCTGCCTTCCCTATGTGCTGATTAGCTGTACTGGCCAGCAAAGGATGCTAGAATGTGCTGCTTCTGTAGTGGGTGCCACTTTGGACAGGGCCACAGTCTTCAGACCTGAAAGCATGAGACTCTCTATAGCTTGAGTGAAAGAGACAAAGTCTCTAGCCCGAGCCTGTAACAGACTGTCACCAGCTTTGTGGCTTGGGCCTGGTGGGGACATATGACACACACTGAAGATCAATATCATCTGATCTGCTCCCTTTGTGCCCAATTATATGCGCAAAACTGTGCACTTACCGCAGTTTTCCATGCCAATAGCAATTATGTGTCTAACTTGCGCTATGTGGACACCTGTACTAGATTTGCACATACAATGGCAATATTTGCAGGTATAAGTTAGGAATACAGTGGCATGTCTGACTTTTTGACAACAAGGCCTATTATGTCCTACAAAGGTCTGAGGGTTACACAGAGGTTACAGAATCTGAACTAACTTCTTTTATCAAAATATTAGTTTGATTCAATCAACATGTAGTTCCAGCCAGATAAACAGAATACCTTGCAGAGCTCTTGCTAACGTTGTCATAGAAATGTCTCCATGTTCGTGTACTTACATGACAGAGCTAACTGTTTCCAATTGCTCATAACTTTCTGAGACCTTTCAACTATGGGTTGAAACTCAGACCTATTATAATAAGAAATCATTTCCATGTCCATACTTTATTAGTATCATTATTATAGCTGTTTGCATAGAAGCCCCAAGCATGTGCTAGGACCACATGGTACTAGGTGCGGTACAAAGAGCACTAAAAGACAGTCCCTCTTCAAAGAGCTTATTGTAACTGACCACAAAGGAACAAGAAGCTGTTGATTTTTGTGGTTTGAATGTTTTCTTTCTGCTGGAAACTAGATGGAGATCATCAACTCATATCTGTAAATAGTCATCTGGGCTGAGTTTTAAGCAGTGACTTAGTAGTTGAAAAGCTCTGTATCCAGTTACTAACCCTGTAAGCCATGAAGGCATCACAGGAACATGTGATTAATATAATACATATTCTGCTGTGATCATCTTGCAGAATATGTCATGTTGTGAAACTTTTCTTCTTGCTGGAAAATATTTATAATGCTGTTAATCAAAACAGTACTTCTGTGTGCTTATAATGTTTGGATGCAGAGTTTCAGCATGCAGCTTGTTACTTTCTAAATAAGTAACAGAACAAATGAATCAGCGGAGATAATAAAGAGATTTCAAAATTAGGGACAAGTTAGAGTTGGTTCTTTTTGACCTCTATGCAAATTTGATATTAAAAGTCCCACCCAGCTGTTTCTCTGAGGTTTATAGCTACTTGCTCAGTCCAGGTTGCGCAATCTTGTAAAGTACTTTGCATACCTGTTTTCTATGGCAGCAACATATCAGCTGAAGTGGTCACAGTGAGTGTGTAATGAGACATGTTATGATAACTACTTGTTTCCATTTGGGTGGGTGTTTGTATGAGATGAAACACTGCTACCTTTCTTTGAATCTTTGTTTTCGTCCTGGATGTTCTAAAGGAAGGTTTTCACTTACTTGAGAATTCCCGTCCTCCCCTATATTTTAATGATCACTACAACTTTTCTCTCCTAGACCTGGCTTTGTGATTTAGATGGTTTTGGTTTATTTCAAAGGGAAACATCCAGTGACAACATTGGTATATTAATTGTTTCCACTGATTTTGAATCAGAACATTTTTTTGAAAGCTTTCTAGGTTTTGTTGGTGGTGGTGGTGGTGATGGTTTGTTTTTTTTTTAATTTTACATGACAGTGATTTCAACCGACATAGGATGTGAAGAGGTGGTGTGTCAATCAGATGTAAGAAAACTCAATATTTGTGTGCTAACACACTGCCGCAGACCATTCTTCTGTCAGTCAGCCTGCTCAGTATCACACATACATTATTTTAAAGGAATAGTTAGGTCATGTAGCTTTGCAAATATAGGCCCCATTTCTGTGTTGTCTTAAGCATGTGAATTACTTTAAGCTGAGAGTAGTCCCATTGAGGTCAAAAGAGTCATCCTATCAAAGTGCTTACATTTTATGCTCCTACTTAAGTGTCAGATTGGAACTACAGAGATAGGCCAGAAATATGCCACACTGTCCTACATTGCTTTAGGATGAGTGTAAAATTTTTTCTATAGAATAGGAAAAGCTGTTATTTCTGGAGGCGGCTGTGTCCTGTCCACATAAGACAGTGGTTGGCTGAAGTATCATACTAGAAGAGCCTCTCCTCCCCTCCCCAGGCCCCACCCAAATGTTATTGCAGTGAAATTCAAGGTGGCATTTCCAAGATGCAGTAGTGAGCAGTGCAAAGGAACAAAATAGGTAGAATAACTGGTATTTACTGCTCTATGTATATTCATATTTAAACAGTATTTGAAGTACAGTCTTTATGCACAACCAGAGGGTGCATAGCTGTAAACTGGGGCCAGGAAGGAAGGCCCCTAGGCCCCATATAATGTATTTCAAAATTGTCCATGCACATTTTTTGGGGAGGGGAATTAAGGAGGTCATGTCTGCCTTGCTCTGAAGCATCCAGGTATAGGACACTGCCAGATATACTTCTTATCTCATACCTGAAAATTGATGCACATCTGTGTGTCTTTCTCTCTGTTTTATACTACTGCCCATTACCATAGTAGCTGAATGCCTTCCATGTAAAATCAACACCAATAGCCAAGTCCCTAGTGGACTTCATGTTGTTTCTGAAGTGGGACACTGCAAGGGTTTTGGTCTGAATCCATTTCTTGTTGAGTTTGGATCTGAATTTGGATCCAAGCTTTGTGCCTTGGGACTGTGTCTGTACATGACATGATATATATGTGAGATGTGGAGTGAGAATACATTCTGAATGTACAAGAGAGTTAAATTGTTTGTTGTTCCCTGCTATAAACTCATATAGGAGGATTCATTCTGATGCTGTAGGAACTGTTTCCATGGGACCTGAGGTGAAATGTGCTCATAAGTACATATCTAGGGCTTCAAGAACTCATTGACATTACCATTCAAAGACTTCAGCTTTTGAATACAATAATTTGAATACCAAACTGTTAGGCTAGCAAACTTGAGGTGTGGGAAATTGTCCTTGGGATGGGGGAGGAGGGAACACATTAACTAGAGATGGCTGGAAGAGGGGATAGTTTAGCAGTGGTAGGGATGCAGAGAGGGTGTGTCTCTGATTAGCATGCAATATGTGAATGAGAGATGACTTGATGGAGAGGGACATATAACCCTCCCCAGCTTAATTTATTGTTTAAGTTTAGCCTGGAAAGTGTCCCTTTGCTGAAACCAATGCACCACTCACCTGCTGGCCTTGCCTCGTCTCTTTGATTTTGAGGTCGGGGTACAATGTGGAGTCCTGTAGTAAGGCAGAGTGAAAACAGGAAAAAGTAAAGTGCAGCTTCTGTGCCTTACTTCAGTAACAGGGAGAATCCACTATGACCCTGGGTAAATTGTTCTAATGGTTAATTACTGTCACTGTCCAAAAAAAATTATGCCTTATTTCCAGTCTATTTTTTTTTTCTAGCTTCAACTTCCAGCCGTTGGATCATGCTGTACCTTTCTCTGATAGATTGAAGAGCCAATTATTAAATATTTGTTCTCCATGTAGATACCTATAGACTGTAATCAACTCACTCCTGCCCCTACTCATTTGGTAAACTAGATTGAGTTCTTTGAGTCTGTCTATCACTATAAGGCATGTTTTCTAATCCTTAAATCATTCTTGTGGCTCTTTTCTGAGCCCTCTCCAATTTACCAACATCCTTCTTCTTATTACATATTTTATTATTATTGCAACATATAATTAGAGCTTTGTGGTACAAGAGAGACTGAAGCTATGCAAAACACAGAGAATTGCTTTATCTGAGCCTGATGCAGGCATTCCACTGAGGGGGTGAAAGGAACACTATTGGGTTCAAAATGGCATTTATTTATCTGGTGTTAAGGAAAATGATAGATAGCAACAATGTATGAGAATAGGATTAGAAGTGCTCGCCACTCCTAGCTCTTATTTCAAACCGGTTTTTAAAGGATCTTTCAGTAGAGTTCTATTTTTATGGTAAGGTATAAAGATTTGGCCTCTGGCGACCAAATCTTCAGAACATGGCCTTCATTTTGTGGGGGGAGGAAGAACTGGATCTGTGCCCTTTTTTATGCTTCTTTGAGGTATAAAGAAGGCCTTAGCTGGTTTCTGCTTGGGTTGTGTACTATTGCGGGTTTTAAAAAAACAAACAAACAAAACTTGTTTGTTGTCTTTTATCTTTAAAAATGTCAAAGTCTTGTCTTCCCTGTTTTGTGGTTTGTTTTTTTTTAAAGCAATCACTAGGAATTAACAGAATTTGCAAACCCACTTGCACATGCAAAATGCAGAGGAAATGGGTTTTGTGGGCATAAATGCTAGCAGTGGCATGCACAAGTGGTAGCCCACACAAACTATGCAACTCGGTATATTGAGTGTGAAAAAGTAAACAACCCAAGTAAAGGACAGTTTATAATGCTGTTTCAAGATGTGGCCCCATAGATCCCACTTTAATGCAGAATGAAAAAATTTGGAAAGACAGAAATATTGATTACAAATGATTAGCAGAATATTTTTGTATTTGTAATGTCTATATTTTAATACATTTGAAAACAATAGTTGCAAATTATTTCCTTCTTACTTGCGATATCTGACCTCCAGATTCTGTATTTCCCTGCCGTAGTAGAGAGCATCCCAAGCAGTGGCATGTCTGTTTTTTCTCATTTACTGCACACAATCCAACAACTGATGCATCTCATCAGATCTACCTTTAAGAATTTCAGTTGTTTTTTTAAACAAGTCTTCTCTGCAGCATGAAATCCAAAGACCAAGAACAAACTCGTGCATCTCATTGGAACAAAATCAATGTACATTGTGTTATCTTTTATCACAACATGTGCATCAATTTTCTTTCATTGAATAGCATAGTAACTCAGATGTTCATTTTCTGTTGTTTGTTTTGTTTTGTGCTGATGCAAAGATGGGCTTAACATTCCCACCCAGAGCGTTCTCATATACGCATACATGTGCACACACACAACTAGAATCTTTAGGTTAGTAATTGCCCTATGGGGCAACTTTCAGACTAGGTCAATTTTGGGGGCTGAGAATATTGGCATTGATGGGCCTCTCTTTAACCTTGAGGAAGGTTGACTAAGTGGAAGCTTTGCTCGCCTTTTGGGCTAGATAAAGGTGTACATATATTTGCCACGTAACAAAAATTAGTATTACTAAGGCCTGATCTACACTTAAAAGTTTTGCCAGCATAGATGTGTGTGTGTGTGTGTGAGAAATATATCATATGTGTAACCATCAAAGCTATGCTAGCAAAATCCTGACTGTAGATGCAGTTATGACAGCCAAAAAAGTGCTTTTACTGGTATTACTTATTTTGTTTGGGGACCTGGTGTAAGCTATGCTGCCAAAGAAGTCTTTGCTGGTATAAACTGTGTCTCTGCTAGTTACACTGGCAAACCATTTCCTAGTGTAGACAGGACCTCAGGGTGCTTTCTTTGTATATACTCACAAAGGGCTCTATTCATTGCTGGGCAAAGGGCCAAAACAAAGTCTATGCACCATTAAGTTTCACTTCAGTCCCAAGCATGCCCTGTTCAGGCCTTCTGCCCAGGGGTGAATATCAGCCCAAGTGTGTTCCACATGCCATAAGTAGAAGAAAAGGAAAAGTGAATTGCGTAAGAGAAGAATATTTGGTCTAGTCATGTTTACAAAGATATAAGCCAAACATACTTCCAGAAGCCTCAAAGAACTGAGGAAATTTGTTGAGAAGAGGCAGGAAAAGTTGTTTATGTTAATGAAGTGTGTAGTTATCAATAGTTTCTTTTGGGGGAAGCAGGAAGTAAACACTGTATTTTTGCTTCTTTCAGTTTGCTGTATTATAGACAAATCATAAGTAACAACCTTCAAAGCACTTTATGGAAAATGCTTCTTGGTAGAGTAAGTTAACTGTAAGTCTATTAAAAAAGAATCCACTCTTTTTATATTGCCTTAGAGCTACGTATAGTCATGTTTACTTTCTACTAGGACATGACATAAGTGGAAGAATGTAGTGAACTTTCCAGAGAAATCAAGCCATGTCTGTGTGTGAAATTCTCTGTTCTCCCTTCCTCTATCTCGTTATCTGGAATAATTATTGATGTCATTTATTATCTAATTAGGCATGTACTCTGGTATTTTAAGAAGTGAGAATCACTTTATGTAGTAGCTGGTAAGTAAGTGTGGTTTATTTGATCTTTTCTTTTCGAGAAAAGAGCTTTCCCTTGAGGACTGTTCTTTATTTTTAAATATGGTGCTATGAAAGTTTTAATGAGATCCAGCAAGAATTCTTCTTAAGACCAATGGCTTCATTTTAAGTACATTCTAGAATGTATTTTAAGTACCTATTAAGGTACAAATACATGCACATGTCAATAGAAATATAGCAATACAAGCAACTCACACCTAATCTAGCTCCCTTTTGAGGTCAGCTCACCCTGACTTCAATGGGAGTTGGATCTAGCCCCCTCGTACATTGCACTGGAATTTCAGAATGAATATCCAACAAATATATTCAAAAAAATTGCAGGAGGCTGCACCTTTATCAATCATGAACCCGATTCTCCCCTACTCTGCACCTTGTATAGGCTTTTGCACCTCTGCGTAGTTGGTGTAGATGCTCCGACGTCGGAAAGGTAATATTTTACAACTGCTTTGCATAGGTGTTGATGATGTGAGGTGAAAGGCAGGAGAGAATCAGGCCCCATAAATACAAAGTTCTGAGGGTAGCTAGTCCTTCTGTCCCCACCCAGCATAGCAGCTAGCTGGCATATCAGTGTGACTCACTAGACAAAACGTGAGCTGACATTGCAGAAACATTTTGATGAGATTCAATTAAAAATTATTAGAAACAGACAGAATGTCGCAAGGTTTTCACTTTTTCCAATCTGAAAAGCTGTGGACAACACAAGCCCCAGACTGGGGCTCTGCCAAGGGCCCCCATATGGCCTTGGATTTAAAGGGTCTGAGATGGGGATGAACATCAGCATATCTTGCGACAAACTCTTGTTGGCCATGGATATGTGGCTTACACCAGGAGCTGCCCATCTCATCCTAGCTCTGAGACTGCTAATTGAGTCAGTGCTAAAGGAAACTTCTGGCCAGTCATTTGCAATGTTGGCAAGGTGCCAGGCATTGATTCAGAAACTACCCTGGAGTACTGAAGTAGAGTTCACTCAGCAGCATTGAGACCCCTGAGACAAAATACGCCCGCAATTCTTTTAAACTGTTGCAGCTGCTCGGTTGCTGTCCCGATGAAAGGGCGATATGGTAGCATTCTAGAACTGAGAAACAGGCCAAGCTCCAGCAAGATAAACTGTGGACCAGTGTGAAAACCATCTGGGGCAGTCCTCAGCCTGTGATGTTTTTGTGTAACAGGCTGAAAATGAATTGCAGGGAACAGATCTAATTAAACTCAAAGATAGCACATAGATAAGCAGGCCATTCCTACAGTCACAAAGGCCTCATTAGTGCAGGGCCACTAGATGTAAAATGAGCATGGCTCCACATCCAGTGGGAGAATGTCATGGAAGTGCCTGATAAGCAATGATGGTGTAGTGCTCACATCAACCGTGAGCTGTGTCCCGCAATCTCACTGCGCTCAAGGGGTCATTGTGCTTGGCATTGCACAGGCATGTAGCAACAGGCAGTCGCTGCTCCAAAGGGCTTCCATTCTGAAGAACAGGCAAAAGAAGTATTATTTCCATTTCACAAGCCCAGTAACCAGCATGTAAGATTCAACTGTTTGAATTGCAGCCGCTATTGACACCTTGTTTATTAATCACACTAAGTGGGCAACAACCTGTAGGAAATCATGGGACAACTGTGGAGGACTCCATTAGCTTGTGAGGTGCAACAGAAGTGGGCAGTAGAAAGCACTTGGTAATAGTAAAGATAATGGCAGACCAGCAATCATTAAATCTGCGGGCCTGGGGGAGGGAGGCTTCAGCGTTGCCTCTCTTGGTTGAAGCCTCTAGGCTCTATTGTCATACTACTAATAAAGAATAATTTCCTGATGTTTCCAGTGAGGGAAAGGGTAACTTTCACTGGAAATCTGGTCAACATGTTCCTAACAGGCTTGAAATGCACAGTTCATTTTCCCTACCATTCCACTGGGCAGGGCCAGATTAAGCCACGGGCTTTAGGGGCTGCAGCCCGGGGCCCTGCAAAAATAAATCCCAAGCAGCAATCTCTGGGCCACTGAAAGGGGCGCTCAGGCAGGCTGCCTGCATGCCATGGCCCAATGCTGGTCCCAGAAGCAGCTGGCTGCTAGCATGTCTCTGTGGCCCCTGGCAGGGGGAGGTGCCTCTGTGCACTGCCCAAGCACTGTCCCCACAGCTCCCATTGGCCAGTTCCCAGCCAATGGGAGCAACGGGGGTGGCACTTGTGGGCACAAGCAGTGCACGGAGACCTGCTGCCTTCCTCCCCCCAGGGGCCGCACAGACGTGCTAGCAGCCAGCCGCTTCTAGGACCAGCATGGGGCTATGGCAGGCTGGCAGGCAGCTTGAGCCCTGCTGTGCCACTGGCTGGGAGCCGACTGGGGTAAGCGCCTCCCGCCCGGAGCCTGCGCCTTGCACCCTCTCCTGCACCCCAATCCCCTGCACCAAAACTCCCTCCCAGACTCCACACCTGCTCCTGCACCGCAATCCCCTGCCACAGTCCCCTCCCTCACCAAAATCCCTCCCAGAAAAAAGACTTGTATACAGGGCTCCCACAAAATCTAATAGCCCCAGCCCACAGGAGAGTTAATCCAGCCCTGCCACTGGGGTATAATTATTGAACCATAGAGCTGGGGACTAATATATTTCTATTTAAGGGAACTACAGAAGAGATGGTAACTAGTAGCAGTTGAGAGCCATTCAACAGCACAATGTATTGTGGTGATGACAGCTTTGTCCACCAAACAGGGTTGAATGCTGTATAGTAATAACCTATTACGTCTTTGATCCAGGGTTCCAGTTCTCTGGCTGTCCTTTTTCTGCTATCCATTCCACCTGCAATCTGTAAACGTCTACTCTCCATTCCCATCTCTCACCCACAGAAAAGGCTTTGACTCTCTGCTGTTGGGAAGAAGTCTACAGCTGATGCAATTTCCACTTATTTGCTAGAAACTCAAGGGTTAACATGACAGGATTGCATTGTGCTGGTGCTTGCTTTCATAGAAAATGTTGGGGTGAAATCTCTGTTTCTTATGGAGCTAATGGAGATCACCCACTCTTTGGGAATTGTTAAATCATCCCCTCCTCCCCCATGCTGTCTTATTCTTGGGGCTCTGACAATATATTTGAAGGGCTCATTTTCATCTTTGGAATAGACTGGATTGCAGAAAAGATAAGGTATTTAAAAGCAAATCACACTGGAGGATAGGACTCTGCTTCTCCCTGCAAATGTCGAACCCCAGCCCCAATTCCAATGACACAAGTTGAACCATGTGCTATTTGTGATATATACTTCATCTGTTTTTTTTTTCCAGAAATCAAGTAAAAGCATTTCCAGCAAGTCCATTTAATATAAGCTTGTTTGCTAAATGGTGCAGCCTTCCTCGTTGGTTCTGATTTAAGCACTCTTTAACTAGGAAAACAAATGATTTAGTTCCTCCTCTGCAAGCAGTTGAATTCTGGTAGGTGGTGTTTGCCACTGGTTGGGAGTGGGAGGACATTTTTGTGGGAGCCTTTTCTTTGGCATAACATTACTGAATAGAATGAGTTATTTATGTACTTGATGGCTGGAAAGATGTGCTGGGCATGTTTAGAACTCTCAGGACCTAGATGGTCATCTTACAGTATGACAGTAACTCTAGTCAGTTTAGGCATTCGGCTGAGATTTCATCAAATATGTAAATAAAACTTTAAAGAAAATGAACTTGACTTGAACATCTGGAGGACTAGAAGCAGGAAGAATAAACAAAAGCTTCTGCTGTCTTTTGTGCCAATATTACTAGCAGCACAGAGACAAATGGAAATGACTAAAGCTGGGGGATCTATTTTTAGCAAGTAATTTATGTGACATATTTAACCCCTTTCTTCACAAATTATCCAGGAGCAGGCTTCAATTCTGACCAATTTATTTGTTAGCTGAATATATTTGTGAATGCATTTCAGCGTCTGGGTTGCTGACCCCATTATTCAAAATATCTGGGTGAAACTTTTTCAAAGAACTAGTAAGTTTCTGTTTTGGGGTGACTGAAACTATTCTTGAATTCAGGTTGAATTTGGCAACTAATTTTGTTTGAAAATAAAATGTGGAATTCTTTTGTCAAAGTCAAAATACTTCATTTTGACATTTTCTACATGAATCATTTTGACGTTTCATGTGGAAACAAACTGTTTTGTTTAATGTGACCTGAACAAATTTTGTGAAGAAAAACATACACAAAAAGTAGTTTGTTTGAAATTAACCATTTTTTGGGGAAAAAAGCCATTTCAGCCGCTGAACCAAAAGATCAAGTATTTCATAGAATATCAGGGTTGGAAGGGACCTCAGGAGGTCATCTAATCCAACCCCCTGCTCAAAGCAGGACCAATCCCCAACTAAATCATCCCAGCCAGGGCTTTGTCAAGCCTGACCTTAAAAATTTCTAAGGAAGGAGATTCCACCACATCCCTAGGTAACGCATTCCAGTGTTTTACCACCCTCCTAGTGAAAAAGTTTTTCCTAATATCCAACCTAAACCTCCCCCACTGCAACTTGAGACCATTACTCCTTGTTCTGTCATCTGCTACCACTGAGAACAGTCTAGATCCATCCTCTTTGGAACCCCCTTTCAGGTAGTTGAAAGCGCCTATCAAATCCCCCCTCATTCTTCTCTTCCGCAGACTAAACAATCCCAGTTCCCTCAGTCTCTCCTCATAAGTCATGTGTTCCAGTCCCCTAATAATTTTTGTTGCCCTCCGCTGGACGTTTTCCAATTTTTCCACATCCTTCTTGTAGTGTGGGGCCCAAAACTGGACACAGTACTCCAGATGAGGCCTCACTAATGTCGAATAGAGCGGAACGATCATGTCCCTCGGTCTGATGGCAATGCCCCTACTTATACATCCCAAAATGCCATTGGCTTTCTTGGCAACAAGGGCACACTGTTGACTCATATCCAGCTTCTTGTCCACTGTAACCCCTAGGTTCTTTTCTGCAGAACTGCTGCCGAGCCATTCGGTCCCTAGTCTGTAGCGGTGAATGGGATTCTTCCGTCCTAAGTGCAGAACTCTGCACTTGTCCTTGTTGAACCTCATCAGATTTCTTTTGGCCCAATCCTCTAATTTGTCTAGATCCCTCTGTATCCTATCCCTACCCTCCAGCGTATCTACCTCTCCTCCCAGTTTAGTGTCATCTGCAAACTTGCTGAGGGTGCAATCCACACCATCCTCCAGATCATTAATGAAGGTATTGAACAAAACTGGCCCGAGGATCGACCCTAGGGGCACTCCACTTGATACCGGCTGCCAACTAGACATGGAGCCATTGATCAATACCCGTTGAGCCCGACAATCTAGCCAACTTTCTATCCACTTTATAAAAAAAAAAAAGGAGTACTTGTGGCACCTTAGAGACTAACAAATTTATTAGAGCATAAGCTTTCGTGAGCTACAGCTCACTTCATCGGATGCATTTGGTGGAAAAAACAGAGGAGAGATTTATACACACACACACACACACACACACACACACACACACACACAGAGAACATGAAACAATGGGTTTATCATACACACTGTAAGGAGAGTGATCACTTAAAATAAGCCATCACTAGCAGCAGGGGGGGGAAGGAGGAAAACCTTTCATGGTGACAAGCAAGGTAGGCTAATTCCAGCAGTTAACAAGAATATCAGAGGAACTGTGGGGGGTGGGGTGGGGAGGAGAAATATCATGGGGAAATAGTTTTACTTTGTGTAATGACTCATCCATTCCCAGTCTCTATTCAAGCCTAAGTTAATTGTATCCAGTTTGCAAATTAATTCTAATTCCACCCCCCACTGTTCCTCTGATATTCTTGTTAACTGCTGGAATTAGCCTACCTTGCTTGTCACCATGAAAGGTTTTCCTCCTTCCCCCCCCTGCTGCTAGTGATGGCTTATCTTAAGTGATCACTCTCCTTACAGTGTGTATGATAAACCCATTGTTTCATGTTCTCTGTGTGTGTGTATATAAATCTCTCCTCTGTTTTTTCCACCAAATGCATCCGATGAAGTGAGCTGTAGCTCACGAAAGCTTATGCTCTAATAAATTTGTTAGTCTCTAAGGTGCCACAAGTACTCCTTTTCTTTTTGTGAATACAGACTAACACGGCTGCTACTCTGAAACCTATCCACTTTATAGTTCATTCATCCAGCCCATACTTCAACTTGCTGGCAAGAATACTGTGGGAGACCATGTCAAAAGCTTTGCTAAAGTCAAGGGACAACACGTCCACTGCTTTCCCCTCATCCACAGAGCCAGTTATCTCGTCATAGAAGGCAATTAGATTAGTCAGGCATGACTTGCCCTTGGTGAATCCACGCTGACTGTTCTTGATGGCTTTCCTCTCCTCTAAGTGCTTCAGAATTGATTCCATGAGGACCTGCGCCATGATTTTTCCAGGGACAGAGGTGAGGCTGACTGGCCTGTAGTTCCCCAGATCCTCCTCCTTCCCTTTTTTTAAAGATGGGCACTACATTAGCCTTTTTCCAGTCGTCCGGGACTTCCCCCGATCGCCATGAGTTTTCAATGATAATGGCCAATGGCTCTGCAATCACATCTGCCAACTCCTTTAGCACTCTTGGATGCAGCGCATCCAGCCCCATGGACTTGTGCTCATCCAGCTTTTCTAAATAGTCCCGAACCTTACTGAGCTCAGCTCTACTCTGCAGCATGACTATTGTCTGTGTATTCATGGTTCCTATGGTGTGATTTTTGTCACACCTGCAAAAAACTTTAAGGACAGCTACATGAACACTTCCACCAATGACATTTGTACAAATACATATTTGTGGTGGGCATTTGCAATGCTTTCTGTTTCTGCAGATGATTTTATGAAGACAAATGTGCTCATGCAACAGTTTGTGGAAAATTAAAGGGTTGTGGCAAATTAGGGCTGTTTGTTTGAATGGATACTCCTCATCTCTTTTGGCAGTATTGACGGTGTTCTACAAGTAACCTACTGTACTTGATGGTTGTGTGGGGGCAGAAAGATTGTTATGTAAGTGAGAGGAACATATCAACATGCTTTGCACAATATGTACAAGTGTAAGCATAAGTTAGCAGCCTGAGTGCACTAGTTTCTGTAGGCCAAAGAATCAGTAAGATCTTCACTGAGCCTCCCTGTTTGTACCCACACAATTGTGAGCTCAGATAATTGCAGGTGAGTTTACTGTCACTTGGGTTTCTTAGTAAGGTATTTGGACATCTAAATGGCGTAGATTGCATCCAGGAGTCATGGCAGGAACAAAAATGAGGCCACACGTACTAGGGCACAAGAGAGTGACAGAAATTATTTGTGCCACCAAATGTAGGTGTGAAAAGGAAAGGCAACTTTAGTGGTAACCAGAGTCAGGTTTTGCAAGTTTTATTCAGGTGGCAATGGGGAGAAGAGTAAATTGAAGACATTTTAAATCTTTCTCTTCACTGGTGGGTGACTTTGTTGTTCTCAGTGGTCCAGATCCATGGCTATGGCTGAACTCGGCAGGGTGCAAGTTGTGGGACTGGGGTCTAAAAGAAGAGTCTAAAAGAGTGTGGCTTGGTTATTCTAGCAAAAGGAAAGTTGAGAGGGGACATGATTGCACTCTCTAAATACAGCAGAGATGTAACTACCATAGAGGGAGAAGAGCTAATTAAGTCAAAGGAAAATATTTGTACAAGAATAATGTATATTGGATATAAACTGGCCATGAATAAATTGAGGCTGGAAATGAAAAGGCTTCTAACCATCAGAGGGATGAGGTTCTAGAACAGCATCTCAATATGAGTATTGGGGGGGCAAACAACTTAATTAGCTTTAAGAACGAACATGATATGTTTATGAGGGGATTATATGACGGGGTTTTCTGCGAGAATGGGGGATGGACTATATGACCTAGGATGTTCATTCCAGTCCTATGCTCCTATGATGCACAGGGGCATCCTGTCCACGTCCTCTTTCCTCCGATCATACCCTTTTCCCTTTCCAAGCCTCTAATAAAGAAGGGGATGTGGCATATGCACCCCATATATCATCTCTGTGCCACTGGAAGATCACTCTCTTGCTTGGGAGATTCTTCCTGTTATACTAGCTAGTTATACCAGCTAGTTATATCAGCTTCTGGGCCAATTTAGGTAAGTGGTGCAGTGGAAAGAAGCCTCACTGCACTGGGCTATCTGGCCCAAGATGATTCTTAGATAAATATTTTATTTTGCAGTGGTGTTGTAGCTTTGTTGATCCCAGGATATTAGCTGGTGGCTTTGGTAATATCTGTTATTGGACCTACTTCTGTTGGTGAAAGAGATGAGATCCTGAAGAAGAGCTCTGTGTAGCTCAAAAGCATCTCTTTCACCAACCTTCCATAAAACATATGACCTTACCCACCTTGTGTCTCAAGTATTTTATAACTACAGTGGCACACAACCAGGAGAGGGGCCCCACTGTGCAATACAAGTTCATTTGGTGGATCTTCTAGAGCTGGTCAGGAAATAGTTTTCACATCCTGGGAATAGTTCTGAGAGTTGAAAATGTTTTTCCATCATGAGTTGGGAGGAAAGGCCGAAATCTCAAAAATAGTAACCAACTGAAAACCTTTTTGGTTTCTGGTCAATCAAAACATTTTGCAATTTCTAAAATAAAATGTTTCATTCCAGTTTCAACCTTTTTTTTTTCCAAAAAACCCTTTTTTCCCCCAGTCAATTTAGTTTACATTTTGAAACAAAAAGTTACGTTGAACTGGACATTTGCACATTTTGTTTTGAAAGTATCAAGTTTTTTTCTTGACCTGTTCCACTCGGGGAAATTTGTCAAACCGGACTCTGTTTTACAGTTTTGGTTTGGCTGAAATAAGGATTTGACAAAAAAATTCCCTACCAGTTTTAGTCCCTACCCCAAAAACATTACAATCTAATTCAAGACATGATATAACGAGTCAGCAGAACAGCAAGTAGGAGGGAAAGGTGGGGGCAACTGAGCACGAGATTAACAGTAGCAGTATCACATGATGGTATAACCTAACCGTGTGTGCAGCTTAATAGTTCCAAATCATGTACAAGTTTTCTTTAAATGACCATTTAAAAAATTCCATATTGGATCATCACCCCTGGTGCTCTCTGAACACCTCCCTAACCCTGGTCTAGCTTTGGTTAAGAAAACATATTTGAGACTGCTTGGTTTTGTTTTTTGTTTTGGGGAAAGTGGAGGGGAAGAACAGGAAGCTTAAGTTAGGGAAGATTCTTTTCTAGTTGAATATTAAAGCATGAAAGGGAAGAAAACAAAACACATGGCAAGGAATGTATCCAAGCCCCAGCAATACCCTTATCTTTCCTTTTCTGCTGACTTCCTGCTAAGAATGCTTTGGCAGCTTTTAGGACAGTGTCTAAACTTTGCAAGCATAAAGGAATTCAAATGGAACCCTGGACGTCATCACATTTTCCAAGTTGGCTATAAATCACAGTTTGTTATGGTTATTTCTTGTGAGGCAGAACATGTGCAAGGAGATAAGAGCCCAGGGGAAGAAGAAGGGGAGGGTATCTCAGAATAAAAGGCATACAAGTAGGAAATGCCTTATAAGAAATGTTTTGACAATATATATCTACATGCAGAGGTAGCTGAATGTCTGTTGAGGAACTGTTGTCCCCTTTATTTATTTATTTATTTAATTACTCAGCCTCGCATGGAATTAAAAAAAAAAATCTGTTTCCTGCCATTCTGATTTGGCACAGCTGAACATGGTATTTTGCCCCCCCCTCAGGCAGTCGCAATATAGCGAATCATAGGGCAGATTCTCAGCTGGTGTATATCAATTGATGTAAGTGGAGTTGTGCTGATTTACTGAGAACCTGTCTCCTAGAAATTAGAGATGGAAAAGACTCGTACACTACATTCTGATTCCTGCCACTGTGAGTTCCCTCTTGTACATTTGTCCTGTCTAATGTTAAATATCCCAAGCATGGGGGCTTCCACTGTTTTTCCTAGGAGACTATTCTACTATTAATTCAAGTTCCCTTTCAGAATGCTTTCCCGGATGTTCATTTTAAATTTTCCTTTTCTTAATGCCATCCTACTGCTCTTAAATTTATGCTTCCTACAACTCTAACTAATTGCTGTCAATCCTGTGTGTTTGTTATACCAATAAAATAAAAACCAGCAGGATCTTATTAAAAGGGAAAAGGCAAAATACCACATTTATTGTGAATACAGAAAGAATCATAGTAAGCAGTTAGTCATAGCTATAACATTCCATTCAATCTCATATTTATTCACACATTCATACACACACACACACACACACACACACAGGTTTTGCAAGGTTGTTATCATAGTTACCAGCCTTAGAGTTGCTCATGCCAAGCCACTGGCCAGGTGGCCTGGACATGAGGAGGGAGCAGGGCCTTGTCAGATGCTCATCTGATGCTCCTGGAAGTTGGTTTGCAGAATCAGATCCCAAAGTTCTCACTTTCTAGAGTCCATTTTTATAGGAATTTCTTCCTATGCCAGTCTATGGGAATTGCTTCATCATGCTGTTGCTGAATCAATCAGCAGATGGCATATTCCTGATGGTTCCGTGCTGCCAGATGTTATCTTGTTCTTTGGTTCTCCCACTCTTGAGGCTGTTGGGTGGATTCCAGTCTGCCCTCTGGGGGTCCTTGGGTTATTTCCACTTGACGCCTTCTTCAGCCGATGGACACTGGATTCTTAGGCTGGCACCTCCCTGATCATTCAGTTATTATCCACACCAAGCATCCATCCACATCCATCCTCTATCTCTATTTTAATCACAATTCTTAACAAAGCAAGATGAATACAACAAAAGGGCGGGGAGTCTCTGGGTGCTGTTTCTGTTGTTACCGAGTATTGCTTTGAGTCTCTCTCTGTGTGAGTAGTTGTTGTTGCAAAGAATTGCTTTGAGAACAGACTCTGTCTTAGAATGCACTAACACAATGAGCAGCTTGCAAGTTTCACACACACAGGGAGAGAAACAGTACCAAAACCCAAGAAACCTCTTAATTAGTAATACCTTGGAATTTAAACTATGGGGAATCAAACTCATTTGTGATTTTAATACAGAACTTCTTTAATATGATCCAACATTTACACCCTTCAGATATTTGTTAGAGTATTATGTCCTCCTGCTCTCCCCCTCAAACAACCAGGGGCTCTGCATTTGGAGTCCCACAGAGATCAGAATCCAGTTCAGTATTTAGCTCTTTAAAATGTTAATCTTTTAATCTGGCAGTTGGACAGTCAACTGGTGGGAGGATCAATTGACTAACACAACACTGGCGGAGTTGTGTGGTTATCATGGATGCATTGGGTGATGGCCAGGTGCCTGTAATTACCAAAGTAATGTGTGGTGTGTGTCACTGTTTTTATAAAAACAAGAGGAGTGTGTCTGGTTGACCCATGACCTGTTGTTTTGGCTGTCCTCATAACTCCAAACTCTGATGAACCAATCCAGTTCCTCTTCCTATTTAGCGTGGTTCATAGCCTGTAAAATGAATCATACCCAGTCAATATGCATTACATGCTGTTCTGAATCTGCCTGTATGCCATTAACTGTGTTGTCTCCTGCTCCTGTTACGATGCCAGAGAATAGAGAGGGTTGAATGGCTGGTGATCGGATGTTTGTTTTCAGATGTGTTAAAGGAGGCATTTTCAGCAGGGATGTTCTTTGCTTCTATAGAAATAAACATGCTTCTAATTCAATGGGCCCTTTTCCATACCAACAAACTGACTTTAAAATAAAGCCAAATTAAAACATTTCTCTTTAAAATACCAGTTATAAAATACAGTGAACCCTATAACTAATCCAGTGCCTCAACAAACATAGAGATCTTTTTATTAAAGATTTAAGAAGAAAATTGACTGGTGGTGAATTTGGAGTTAGGAAAATCAGGCAGCCACTGCTTATTCCTTCTCCTTCCTACCCCCAGAGAAGCAGGATAGTGTGGGGACCATGAGAAGAACATCAGGCAGCAATACTTTCTTTCTCTAGCCCTCCAACCCACAGAATTAGACAGATCCAGTATTGATAGCTTTTCTTTCTTTCCTGCTCCATAAACACAGAATGGCTGGTCATTAGAAAAGGAGTGCTTGTGGCATCTTAGAGACTAGAGTGGGTGAAAAAATTATTTTCATGGGAAAATTTTCAATGTTTTTGTGTTCTGGAGTATTCAGAACTGACCCATTTTTTCATATAGATAATATTCTTAATTTGATCAAAAATGTTATCAAAAAGAAAAGGAGTACTTGTGGCATTTTGGAGACTAACAAATTTATTTGAGCATAAGCTTTTGGATGAAGTGAGCTGTAGCTCACGAAAGCTTATGCTCAGATAAATTTGTTAGTCTCTACGGTGCCACAAATACTCTTTTTCTTTTTGCGAATACAGACTAACACGGCTGCTACTCTGAAAAGTGTTATCAAAATGGTTATTGGAATTTATTCTTTTTTCTCAAAAAAACTGGGTTTAAAAATTTTTTTTAAAAAAGAGCATGCCATTTTTCAGTTTTTTGACAAGATTGACTTTTTTGTTGAAAAGAAAAGATGTCTGAAGAAAGGACACCTATTTTTAATGAAAAAACCTTTGTATTTGAAAAATATTGACTGGCTGTACTAGAGCTAACTGCCATGGCTTCTTCCCCATCGGGGACAAATAGCATTGCCACCTCCATGCTGATGAATTCCAAATAACAGAAATCTGCTTGAAATGAACCGCTCCTCAGGCCACTCAGTGGCCAACGAGTGGACATTTAATGGAGATAAAGCAACAAATAACCTGTTTTACATTGCTTGAGATGAAGTGTTGCCACTGGGCGGTGACAGGTTCCATTGTACTTAACCATACGTTATCTCCCTTATTTTCTTCCTTTTAAATATTAGTCATTCACCATTTGTAAAAGCAATTCCCTTATTGAGGATAACAATTTCATTAGATGGGGCCAAGCTGGGACTACCACTCCCCCCTTCCCATGCACTCCCTAGGAATGTGCAGGGCCTAGAAATGTGCAGGAATGACCCTCTTCCCCTTCAGGGACATTAGGATGCAAATGGTGCCCCCTCCCCTGAGCCACATGGGCTTGGAAGAAAGAAATTCTAGGGAGGAGCCAACACCAAGGACCAAAGATACTGGAGCTGGTGGGAGCAGACAGAGGAGCAGCCTCAGCAAGGACCCAAGCACAGATGATGTCCTAGTTCTGACTCTGGATTTTCTCTCCTCTATGCTGATTGGCTGTTTGCTCCATCCCCCCGATAGTTTCTTCACCTCCATCTGCCGTCTATGCTCCCCATTTCTCCTCCCTCCTTTTTGTCCTCTGTCTTGTCTCCTCACCCCATCCCTTCAATGTTGCCTCTCCCTTCCTTTGTCTCTCTGTTTAGTCCATTCCCTCTCAACAAAATCTCACCCCAAAAATTAAATAGACATGGCCCTAACATCACATTGTTCTCTCTGCTTGTATGTTATAGCCTGGCACCCTCCCCTGTGTCTGTCTTGTCTATTTAGCTTGTCAGCTATTCAGGGCAGGGACCATCTACTACTGTGTCTGTACAAAAAGAAAAAGAGTACTTGTGGCACCTTAGAGATTAACAAATTATTAGAGCATAAGCTTTCGTGAGCTACAGCTCACTTTTTCAGATGAAGTGAGCTGTAGCTCACAAAAGCTTATGCTCTAATAAATTTGTTAGTCTCTAAGGTGCCACAAGTACTCCTTTTCTTTTTGCGAATACAGACTAACACGGCTGCTACCCTGAAATGTCTGTACAGTGACTAACACAATGGGGTCTCATTCTTGGTCTGTCTTTAGGTACTACAATAATCTTAATTTGCAGGTGACCATACTACTGTGGGCTGTGATCTCACCGGCTTTCATAGGCTAAGCAGGGAAAGGCCTGGTGAATACCTTGAAGAAGCACCTTCAAGGAAAATTCAGGGTGCTGCAAGAAGTGCTGGTGACACTGTTCCATTTGAGGCAATGCTGAACCAGTGTTGTAGCGGAGAGAGCAGAGCTGCTGTGGGGAGTGCCCATCTTTTGGAGGAAAAATAAGAGAGACCAATTGTATTATTGTGCTATTTCTGGCAAGGGAACAAGTGTTGCCAACTCTCACAATTCTATTGTAAGTCTCATGATATTTAATGTTTTCCTTGTAGCCCCGGCTCCTATAGTCAAGTGATTATGGGAGAATCTTGGCTTTCATTAAGAAGAAAAAGTAAATGTCTAGATCTCATGGTTGCAAAGAAAAGCTCAGAATTGTGGCCAGGTGCATCCAGAAGGCAAAGAAAAACACCCTCTTTTATTATTTAAAAAAATAAAATAAAAATCTCATGATTGTTGAGCGCTGGGAGATGACAATATCGTTAGTATTAGCCCCGATGTCCTGGCCAAATTCCCATTGGCTTTCTGCTTTCAACTTTCTGGTTATCTACCTCCTACAGTTAGTGTAAGCATTCACACACACTCTAAGGCATCTTTGCACTGCCAGAGTGTTGAGTAAGAATGAGTGAGTGAGAATCAGGTCTATTATATTTAACATCATATGTGGCTGTATTTTCAGGGATTCCTGTGCATGTTTGTGTAGTTTTGAAGCAACTTGAAGTGTGCTCTGAGATCATGCTGGATGAAAAACATGATACAAAATGTCAGGTGAAACTTACTTTTACTGCTTGTTTTTTTTTGTTTTTTGTTTTTTACAGCGTAAGGCCCTTATGTATTTTCATCTGCTGTCAAACTCCTACTGATTTCATAAGTATTTGCATGCATTGATTGAGGGCAGCGTCTGGATCCTCAGTACAGTAATTCATCACTTAAAGTCCTGCCGCTTAATGTTGTTTCAAAGTTACGTTGCTGCTCAATTAGGGAACATGCTCATTTTAAAGTTGTGCAATGCTCCCTTATAACGTCGTTTGGCTGTCTGCTCTGTCCACTGCATGTAAGATTTTGTGGAAGAGCAGCAACTTTACAAGGGAGCACTGCACAAGTTCCTCTTCTCCGCCTCCTCCCCTCCCTCACAGTGCTTCCCCCACTGCCAAACAACTGTTTGGCAGCGCTTAGCACTTTCTGGTAGGGAGGGGGAGGAGCAGGGAAGCACCGCGTCTCTGCTCCTCCCCCTCCTTCCCAGAAAGTCCTAAGCCCACCAAACAGCTGTTTGGCGGTGCTTAGGACTTGGGTGGGGGGGAAGGAGCAGGGATGCAGCATGCTCCGGAGAGGAGGTGGAGTGGGGGTGGGAAGAGGTGGGCCTGGAGTGGAGCAAGGATGGGAAGAGGTGGGCCTGGAGCATTCCCTGGCAAAGTTGGTGCCTGTTCTTCTCTGGATAAGCTGGCACTGCTGCTGCGAAGGTGCTTCCTAGTGTCCTTGCCTGCAGCGGGCTGTGCCTGTGTGGGGTAAGCCAGGGATACTTCGCAACCACAATACAGTACAATATATAATGCCTTTTATATACAATAATATTGTATATAATATTATTAATAATAATATTATATAATAATATTATATAATAATATTAATAATAATAATAATAATACAATATATAATGCCCAAAAAAATTTCCTTGGAACCTAACCCCCTGCATTTATATTGAATCTTATGGGAAAATTGGATTCATTTAACATTGTTTCACTTAAAGTTGCATTTTTCAGGAACATAACTACAATGTTAAGTGAGGAGTTACTGTATTCAGTGGCTTCAAAACATTCTACTTCTTTATAGGTTACCCCTTTAAAAAGGGAACTATTGTAAACCTTTCCAGTATCCTCTTTTAGTTTTGAGTAACAGTTTAATCACATACCTAGGGGTGGAAATGAATAATTAACAATAAATTTCTTTGCAATTTTCAAGATTCGCTATGTGCTCCATTCATTGTGTCCAAATTTGTCCCATGCCCATGATTCATGTATGCCTGTATCCAGTCTAAAATTAGTAGGTGTGTCTTATAAACAATAATAATTACCCTGTGAGTCAAAGTAAAATTCCCCCCTTTCTGTGGAGGTGCTTATTAATCTGGAATTTTAAGTAAGGGGAAGGGCTGAGTGTAGATGGGTTATACTCCTTGCTGAATCTTGAAGCAGTTAACGTTTTTGGCTTGTGGTGGGTCTTCCAAAGCATGAAGTGTGAGTGTGTGGTCTAGTAAAACCATTAGTTTGCCTGAGCCTTGACCTCTGATGGCCATTAATGGCCATTCAGTCTCCAAGGCCCATTCAGCATTTGGCCTCTCTGTTGGGACGCCCAACGAGGTTGCCTACAAAATGTTCCTTGAAAAATGTTGTGTGTTTTGTTTTTGTTTTGTTAAAGTGACAGTTTATCTAACATCTGGACTGTGCTTCTCTTTGTTGCACTCCTTTATGTAATTTGTCCATTTTGTTTTGATTTGAAATGACTCTCTGGGCATGTCTACATTGCAGCTTGCAATGTGCTTCCCAGCTAGGGTGACCAGACAGCAAGTGTAAAAACTCGGGACGAGAGTGGTGGGTAATGGGTGCCTATATAAGAAAAAGCCCCCAAAATCAGGACTGTCCCTATGAAATCAGGACATCTGGTCACCCTGTGCCCAGCACAGGTCGACAGACAGACACGTGCACGCTAAAAGTAGCAGTGTAGCCAGGGGTAGCACAGGGAGCAGCTGGGGCCAGCTGTCTGAGTACAAATCTGCCTGGATCCCTGGCTATGTACTCAGGTGGCTAGCACAATCTGCCACCCATGCTACCCCTGGCTCCCCTGCTATTTTTAGACTCCTAAACTTTCAGGCCAGAAGGAACCATCATGATCACCTAGTCTGACCACCTGCACATTGCAGGCCACAGAGCCTCACCCACCCACTCCTGTAATAGACCCCCCCAGCCTCTGCCTGAGTTAATGAAGGGGGCAAATCTTGATTTAAAGACTTCGAGTTACAGGGAATCCACCATTTACTCGAGTTCAAACAAGCAATTAACTGTGCCCTATGCCGCAGAAGAAGGCGAAAACCCCCAGGGTCTCTGCCAATCTGACCTGGGGGAAAATTCCTTCCCAACCCCAAATATGGCAGGCAGTTGGACCCTGAGCATGTGGGCAAGACCCACCAGCCAGACAAGTGGGAAAAGAATTCTCTATAGTAACTCAGAATCTTCCTCCTCTAGTGTCCCATAACCAGCCATTGGGGATATTTGCTGCTAGCAGTGGCAGATGGGCCACCTGCCATTGAAGGCCATCTCAGCATACCATCTCCTCCATAAGTGTGCTATTTTAAGCAGAGCTAGTGCATCTTTGTCTACCTGATCTGGGAAGCATGTCCCAGTTGCATTGTCCTCATGCTCCACACATCCAGGTTTTAATGTGTTAAGCACATTTACCAAAAGAAAAGGAGTACTTGTGGCACCTTAGAGACTAACAAATTTATTAGAGCATAAGCGTTGCATCCGATGAAGTGAGCTGTAGCTCACGAACGCTTATGCTCTAATAAATTTGTTAGTCTCTAAGGTGCCACAAGTACTCCTTTTCTTTTTGCGAATACAGACTAACACGGCTGCTACTCTGTTACCAAAAGATGTAAATATTGGAGATGGATCCAAATCAAATCCCCAGATTCAAACATCACTCAAATCTTGGGGGTGGTCAAACCTAATCCAAAATGTGCAGCTGGACAAACCATTTAGTAGTGATTGTATACAAATTTTGACCTTTACAGCTCTGTTTTGTCTTTAGTAACGGTCTAAGAAGATTTATTCTCTCCTTGATATGCACAAATAAATACTTATAATAGACAAATAGACCTTTACTCCAAATAAGAGACATCACATTATGTACCATGTACATTTTTTTCTGGAGGACCAATAAGACTAAAACCACATTTTCCATTATATTTATAAGATGTTTGAGAGGCCTCATAATACAACTGCTATTAGGATAGCTTAGAAATGCTAGAAACTGCATTTACTACCTTTAAGATAATGTCAAACAGTAAGTTTCTGCCAAATCTCTAGTGTGAAGGGCTTTGAATCTTTTCATATATGGACCTGCTGGATTTCATTCTGGTAATGGGAAAAGTAGAAATGTTTCCTTTCTTTTGCAACTCCCTACTCTAAAATTGACAATGTCTACAGTGCGCATTTCTTAATGAGGTTTGAACTAAAAGTGTGTGTTTTTTATACAGTGCCCTTTCACAAAAGCCCATGTTCACTCAAGAATAATTTAGTAATATTCCCCCTGGAGTCTTTGCATAACCAAGAGCAGAGAGAACCAAAAACAGAGAAATAAACAATAGGAATACTTCGGGGCAGTATACACAGCACATTAGATCATTGCCCTGTAAAAATCCAGTGTTTCTTCTAGATTGCTCCTTATGAAGTCGTCAACAGCAATTAAAATGGCTATTAAATCTTTGGATGTCATTCCAAGGCATAATATTTTATAAATAAAGGCCAGTATTCATTAAATGCCATAAACATGTTGAGCAATAATGTAAAGCCACGTTTATCTGAATAGAATGGAAGACTCATAATTTATATGTATAAATGGAGTTTTGAATTTGCAAAATACTTTTTAATGTAAATGATGCCATTTGAGGGTCATCATAACCCTGATTTAGATAATGGGATTTTATTTTGGGGGGGGGGGAATAATGACTATTTGGCTATATAAGATTCTTCTGAAAATAGGGATTTTAACATATTCCAGAAATGTGCATTATATTATGCTACACTGACTCAATTTTTATTTTATGCTGTCAGAGCTCTGTGGCAGAAGAGTGAATATTTGCAATCTGAATGTGGTCTGTTTTTATTGAGTTAATCGTATACATTTATAAAAGCCTTTCAAATCCACCAAAAATCATATATTGATTTGCTAGTGTAATACCCATATGGACATCATTAGTATTTTGTGATATTGTGGACATAGGTCTTCTAAGTCTGAAATCCGCAAATCATCATTTTCAATTGCTGATGGTCTGTGAAGAGTTAAGGACTGTACATTCAGAATTTCCACTCTGTGTGTGTGTGTGTGTGTGTGTGTGTGTGTATATAATGGGGTAGACCCTCCCCTGGAGTAATTTGTCATAACTCTATTGATAGTAATGGACCTGTGAAAATTTACACCAGCTGAGCATCTGCCCCAGTATTGAGTGTGCATAGATATGTGTATGATTATCATCTATATGGTGTGTGTGTTTGTGTTGGGGGGCTGTATGCACGTGTGCACGCATATGCATATACACACTTGCACACTGAGTGTCCATGATTAACGTTAGGCAAGTGATTTGAGGTAAACCAGTTACAGCAACTAGCTGGATTGTGTTACACGGTCATGTAAACATCAAAGGAGAGATTTCCATAAATTGGGTAGACAGGGTACAACATTTCTTCTGTTTCCGTAGGGATGTTGTGTCTTCAGCTATGCATATTTCTCTGCTGAATCAATTCTGACACACCTACACAGAGCTGTGATTTGCCTTCAATAACTATTTATGCCTGAAATAGAAACAAGAAGGAAGGTGCAGTGATATTTATAAAGCCACTAAGTACCTTCTTCCATAAACATTTATAGCTTTGGACACTGAGCCGCACAATGTAAGAAAATAAAAACTAACCACCTTATTTTCGAAGAATTGATTTTGCTGTTTTATATCTCTTCTCCATGTGTGGTGTGTAGAAAGCTGGTAGCCAATGGGTCCTGCTCATTAGCTAGCAAGATGTGATTGGAGTAACAGAGACTTGGTGGGGTAACTCGCGTGACTGGAGCATTGTCATGGATGGGTATAAACTATTCAGGAAGGACAGGCTGCGGAGAAAAGGTGGAGTAGCAACACTGTGTATGTAAGAGAGCAGTATGAATGCTCAGAGCTCCAGTATGAAACTGGATAAAAGCCTGTTGAGAGTCTTTGGGTTAAGTTTAGAGGTGAGAGCAACAAGGGTTATGTTGTGGTGGGCATCTGCTATAGACCATCAGACCAGGAGGATGAGGTAGATGACGCTTTCTTTGGACAACTAACAGAAGAATTCAAATCACAGGCCCTGGTTCTCATGGGGGACTTCAATACCCTGACATCTGCTGGAAGTTCCTGGAAGTTTTTGGAGAGTGTTGGGGTCAACTTCCTGGTGCAAGTGCTGAAAGAACCAACTAGGGGCTGTGTTCCTCTTGACCTGCTGTTCACAAACAGAGAAGAATTGGTAGGGGAAGTAGAAGTGTGTGGCCACCTGGGCAGCAGTGATCAGGAGATGGGCGAGGTCAGGATCCTGACAAAAGGAAGAAAGGAGAGCAGCAGAAGACAGACCTTGGACTTCAGTAAAGCAGACTTTTGACTCCCTGAGGGAACTGTTGGGCAGAATCCCCTGGGAGGCTAATTTGAGGGGGAAAGGAGTCCAGGAGAGCTGGCTGTATTTTAAAAAAGCCTTATTGAGAGCATGGGAACAAACCATCTCGATGTGCAGAAAGAATAGCAAATATGGCAAGCTACCAGCTTGGCTTAACAGAGAGATCTTCGATGAGCTTAAACACAAAGAGGAAGTTTACAAGAAATGGAAACTTGGACAGATGACCGGGGAGGAGTATAAAAATATTGCTTGAGCACGTAAGGGTGTAATCAGGAAGGCCAAAGCACAATTGGAGTTACAGCTAGCAAGGGATGACACTAAGCTGTGGGGAGAGGTAGATATGCTGGAGGGTATGGTCCAGAGTGACCTAGACAAATTGGAGCATTGGGCCAAAAGAAATCTGATGAGGTTCAACAAGGAGAAGTGTGGAGTCCTGAACTTAGGACGGAAGAATCCCATGCACCGCTACAGGCTGGGGACTGACTGGCTAAGCAGCAGTTCTGCGGAAAAGGACCTGGGGATTACAGTGGACGAGAAGCTGGATATGAGTCAGCAGCGTGCACTTGTTGCCAAGAAGGCTAATGGCATATTGGGCTGTATAAGTAGCAGCATTGCCAGCAGATCGAGGGAAGTGATTATTCCCCTCTCTTCGGCACTGGTGAGGCCGCATCTTGAGTATTGCGTCCAGTTTTGGACCCCTTACTACAGAAAGGATGTGGACAAATTGGAGCGAGTCCAGCAGAGGGCAATGAAAATGATTAGGGGCCTGGGGCACATGACCTGTGAGGTGAGGGTGAGGGAACTGGGCTTATTTAGTCTGCAGAAAAGAAGAGTGAGGGGGGATTTGATAGCAGCCTTCAACTACCTGAAGGGGGGTTCCAAAGAGGCTGTTCTCAGTGGTGGCAGATGACAGAACAAGGAGCAATGGTCTCAAGTTGCAGTTGGGGGAGGTCTAGGTTGGATATTAGGAAAAACGATTTCACTAGGAGGGTGGTGAAGCACTGGAATGCATTACCTAGGGAGGTGGTGGAATCTCCTTCCTTAGAAATTTTTAAGGTCAGGCTTGACAAAGCCCTGGCTGGGGTGATTTAGTTGGGGTTGGTCCTGCTTTGAGCAGGGGGTTGGACTAGATGACCTCCTGAGGTCTCTTCTAATCCTAATCTACTATGATTCTACCTGTAATAAAAAACTGGCAGACATCCTGTACTAATAGTTGTTTCTGGGAAAATCTGCAGCAGTTAAAATGGAATCACATAATGTAAAAGGAAAAAAGACATTTGAGAAAAGCTGCAGGAGAAAATTGCAATAGTAAACAAGTTTGAGATGACAGTGCTCACATATTTGAACCCCTGCACTGATCTTCCTCAAAGAAGTCCCACACTTTGTCCCCTATGCCTACTTATACTCATATTCACCCTGCCCCAGCACTGGGAGCTCCAGGGTGTAACTGCTCTTTGTGCTAGTTGAGGAAAAATGTGCTATTGCTCCTCTTCACTGCACACTGACATTGGGGAGCTAGCGTGCAGCCTCTGACAGGCTAACTGTACCAGCAAGCAGTGGTGCTTTCTAATATATTTACAGTTGTCTCCCAGCCTGATTCTCCTGGCTCTGGATATATTCTGAGTATCCTAGGAGCTTGAGAGAGTAGAGGCCCCAAGTTCATCCCTTTCCTCCCGCTGTCCAAGGTGGAGGCAGGAGAGCTCATGTTGAGAAGGAAAGCTAACAAAGAGGGGCCCCATAAAGGGAAGGCCCTATGCAGTAGACCAGGGGTTCTCAAACTGGAGGTCGTGACCCCTCAGGGGGTTGTGAGGTTATTACGTGGGGGGTCATGAGCTGTCAGCCTCCACCCCAGACCTGCTTCATCTCTAGCATTTTATAATAGTGTTAAATGTGTATATATAAAAAAGTGTTTTTAATATATAAGGGGGGGTCGCATTCAGAGGCTTGCTGTGTGAAAGGGGTCACCAGGACAAAAGTTTGAGAACCACTGAGCCAGGTGCTTGGCACATTCATAGGGCTGTCCCTGTCAGAGATGGTATGTTGCTGTACTTGATGTCTGGCTTGCACCTGTCTAATTAATCATGAGACCAAGTTGTGTCAGGAGGGAAGGTGCTTTTAAAGATCAAACTGTAATTGTCCAACACACGAGACAGCCATAATAAAGCTACCAGTGCTCTCTGACCGCTAAGGATGCTGAAAGTATCCAGTGCTCCAGAGCGGGATTGCCCGAGTGGGTGGCATTGTCATGGTCCCTGCCACACTCACATGTGCAAAGATCATCATGCTTGAGAGACCAAGCTGTACTTTTTTGGAGGTGTGGGGGGGAACTGTAGAAAGGGCAACCTGCAGTCGTGCTCCCTGTAGCACGTTTGTAGGCATTATACCTGTGTCTGGCCTTTGTAGCCATAACGTCTCCACTGCTGTGGGGGGACACTCCTTCCCGCCCTCCAGCAGCTTGGCTGGCAGAACTGCCAGTGAGCGCTAGGCTGACCTGGCTGTTGTGATGCTCGCTGACCGCCTGCCAATGTTTGTTTGTACTTACACCTCGGCTGGTGTAAGTCCTCATAGCTCCTTTGAAGTCTGGGCTTCACTGACCTCCACGGAGCTGTGCCAATTTACACCCATAGCAGATTTGCTCCATTGCACTGCCTGCATCCGTCGACTGTGATGGTGTTATGTTGCTGTCAGGCTGAAATGGAGGAGAGAGAATCAGGCCTGTTCTGGTTAAGGAAATCCAAATGAGTGATCTGTGATTCTCCAATTTGCAACCCGCCAGTTGTGTTAACTTACCCATAACTTGATATTCTGGATCTGATGAAACTCCGGGGTGGGATTCACCAATAATGGAGTGTGGCCATGTGTTAGTGACTGACACCAATCCTGACACATACCACTGGTATGGAAAGCAGGTGCGGAAGGGGGCCAGGTAGCGCTGGGATTCTCTGGGGGCAGGGACAGGGCTGCAGGGTGGAAGTTGCTGTATTGCGCGGAGGGACTGGGTGAAAGAAGTCTGGTACTAGCGATGGGGTGGAGGGAGACAGCCAGTCAGCAGGTTGGATCAGTGGAGGGACTATGAGGCCTCTTTGAGGTGGGAGAGGTAGGTGGAGAACCAATGCTGGGGTTGAAGAGAGAGGAGGCAGCCAGCCCAGACAGCAGTAAGGAATGTGAAAGGAGCTAGAGGATGCTAGGAGTGCTGATGCCATATGGCAGTGGACACTTTATGTATTTGATCCATCTGAGTGGATCCAAACTCACCAAATTGAGTCTGAGCTACGGACTTATTCTTTCCCTACATTGTCCAAGGTTAGAAACAAATGTTTTTAGATTCCTGTGAGACTGCTTTTTTCATTTGGTTTACTACTGGTGTGCGTGGTTATTGCATAGCAGTGCCAAATTGCAGAGACCATTAAGGGCCACATTTCTGAAAACAAAGGCTCTCTTGCATGCAGAAAAAGTGCACAAGTGTACACTTGCTTACAACTGTGCACACAGTTCCTGCAAGATGTGTGCTGCTTAGGTAACCTGCAGGCAAATATCTACCTAGACTGTTAACTTTGCATGTGTAAGTAAGCACAGATAGAAGGCCAGATCCTGGAGTGCAGGTCAACTACACAGAGTACAAGCTAGGTTGTGTGTTTTTTAAAGCTCCTCTTTCCACTCCCCTGGTCCTTTTACTCCTCTATGCATGCCAGTCCTCTTGCCCTATGTAAAGAGCAGTGTGAGGGCTGATCTAACTTATGCCTGGCTGCGATGGCCACAGGGATCCAAACTTACAGCTGAGGATCAGCATAGCTCAGGGCATCAGGGCCTGGTCCATTTTCTTCTGGCTATGTTTCCTTTCTACTGCAATGCTTGTGGCAGAGACGTTGAGGGGTGTAAGACCCTTTTTGTCTGGTCTATGCCACTGACTAAAGGATTCTCCTTGCACTGTGGTGATGATCCTCCTTGGGCAGGTTAAAATGGCTTTTGGCCGGAATATGTCCGGGATGTCACACAACGGATGTATGGCACTAGAGGATCTGACCATAATGTTTTTTACATGGTAAAAAAAAAATTCTTATGGGCACTCAATGGGCCAGATTCTGCCCTGGCTTTGCAGCTGTGCAGGCCTCTAGGCATCAGTGTGAGGCTGCGTGGATTTAAGTGGGGAAAAAATTGCCTTGATTACCAAAGTGTTGATGACAGGTCTTTTTTATTACAAAAGGGTTTATCGTGATCTATCTAGTCTTAGTCTGTCTGTTGTGCAGAATGCCATTCACTACAGTATCTAGGCAACAGCTACATGCTGGAAGTGAGTGACCTGGTCCCAATTCCAAGTGCTGGTTAAATCTTTATTACAGCGCAATTCTCCTGTTGTAGACTGCCAATGACAATGCCCAGTTATTATAACTGCTGGGTAGGTGATGTCTGTTTTTGCATTCAGCAGTGGCCCGTCTCAACCCCGCCCTCCGCTTAACCCATTTATGGACAAAAGTTCCTGCTTGGAAATGATCCAGTCCTACTAAACTCCTAAAGTGAGGTGACAGATATTGGGTAAACTAGATTGTTTGGGAACCACTCCTAGTGGATGGAATTATCTGTGATTCCAGAGGACACCTCCTGTGAACTGCTTGCCTGAGATTTAACTATTTGCTAACTAGAAATTAAAAAAGCGAAGGAAAACCAAGTCCTGATGGGACACTAGATGGGGAGGGCTCCGAGTTCCTAAAGGTGTCGGGCTGGTGGGTCTTGCCCACATACTCTAGGTCTAACTGACCGCCATATTTGGGGTTGGGAAGGAATTTTTTCCCAGGTCAGATTGGCAGAGACACTGTGGTTTGTTTGTTTTTTGCCTTCCTCCGCAACATGGGGCACAGGTCAATTGCCTGTTTGAACTAGAGTAACTGGTGGATTCTCTGTAACTTGACATCTTTTAAATCAAGATTTGCCCCCTTCAGTAACTCAGCCAGAGGTTACAGGCCTATTACAGGAGTGGGAGGGTGAGGTTCTGTGGCTTGCAATGCACAGAGGTCAGACTAGATGATCATGATGGTCCCTTCTGGCCTTAAAGTCTGAGTCTATGATTTTAGCTGCAAACATTATAGTAACCTGTTGTGACCCTATAAACATTTTGTTGTACTGCCAGTCCAAGAGCCCTTCTGTCAGGGATGGAGAATAAATGGCAGGAGTGAGCAGCCTTCGCATTCAATGTGTGGTTAATACTGAGATGAGGAGCCTAGAACATGGGCTCTTCTGCATGTGGGGACAGGGATAAGGTGACTTCAAAGCACAAAGGTTGTCACATCGCAAAGCTCAAGTCTATAGAACTCAAGGCTGTAATCTCCTGATTTAGCTCAGCTTGGTCAAGACAGGCCTTGTTCAGGGAAAAATACAATCCCACCTGAACTTTTTCTCAGTTGCAATTCACATCCCTCCAATCACATAAGCTTCATTCAGTCATTAAATTCACTTGGAAGGTCCAAGAAAACCTAAGAACTGCCACGTCACCAGAGTTCATAACAAATAAGCCTGCCCCATTCACAATAGGTCTGCTGCATCTTTATCTGCAATTCATAATGTGACTGCATGGGTGCGGTTGAGTTGGAATCAAGAGTTGAGGGTCAGTAAGAGTGATGGAGGAAAAGAAGAGAAGCCAAAAAAAGTGAAGAGTACTTTTTAAAGGTGTCTTTTTCCTTGCACTCTGGAGTCTTCAGTGGAAGATAAAAGAGAAGGGCAAAATGGAATGAATCCCACAGAGAATTTTTCAGAGCTTTTTTGATCTTGTGTATTTTACATTTAATTATGGTACCTGTGACCAATTATACAGAAGTAATAGTCACCCAAAGAAGATGTCAGGGTACAGGACAATGTGATCACACATTTAAGGCATTTTTCCTGACTAACTAGTCTGTTATAATATGACACTGGTGAAGGGGAGAAAAATATAGTATGATCTGGGAACGATGGCTGCACAACTATTTTGTGTCACATTTATTGAAACTGATAATAAGGGAAGTAGTAAACTTGTGTCCAATTGAAAGGATGGGATGGGGTGTCTCTAGAAGATGGGCAAACATGTGATAAGCCATTCTGAGCTTATTTTTTTGTTGTTGTTTAAGAGTCATGATGCTCTACTGAATGTGTATATGCGTTCCCTAGCTATTTGTGTGCGCATTCATTTTTTTCACTACCAAGTTAAATCTGTCTGTCCATTTTTCTATGTACCCATCCTCACCTTGAGGTTCCTATACAGATTAGCTGCTGCCTGTCTCCTTCACTATGTTCAAGCTGCACACTCATCCTAAAGGCTTCATAGACACACTGACGAGGAGGGCTGACAGTTGAATTATGTGGTACCCTACTTAAAAAGCCAAAGAGCATTATCCTCTGAGTTGTTCTTTTGGGTGGAAAGTCTGAAGCCATCACAAATCCCTCCACTCCCCCAAGTTCAGTAGAGGGAGAGGAGGGGAACTCTCCTCCTGCTATTAGCTGTGGAGAGTGCACTGTGCTTACATGTGCTCCTCACGTTAACCCCTGCGCAGCACTTCTAGCTTGGTGATGTGATGCCAAGAGACGGGGCTCTGTGATGTCACTGATTCAGCACCTCTAGCTTCGTTGGGTGTCATCCAAACACAGGCTCAGCACCTTTAGTTGACTGAGATGATGCCGGGGCACAGGTGTTGTGAACTCACTCACTGAACGCCTCTAGCACTCAGGGCTGATAGGAAAACACAGATCTGCTGAGGTTACCGCTCAGCCATCAGCAGTGTTGCAGAGGAGGAGTGCAGAAGCCTGGGTGCTTCCTCTTTATCTGGGTCAGTAGCTGCTCACATATTGTAGCAGGCCAGCTGAACTGCTTGTCTCTGTGCCCAGAGTCTCAGGCCTGAGTCTCCACTCACTGACACCAGTTTTATACCAGAAATGGTATAAAACTTCAGTGGATGGACTCCTGATTTATACAGCTCTACATTAGAGGTGAATCAGGCCCCCAGATCTGACTCTGTGTGAGGGAGAGATTGCTTACTGCAAGCTTTCATAGGGGTAGGGTAGCAATGTTAATGTATGACAGATCTGTAGTGCGTGCTAGGGTTGCCCACTTTCTAATTGCGCAAAACTGAACACCCTTCCCCACCCCCTACCCTGGCACTTCTCTGAGGTCCCTCCCCACATTCACTCCAGCCCCCATCCCTCTGTCGCTCTCTCTCCCCCACCCTCACTCGCTTTCACTGGGCTGGGGCAGGGCGTTGGGGTGCAGAATGGGGTAAGGGCTCCAGCTGGGCATGTGGACTCCAGGGTGGGGCCAAAAATGAGGAGTTCAGGGTGTGGGATGTGAATCTGGGCTGGGGCAGGGGTTGGGGTGCAGGAGGGGGGTGAGGGTTCCAGCTGGGGGTGTGAGCTCTGGGGTGTGGCTGGGGATGAGCAGTGCATGAGGGGGCTCTGGGCTGGGGCCAAGGGGTTAGGAGTGAGGGAGCAGGCTCAGGGGTGGGGTAGGGGGTTGGATGCAGGAGGGGGTTCAGGCTCTGACTGGGAATGTGGGCTCTCAGGTGTGGCCAGGGTTGTGGTGTTTGGGGTGCTGGAGGGGGTTCAGGGCTGGGGCAGGATGTTGGGCTCTGGGGTGTAGGCTCTGGGAGGGAGTTTGGGTGCAGGAGGGGGTTCTGAGCAGGGCAGGGGGGTGGGATGCATGTGGGGGTTTGGGCTCCAGCTGGGCAGTGCTTACCTCAGGCGACTCCCGGTCAGAGGCACAGTGGGGCTAAGGCAGGCTCTCTGCTTGCCCTGGCTCCGTGCCGCTCCAAGAAGCGGCTGGCATGTCCAGCCCCTTGGCGTATGGGAGACTAAGTGGCTTTGCATGGTGTGTGCTGCCTCCACCCACAGGCACCACCCCTGTAGCTTCTATTGGCTGTGGTTCCTGGATAATGGGAGCTGTGGAGCCAGCGCTAGGGGTTGGAGCAGCACATGGAGCTTCCCTGATCGCCCCTGTGCCTACGGACTGGACATGCCAGCTGCTTCTGGGGAGCTGTGCATAGCCTGGGCGGGCAGGGAGCCAGCCTGAGCCCTGCTGTGCTTCCGACTGAACTTTTGATGGCCCAGTCAGCGGTGCTGACCAGAGCCACCAGGGTCCCTTTTTGACCGGGCGTTCCGGTCGAAAACCGGATGTCTGGCAACCCTAGTGCCTGCATGCTCACCCAGCATGGTATCAGTTTTGCCAGCTCTGCTGGCCTCTGGCTCTTTCAGGTGGCCAGTCAGGTGAGATTGCCAAAAGCCAAAATAAACTAAACTCTTTTGGTAAGACCAACAGTGACAGTCCCTGAAAACAGGACCATTCCAGTTTTCAGAGACACATGGTCATCCTATTTAGTTATCAAACCTGAAATTTTGTGGATCATTCACATGAGCCTGTTTTATTTTTGGAATGGGAGTGTGGGGAGAGGAAAAGTGGGTCACGAGGAGTCAGTAATTTATTTTGAATTTGTATGGAGGGAAACTGGTAGCAAAATATTTTTACAGGCCTGGCCTGTTTGTAATATACATGTCAATTATTACTGCACCTGATACAAAACAGGGAACATTTCCATGTAGGTGCATAGTTTTGTATTCCTATTTTTTGTTTTTTTGTTTTTTTTTCTTCTCTCCATTAATGTCTTTCTAGCTTGTCCAACTTTTGGTGAGCATTTGACTTTTGTTCAAAGAAAAGTAAGTTGTGGCAGCAGGGCAAATGGGATTTCCCAAGTCCTTTCAACTTTTATCCTGAGGGCTGGGATGAAAGACTGCCACCCAAAGAGACTCCATTCTTGATGTAAGGAAGATGATGTCATCTCTTTCTAAGAAGGACACCCTGAGTAGTGGGCAAAGTGATATTTTATGTTCACTTCTCTAGGCAGCTTTTCTTAAACTATCTAGGTGTTCAGGCACAAATTCCATTTCTCATACCCCTTTAAGGGGTATAATTAACCTTTGACCTCTTCCTTCTGTGTACAGCAGTGGTTCTCAAACTAGGGCCGCTGCTTGTTCAGGGAAAGCCCCTGGCAGGCCGGGCTGGGCCTGTTTACCTGCCGCGTCCGCAGGTTCGGCCGATCACGGCTCCCTCTGGCCGCGGTTCACCACTCCAGGCCAATGGGGGCTGCAGGAAGGGTGGCCAGCACGTCCCTCGGCCCGCGTCACTTCCCACAGCCCCCATTGGCCTGGAGCAGCGAACTGCGGCCAGAGGGAGCCGCGATCAGCCAAACTTGAGAACGCGGCAGGTAAACCGGCCCAGTCCAGGCACCAGGGGCTTTCCCTGAACAAGTAGCAGCCCTAGTTTGAGAACCACTGCTGTACAGGGTTCTTTTAGTTGTCTGTTTCCAGCTACTAGCCACTCCTTAGTAAAATAAACAAGGCTAGAATGGGCACGTTGTTGCCCCCACCTGTAGTGAAATCATGCTTACAGACTGATGAGAAAAGATCATTGACACATGATTATGGCCAATAAATTCTATGAAGCTACTTTTTCCACATTCACCTCAGTTTGTCGTCTATTGTCTTGCCCAAGCCCTGTTCTTACTCATCAAGGGTTAACGGAATTCATAGAGAAATGAAAGATCACCCCCTCCCGTGCCACAGCACGCAAGAGTGACATTTTATTTGAAAGACTTTCAGTAACACAATGAACAATTTCCCTACGTCAGATTGATGTCTTAGCACTTTGTCAATGGAGACCACAGGGTCCAAGAATGAGAAACTTTAGGATATGGCTAATTGTACTAATAAATGGCAAGCTTAAATATATAGAGGAATTACTGCTATTTGACATTGTTCATCTTCTTAACTGCCTGTTTTGCTTACCTCTTCTAGGATTAAGTTATCTTTAATTCACAGACTTCCATGATTTTGGGAATGTTTGTGTCTGTCTCTCTCCGCCAGCTGCCTTCCTGTATTTTAATAAACTGATGTGTGTGTAAATTGTATACAGGATACAAAGAGGAAGGTTGGGTTGAGCCTGGCCTGCAAATCTAGGCTTATATGTCTGTTTTCTCATAGCTGGTCCTGTACTGGCTATACAACAAATGCAAGGCAATTTATCTTGTGCAGCTTGATACAAATGCATTTAACAATCAGTCTTGCCTTAAGTGATAATGATTTTCTTGAACATGGCAGTGTGTTGAGAATGAATAATGTGTTTCAGCCTTATCTACCTTCGTCCACAGCAAAGTAACACAGAATAAATATTGTCTTGCTGCCTTTTTAATATAGTTGGAAAATAAAAAGGAATGGTGTCTAATACTCTGATTGCCATACCTCTAACACATTTCATATTAGAGCCTGAGTATTTTCCATGGCAAATATACACACAGATGAAGTATACCAATGACCTTTACTTTTGTGTAACTGTTGGTTACTGACACTCATGCAGGAGCCCTTTCAATGAAACTTGTGCTACTTACCTTGTAAATTGATTGGGAAATAGTGGGTACAAATTAGAGCCATGGCTGTGAGCTTCATCACAACCCAGCTTAACTACCAGCTTTTGCCTTTTAGAAGCAAGAAAGAGTATTCTTGAGCTGCTAGGCTTTGACCTGTTTTCTCCTATGACTTAATGTCATGTGATGCATTTCCAGCTACTTGTCTTAGTTGCCTTGCAGCTGTGGCTTAATTGTTTAAGATGATGTTTTTTCACTCGTTTACCAGACAGAAGTTGGGTAAGGATGGTTCCCTTGTAAAACCCTTGTTCTATTGTGTGTCAGTCATGAGATCTGCCTAACTTATGCAAGCATGTGGTAAGCCCTTGTGGCAGACTTGCTACATACAGATTATTGCCAAGTGTTTCAGCAAGGAGGACACTGTGCTTTGACAAACTGTTCTGTATTGCTTCTACATATGGTTACAAAACTACCTGTATGGAGTGTTTTCCTTCTTGGACAGATCCAATAATGATACCTCTGTACTAATTTTCTCTGGCTCTGTACCTTATCACGAAAAGTTTTATTTTTTTAAATGATCTGGGTGCTCTTCATTCACCAATATGTTCTGAAGCGATGACAGTCTTTTTAGGGTAATGTTAATCCTTAACATGAAACTGCAAGTTGTTTTCTCTGAGTTTTATTTAGCTACAATTTGTTGTACAACAGAGTATCTATGAGAAGAAATATTATAAAAAATGTGTTTACTGGTAAACCCAGTGACCTGCATTGGCTAAGCACCAGCTTCCAAATTCCACCCTGTTACTCAGTAGTAGGTGCAATCAGCTAGTGACGTAGGTATTGCAGCCTGAGGCTTTCTTTAAAAAAACAAAAAAACAAAAAAACAAAAAAAAACCCCACATAATAATTTGCAGATGTTGGCAATTAGCAGTGGTGCCTGCACTGAAGCCCGCAATGGGTGCCAAACCACAGAGATGTATCATTTTTATAGTCTCTGATTCCTGGAACTGAAAGATGGTTAAAACAATCAATATGTAAACACAGATATGAAGCATTCCCTTCTGGGAAGCTTGTCCATCACCATTGCTGCTACTGCTATAAACTTGTTAGATTGAGTCTTCTCGTTGTGTTATTACAATAAGTCGTTCTCTTTCCTACTGTAGCCTATATTTCTTTATTTGTCCATATTGTACTATTCAGACCTAGAGGTGCCATGAGGCTTATATAACTCAACCAAGAGTTGGATGCTAGCTGAATAACAGTATTTTCACAGGTTTGTAAACTGTCAATGCAAATTGTTCTGGGCTGAACCTAGGTATATGATTGGTGTCAAACTTTTCTTTTTTGAAGTGTGAATTTTGTGCTTGAAAGTGCCGTATTTAATAATACTGTGAACTGAAAGCTTCTATTGATCCAGTGAGCAGTCAGTGGCAGTGCAGGCTTTCCTATACTATCCCACCAATTTATTTTATCCTTGATTTGGAGGGACCACCTAGGAGTGAGAGGGTAGCTCATTCTCCAGGCCCCTTCGGCAACTGGGCATCTCTACTGAGGCTGAATGTGAGCTAGAGCCAATTGTGGTGGTGGGTTTTGGTGAGACTCATTTGTCCACCGAGAACTGAACAAATGCCACCAGTTCATTACACTTAGGCCACCAAACAGCTATCCGACAGGAATCATTTTTGGTCACTCCCTGCCTAGATTAAAATGCTGTCTGTGAGCCTAATAAATTCACTAGCAACACAGTAGGTCAGTACTGACCACCTAGACCATTACTTACCCATCATCATCATCATCGTTATTTATTATTTATTTGTATTACCATAGTGCCTAGAAGCCCTAGTTGTGGCACCAGGATGCCATTGTACTGGGCACTGTACAAACACAGAGCAAGACTGTTCCTGCCCTAGAGAGCTTGCAATCTAAGTATAAGACAAGAGACAACAGGTAGACAGACAAATGCGGGAGCACAAGGAAAACAATGAGATAATGTTGGTCAGCATGATGGACACTGATATCCACATGCCAGTTGCCTAACCCTTTCCAAGAAATTTGTAGGTTTTCTGGAAAAGGAGAGCATTGAGGAAGGTTTTGAAGGAGGATAGTGAGGTAGCTTTGCAGATATTTATGGGGGAGCATAACACGAAGGTTCTTGTTTGAAAATTTAATCAATGCAGGTTGGCATCATTGAGCAAATGGAGGCAGAAGTCAACATCTCAACAGTGAATCGACTTGAAAGTGAAGACAACAGCTTATATTTGATATGGTATAGAAGGGAAAACCAATGGAGGGATCCAAAGAGAGGGAGTACATGGTCAAAATGATGGGCCAGGAAAATGTTTGCCGTAGCATTCTGCATGGATATGAATGGGGCAATATGGCACTTATCAAGCCAGAGAAAATGATGTTGCAATAATTGAGGTGTGAGAAGATGACAGCCTGGACAAGCTGAATGGATGGATAAGAAAGGCTACATCTCCAAGATGTTATGCAGAAACAATGTGCAAGATTTAGAGGGAGCCTGGCTACGAGGATATAGTGAGAGGTCTGAATTGAAGATGATGCCCAGGTAATAGGCAGGATGTTGGTGTTGTCTACAGTAATCAAGAAAGGAGGTAGCACAGAGGGTTTGTGGGGCAGATTAAGAGCACTGTTTTAGCTATATTGAGCTGACGGCCAGATATCAATGTGGATGTGTCAGAAGGACAGGTCAAGTTTTTAGTGTGGCTAGAAGGAGATGGTTTGAAATAGAGAGGTAGATCTGTGAGTCGTCAACATCAAGAAGGTAGGTGCATTTGTCTTTGCAGATGGTTGTAGAGGGAGAAGAGAGGGGCCTTGGGGAATCCCCACAGAAAGTTGGAGGGAGGACGAGGAGGATTCTCTGAAGGACACATTGAAGAAGCAATTAGAGAAGTAGGAGAAAAATCAGGAGTGGACAGAGCCATGGAAGCCAAGAGAGGACAAGTTTTCAAGTAGAAGAGCATGGCTGACTGTGCTGAAGATGATTGGTAGGTCACCATGGACTACTGGTTCTGAACTTTGGTTAGAAAGAGGTCATTAGTGGCTTTAGTGAGAGTAGTTTCAGTGGAGTGCAAGGGGCAGAAGCAGGATTGGATAAGGTCTAGGAATAGAGAGGAACTCCAGACCGCTATTGTAGACAAGATGTTCAGAGATGAAAAGGAGAATTTAAGGTCCTTCATCCAATTAACAAGCCCTGGCAGTGCAGGCTTCCCTATACTATCTCACTAACCTATTTAATCCTTGATTTAGAGGGACCACCTAGGTGTGAAAGGGCAGGTAGAGAGTTGGAGTGGGCAAGTGGGCTCAAGGGTGAGCTTTTCAATATGGGAGAAACTGAAGCATTGCGAGGAGAAAAATCCAGAGGACAGTGAATGATAGGTTACAGAGAAGAGTAAGGGAAGGGATGAGAGTGGGTGTAAGGGAGATCAGGAGTCGGGATGGGATGGGACCACAGGGGCAACTAGAGGGATTAGAGGAGGAAAGCAGGTAAAAACATCTGTATCTTTGATGGAGAGGTGGGTTAGAGGAGAGAGTTGTAGGAGGGGGAAGGAAGGCTGTGTTGCATATTGTCAATTTTCTCTTGGAAGATATTAGCACAATCCTCTGCGGAGAGAGGAGTGGAGAGAGGGAGAGGGCTGAATTTGAGGACTGACTCAAAGGTGGTGGAAAAAGCAGCTGGGATTATGGGCATGAGATTCAATTAAGTTGGAGAAATAGAGTTGTTTAGGCAGGAAGATGTCAGAACTGAAGGAAGAAAGAACAAACTTGTAGTGGAGGAAGTCAGCATGGTCATAGGATTTCCTCCAGAAATTCTCTGTAGCACAAAAGAAGGAGTGTAGGAAATGGATGTTGGGGGTGAGCCAGGGTTGGGAGTTGGGAGGGCTGACCTTGTGATGGCTGACCTTGTGATGGGAGAGAGGGGTAAAAGACTCAAGTTTGGAGGAGGAGACAGAAACAGAGAGAGAATTAACAACTATATCAACAGAAGAAAAGGAAGAGTGTGCAGGGCATATAGGTTCTGAGAGCAGATGAGAAGTCGTCATTGCTGCTGGGCTAGAAGTCACGGAAAGACCAGGGGCTGATGGGTGATCCTGAAAGAGACCAAGTAATGGTTGAAGAGGGGGAACTCAGCGACAGAAATATCAGAGAGAAAGAGAGAGAAAGCAGTGCTTGGTGAAGACTAGGTCAAGTCAAAGGCTATATTGTGGGAGAGGTGAACTAGGACAGCAGGTTGAATGAAGAGGTGAGTATAAGGAAACCTGCAGCAAAGGGGTTGGATGAGTCCTGAACATGGAAGTTGAAATCATTGAGGATCAATGTGGGAGACTGTGAGGAAAGGAAGAGAGAGTGAGTGAGTCAGTAGTCGAAATCTGAGATGAAGGCTGGTGGAGAAGAGTTGGGTAGACAGTAGATAACAGCAGCTTGGAAGGTGAGAGAAGAGATGACTCAGCTGTGGTGCAGTTCAAAAAAAAATAGAGTGGGAGGGAAGGGAGAGAAGAGAGAGGTGAAAAGTGGGAGAGAAGAAGTGGTCTGATCCAGGGCAGGGAGTATGAGAAAAGGAGAGGCCTCCCTAAGAGAGGGCAGTTGCAGAGGCAGTGGCAGACAAAGGGATCCAGGTCTCAGAGAGAGGCAGGAGCTGGAGGCTGAGAGAGAGGAAGAGGTTGTGGATGGCTGTGATCTTTGTAGAGAGGGAGTGGGCATTCACGAGAAAGGGAGGTGGTAAGCATGAGGTTGGGAATGGGAAGAGAGGAGTTTTAGGGGGAGATGGGTGTGGGAGGTGGAAGGGGTGGAGATGGAGGGATGGACAGGGTTGGGGCAAGTATTACCAGAGGTGAGTAGGAGAATGTGGATGTGCCACCTATATTTGTTCTGGTGGGAGAAGGAGGAGGGAGACCAAGGTGGAGAGGGGAAGAGGAGTAGGTAGAGCTGGTGGGAAATGTAGGGGGTGACGGTAACCATGAAGGGGAAATGGAGGAGACAGTGGGGGAAGGGAGAAGGAGGACAGCTCCTAGACGCAGAAGAGAGATATGGTGAGAGCCATGGATGAGTGGCAGATGGACAAGATTTTTTTTTTTAAAAGGGGGGGCGCGGGGAGAGGATTGTCTGAGGGCATGCTCTTATGTTGTCTGATGGCTGGAAAGGACTCCTTAGAGCACTGCAATCACAGTTCCTATTGATGCATCTTCATTCCCAGCCTCCTGCGCTATCCAGCCCCCAAATTCTTCTCCTCTTCATCTTATACACAAAAAGAAAAGGAGTACTTGTGGCACCTTAGAGACTAGCAAATTTGTTTGTGCATAAGCTTTCATGAGCTACAGCTCACTTCATCGGATGCATTGAAGTGAGCTGTAGCTCACGAAAGCTTATGCTCAAATAAATTTGTTAGTCTCTAAGGTGCCACAAGTACTCCTTTTCTTTTTGTGAATACAGACTAACACAGCTGCTACTCTGAAACCTGTCATTTTATACACAGTTCATTTTGGATGTTTTACGTTCTAAGTACAGCATGCACTCTCCCCTCGAGCCCTGCCAATGAGGCTTAAAAAAGACTTCGTTTTTTAAATTGAAATGGCTGGTATTGGGCCCCAAGGTGGATCAGAGTACTTTGGTATTCTGGAAAAAATAATTAAAACCAGCTACTTAAATTATGTGCACACCTGGAGAGACTTATAATCCTCTCTGTATTAATGTGAGCTCAAATAGTACATGTGTTTGAGGCCATAAAGACTGTCTGGGTGAATACTACATAATTTATGATAACCTTCAATGAAACCTGTGTTCTACCTCAATGGTGAGTGAAGAGATCCTTTATATGCACCAGATTCATTGCCTGGAATCTGCTGGCAGAAATCCCCCTGAAACAGGGATACTGTACTGCAATCTGCCCTAAGTCTGCTGCTTTTAGGGGTTTGGAACCAAGGGCTGTGGCCTCCAAAGTGGTCATGGATGGCAAGGACACCCAGGACGTGCACGGATTTTGCATGTACTTTGAATAACCTGTGCCAGAGAGGCTATCGTGGATCCTGGAGGAGAATGTAAAGCTATTGTTCACCAGTGGAACCTCCAGGGAAGGGTGGGATACCAGCATCCATCTCATTTCCAGAGGAGAACTCCCCCACGTTCTCCCACACACACATGCTCCTGAGAGGAAAGCTGGCCCCATTGAGACAGTGCAATACTCTGAGCCCAAAGGGTGAATCAATACCTCAATCTGTAAAGGGATCCTTCAGGAGGAAAGGGAGTGAAACATGGAGTCGCATCAGGGATGAGTTTGGTCCATCATTTTCAGCACTTAAATGACAAAGAGATCATAATTTTCCAGAGTTGAATCAATGTAAGTCAGTCTTTTATCAAGGTCTTCAGAGAAGCCTCTCCAATCTGCTTTCTTGAAATTGAAGCATCTACGCATTGGTACCAAATTTGGAGTTATGGCTGCTAGGGCATTGATTGTGATTGATCTGTGTTGTGTGTATGGGATGGGTTCCAACATGTCGTCTTTGCACATAACTTCTATGCTGCTGTCAACAAAAGCGTGATTGGGATTATACCTTCCCCTCTATCAGGAGTAGTTTTGAGTCATGGATCAGGCTTAGGTGATGTGCCTCGGCCCACATCTTGACAAGTCTCCATTCTCATAATTTTTGTGGTAACCCCATGTGATGCTGTGGCTATTAAAGTCACCAGTGATCACACTTGCTTTGTTGTGATCTACATTTCCTGGGCTCATAAAGGCAAATGGTTCCCCTGGAGCTTATAAACAGATGTTATGGAGACATTCATATCAATGGTCACAACTTCAATATAACTGCTTTGTCATAGATTTTGCATTGATGATGAACTCTAGTTTCACAAAAATAGTGCTGTGGTATTTCTCGTGCTGCCTTTCAATGGCTAATCTCATCCCAGGAATCTACGGCCTATTGTTGTTTGGCCCTCTGTGTGTTTCCTGGAGACAGAGCGCATGATATTTGTAGTTGATACACATCCCGACAATACGATGAGTGCCCTGATTTCTTTCACAATAATCAATCCAGTTTTTTCACACAGATAAAACTGAAAAATTTGGCCTTTTAAAACATTCACTTCTAAGGAACTTGGTTTAATAAAACTTGGCATGTAATCTCTTCACAATAATTTACCATTTTAAACAATGCTCTTTGTTTCTGGGAATAAAAGATCGTTCTTTACATAAATATATAGTTACATTTCAGAAATATTGCATCAGCTTGGTTTATGATGCATTTAGTTGCACGATTAAGGTTGGTGACATTACAGAACAGAACTCGGTTCCCCCAGCCCACTGTGACTCAGCGTATTGTCATATGTAAAATGTAAGAGAGACACTACTTGAAACACAGACATTGTTGAAGTCAATGTGGGTTTTGCCATTGGCTTCAATGAGGGACAGGGATTCACCCAATAAATTGATTTTTAAGTTCTTATGGAAAACTGCCACCCTATGATTTTCATAAAAATGACATGAGCTTTACGAGTCATGTTTTGTCTGCTCAGCAGCTGGCACCTAAGTGCAGGTTATTGAGCATGTCTGTATAAAGTGCTAGAGCAGAGGGGGATGCATTTTTGTGGCTTTGTTGCTTTCTTGCTGACAGATTCCAGCGTGCAGTGTGGGGCAGTTGTCCCTCTGCCTGGAGAGCTCTCTCATGTTGGGTACCACAATTCTGTAACTCCACTCATTCAATATGTATGTGGGCCAGTGAGGGGAATTATATACAGATCTCTGGATTGAAGGATTCACAGTATGTTGATGACCCCCAGCTTTATATCTCTGTCAAGTCCAGCCAGTGAATGAGGTTGTGCATTTTTTCCTAGTGCCATGCTAGGTTAGGAAATAAATTAGAGCAAATTGGCTGAGGCACATTCCTGAGAAAACTGATGATGGAGTGTGGGCAAAACAAATGGAAGAGTTAGCAGAGGTTACGTGAACTTCTTTGACAGAGGATGTTTGGGAACTTTGACAGTAAACAATGGTCATGTGGGGGTTTGGTTAGATTCCCAGATGCTTTCGGACGACAGCAATGACCAGGACAACATTTTGCCATTTGTATTTAGCTAGAAGGCTGCAACCTTTTCTTTGGGATATGGACCTAGCGACCATGATCTATGCATTTATCACCTCTAGACCGGATTACTGCAGTGTGCTTTACCTGAAATCCATTCAGTGGGTGAAGATAGAGCAGAACACAGTAGCTTGCTTATGAAGCAGAGTATCTGTCTGAGCACCTGACACCAGTGTCCAGAATCTGCACTTGCCATCTATTTATTTCCAGGAAGAATTTAAGGTGCTGATTTTTAACTGTAAAGCCTTAACTGCTCTGGGAACCTTCCTACCTGAGAGCACCCCTCTTCTGGTGCCTTACTGTTCTGAGTAGTGCAGAAGCATGTGAGCTTTAGCCACTTCACTATATAAGTACAGGAGCTGCTGATGGGGAATTGTGTGACAGCCCCTCATCTTTGCAATTCATTCTTACCCTGCATCCAAAGCCTTGTGAGTCTGTTGATGTTCTGGGCATGCTGCAAGTCCCACCTGTTTGAGCAGGCTTTGGTGGGGGTAGGGAGCTGAGGCAGTTGGTGGCGTGGCTTTTAGGAGCAGAGTGCAACAGGTAGGAGACTTTGATTGCTTTGAGGGAGAAATGTGTTGTTTTTGATGGAGGAGAAAAAGGAGAAGAAAATATTTTTAATTAATGGCAAGGGTGCCTACAGAAGGACAGGCTTCATTTTATATTGTCTTATAATTAAAATAAATATATAGAATCCTTACACAGTTCTTTAAAATGAATGCACTCAGTATTGGAGGACTTACATAATTAAAACTGTGATCTGCCTAAAGTCACAGTGAGTCATTCTCAGAGATGGGATTAGAACCCATTGGTTCCTGTTTCCCAGCTCTGTGCTCAGACAAGCCTTTGACATTTGAAACTACACATTATGCTTGTTACTATTTCTCCCCCTTTGCACTGTACATAGACACTGCTTTGTCACTATAAGGTTACCCAAGAATTCTCGGCTGCTGGCATCGATTCTTTTTTATTTTTTAAAGAACAAAATGTAGGGACGCATTTCACTATATAAAATCCACTCTACATAATTCATGAAGACATACACACAGTTTTAACTTTTTTAAAAAAATTTTGAGTTAAGTCTAATTTTGTGTCCTCCACCTCAGATCTTCGGCATTGATTGACACTTATAGATACAGGTGTTGTTTTTTAAATCTGTTAGGCACTATTGTGTAAGCTATTTAAAAGTGTTTCATATCTATCTTTTAAGAGCAACTCTTATAAAGGTATTTGTTTTTCTAAGCACAATTACTATAGTTATATTACAATTTAGTCTAGCTGCTCTTTGCACAGATGTTAGAGTGACCACACTCCCTGAAGATTCCTTATTGTAATTATATAAAACATTATTGCATTGAGGAAATAACCTGGTTTGTTGTTGTTGCTTTGTAATGAGGATTGATTTATGGAAAAAGCTTCTGCCAGATGTTTTATAGCTCGCTGTTCTTTTATGGTATTAAAGTTAAATAAAATCAACATTTTAAAAATCTATGTTGTGTTTCTACTGCCTCCCATCTTACTGTTCTTTTGGTTGTTTGCTGTTCTTTCTTTCATCTGTTTTTCTCCCGGTTTCCGCATGCCTCCTGTAAAGGGCCTGCTTGATTCAAAGCCTAGTGAAGACAATGGGAGTTGTTCCACTGACTTTAGAGGCATTTAGGGCCTGATTCAAAGACCACTGGACTTCATTTTCTCTCTCTTCCAGACAATTTATTCATTCCTTCTTTTATTCCTCTTTCTCGTGTTCTGTTCACTTTTTTTTCTATTTACTTTCTTTGTGCTCTCTGGTTGTTTGATTTCTTACTGTTTCATCTCTCTCTCTCTTTCCCCCCTCCTCCCCTCCATGCCTTCAGGGAAGACAGTTTAGTCTAGCGTTTAGCACAGGGAACAAGAAGTCAGGGCTCCTGGGTTGCCTTCCTAGCACTGCTGCCCATGAGCAACTCATTTAAATTTCATTCCCCTTTAGTGAAGGATACTGTATAGATGTAAATAGTAAATCCTTTATTTCCCTTCCCTCACCCTATCTTTCTGTAGCTCCCTATTTTCTCCACCTCTGTTCTCCTTTTGTTTTTTTCCTGTCAGGCACTATTTGAAATATGTAATTGAACAGGAAGTTAGTGCACTATTTGTTTGACACAATACAAGGACAACTCTACCTGTCGTGTTTTCACTGATGGGCTTTGAAGAGTGGTCAGTCACAGAGCACCAAATGGCAGTGTTAAATGGCCTGATAAGTTTTAAAAACAGCATTTGCTGAGCTGTTGTCAAAGCAACGGCTTCTGTGATCTTCCTGGCTGGGCTCATGTCAAAGTACAGGCTGCTACGATGTCATTACATCAGCACCTCTAGCTGATGGCTTTTGCGAGCTCTCCTCACCTCTGGCTTGCAAGCTATTATGAGGTCACTGGCTCATCATCTGTAGTTTGCTGGGCTGATACCCCACACAGACCTGTAATGTCTCTATTAACTGGCTACACTGATGTTTTGGTAGAGGTCTCTGAATTTTTCCTACTCTGTACATCTAGCTTCCTGATCTGGTGTCAAGGCAGAGGCCAGTCTGAGGTTAGTGGATTATCAAGTGGTGTTTGTTGACCTTGTGTGAAGGCCCAGACTTGTTGCCTCAGTCTGAGCACCTCTGTACCTTCTAAGATTTCCCTGGATACAGCATTCTTCCTCACTCCTAATTTTAACCTGTTGTATAGTGTTGCTGTCTTCTGTTAAACAACTGCTATTTCCCACCTAATAGGTGCCTGCATTTCAATAGTTCCTGTATATGTATTGTTTAAGTCCTGAGGTCCTTTGAAGGGAAAGGCACTCATTGCCTGTTCAGAGTATGTAAGTCACTTTACAAGTATTTAGTAAACTGCTAGCACTGTTCATTGCCTTATACTGACTTCGCAAAGTTTACTCACATCTTCATTGCCTCTCCTTTCATCCATTGGTTCTTAGATTGTTCCACGGAGTACTTCCAAGTAGTCTCAGAGAGCTGTTTCTTTTTCCAAGGTGAAGTATTTTTTGATCATCAAGCAGTGACAGTTCCTGTTTCTTGCTGTGCAGGTCACTTGGACAGAGCTGTGTGAATAAAGGGTAATTTTAATTGACTGACCGTTCTGAAAACCTGGAAATAAAATATCATTTTGCATTGACCTGAAAATGATTTTTTTTTTCAAATGTTTTGGTGAACTGAAAGAGAAGTAATTTGGGGTTAAAAAAATGTTTTGTTTGACTCAAAACAAAGCATTTTGTTTTGATTGTCAGTATTATTTTTAGTAATTTAAATAATTTTTTTAATAAAATGAAGCAAATTTCAGAACAGAGTTTTGAATTGAAAAATAAAAACAATTCATTTTGAAAATGACTAAGCAAAGTGTTTTTCTGATTTTTTGTTCTGTTTTATTTCAACACAAACAATTTGGTGAAATGGACGTAAATTTGCAAAATGTTTGTATTTGGAAACGTGCATTTTTCATCGGGCAGAGGCAAGCCTCAGCCACAAAATGTTGTCCAACTCTACTCTTAAGGTTTCCAGAAGGTTTTTTGACCATCTAAACCAGGGGTCTCAAACTCAAATGACCATGAGAGCTACTAGTGAGGACTAGTGCATTGGCCTGAGGGCCGCATCACTGACACCCCACCCTCTCGCTGCCCCCAGCCCTGCCCCCACTCCACCCCTTCCATGATGCCCTGTCCCACCTCTTCCCCACCCCCATTCCAATCCCTTCCCCGAATAAACAGAATAAAATTAATATCTGGTGCTTTCTGGGGGGTGTAACAGGGTGTACTGCCCCTTTAAGACAGGCTTCTGGTCCAATGCTACCCTATTCCTGGCTTCAGACAAGCCCCAATGATGACTGTGCAAACATTTCTGAGCCAAGAGGGAAGGAACAAAACTGAGAAAAGTATTCTGAGAAGATCTGAAAAAGTGGTCCAGGCAAGGGAGCAGAGAGAGCGTGAGGTTAAGACTGGGTGTTTACTTTGTGTTCAGGCGTAAGCTCCTAATAGAGGGTATGGAGGAGCTCCCTTTCATCACCACAGCAATCAGGTACGGACGTACCGCTGGATGTCTTGTTTGGAATTCCTTTAAAATTCATTTCTTCCTCCCACACTGGAATAAACACACACCTTCAGAATGGGCTTGGACTCCTATAGCTAAAATGGCAGTAGCCCCCGAGTTAAACTGCAGCACTTGCATGTTATGCTCCCAATGATACCACTAAGGGACTACTTATTAATAGAAAACTTAATAAAATGTATTGTATGGGATATGAACATCCAAAAATGTAACCGGAGACACTCCAAGCTCATACAGTCATAGGAAGGGGCTAGGATTAACAAATTTGGAGTTTAATTGTTCGGTGCATAGTCTGGCTCAGATGCTGTCATCCATATAAGTAAGAGGAACTAATGCTTCAATATGGCCACATCTTAATCTTGCTGAGCTGGTGCCTGACCTTCCCTGTGAAACAGGTAAAAAACTCTACAATGAAAGGGATGGTGTAATTAAAAACCCATAACTTGAGAAAAAACTTTATACCTGTCTACAAAGGCTACAGTCAGCTCTCACTGAAGTCAACAGCAAAATTCCCATTGACTTCAATGGTGCCTGCAATCTCCTGTCTGGTGTAATTAAAATGGAGAGAAGGTTGTTATGTCAAGAGATAGTAGATCACAGGAGCCACATTAAAATGCTAACAAAGCAGTCTGCAGCATAGTTACAACAAAGTTAAATCCTCTCTTCCCCCATTAAGGGAACCATAGGGACAGGGATATATAATGGAAAAGTGCTGTCTTACTATTTTATTTAAGACATGCCTTAATCCTTAAAAGAAGCACAGCTCCTGAAAAGAAAGGGGTGGTTTTGTGGTCACGGTACTGGACTGGGACTCAGGAGATTTGGGGTCAATTCCTGGCTTTACTAGAGTCTTTGTGTGACCTTGGGCAGTCTCTCTAAGGATATGTCTAGACTGTCATCCCTGGGTGTGAGTGGAGCTCAAGAGGGCAAGCTATCTTTAATCTAGCTGGCTTAGGTCCCATAGCAGTGAAGCTTCACCTTCGGCTGAACAAGCCCACCCAGAACCCTGTGTAATTACTATTGTAGCAAGTTTGTGCTGCAACAGCTTCATTATTCTGGGATCCAAGCTTGCTTGGCTATGGTGGCTTGAGCTGCAGTCACACCCAGTGATTACAGTCTAGACATATAGTACTTTCATGAATCGGGGATAATAATGCTTCCTTTGTCTCTTTAGATTGTAAACTCTAGGCTGAGACACTTTCTTAGCATTTATATTTACAGCACCTAACACAATGGGGTCCCAGTTTCAGCTGGGTGCTACCATAATAAAAATAGCCTGACAAAAGTCCTCTCCAATGTTTCATGCGGTTTCCAAAGCATATTCCTGACTATTGGAAATATGCAGAATGTCAGCCTGTCATTTCTTGGGCCTGGATTTTAGACTGTATTAACAGAAGAGCAAAGGAAAGCTAAACTGAATTTGATGCAATTTAAAAATAACACCTAGGATTTATTAGACTCCATCTCCTCTCTTGAGAGGTCAGTAAAGGACGGTGCCTGTTGTAGATATAACAGACCAGGATGTACTGTAGCACAAACCATTTGTTCATGTCCAGAAATGGTACAATTCTGCTCAGATGTATTTAGCATTCAATGAAAGGGTATGGAGATATAAATTGACACTCTTCTCATGGCTAATCTGGTTACATGGTATTTTCAGCACTTCAGGGTGCAATAAAACATTTCATAAACTAAGCTTCAACTGCTCTTGTGTGTGTGAAGCAATTGATCAGTAATACTTCCACATAAAAACTGCCAATGTTCTAGTGGTTACAAAATAGCATTTTAAAGTGGCTTCATGTGACTATCTAACACACAAAAGAAACGACAAAGTTACAGGGTCAAACTTCACCCTCATGAAGCACATTGAGTTGTTACCATTTAAATTAGGGTTGCATTTGTCTCAAGGGGCCGGATTCTTAGCTGGTATAAATGGGCAAAGGGTTTAATTCATGATGGTCAGCATTCATCCAGTTTTATGAAGGACCTAGGTGATCACATGGGTTACAAAACAAATTGTAACTGAGGAATAGAGAGAAAAACATCTTAAGGACCTGTGTGGATTGGTACAAACCTTTCAGGGATGGGAGATGGAGGAAACTGGTTACAACATGTTTGCCCTGGGCAGTTTTTCTCCCCCCACCCATGTTCAAGCATAGTTCCATTGGTACCGGTAGTGTAGCTGGAAACTCAGCTATGTCACAGAACGGGGCTAAAACCAACCTGATTAGCACTATCCCTCACAAAAGAAAACATAAAATACCTTGGGGCCCACTTATTTGACAAATGCAAACACATTTGTCCCCCCGCGTGTTGAAGGAAACCGTTCAGAGTGATAGTGTGGGTGGGATCTTAACATGTCTCCAAATAGTATTGGATCCTACTTTAAAAAAAAAAAAAAAAAAAAAAAAAAGTTGTGTTCTGGGAGGTATTTGTTGGTGCAGTAAGTCTATTTTCTGAAGACTGTGTTTGTCTTTACTCTATACAGTAGACTTGTTTAGACACTTAGTTTGTGGCAAGCTGTCATGTGAATCTATCCTGCGCTAGCCCACTGCACGCTAAGTGTCCATAGGCCTTAGGACCACGCACTAAAAACCCCCTAGTGTATTTTAATCTACTTCTGTTTCAAAATGGGGTAGCTCAAAATGTGCTACAGGGTACCTCCTCCTCCGGAAGTCCTTGCAAGACAGGGCTTAGGTAGCTAGCTCCAGGAGACTGTTCAGGGTTGTGAATCCTGAGTGGAGATCGATGTTGTCCCTTCAGCCCAGACTTAGGACCCTAACGACCTCTGAGGGGTGGTGCTTATGGCACTCCCCTCTCCTCAGCGTTTCCTACTGGCTAGCTCAGGTGGTTCCCCGCTCAGCCTGCTGGCTTCTCTGGAACCCATTCTTGGCTGCTTAACTCTTCCCAGTATTGTGGATTCCACTGGGTGACAAGACACTTAAAAATGAGGGGTTGCGGTGCCTAAATCGCTGTGTGGAGCTAGCCCCAAGTCAATATATCTCTGCGTAGGGTTTTACTGATCACAAAGCAGAATGAAAAAGCATGATTGCCATCTCACAATGAGAATGCTGAGCAAAATACCTGGAAGCACAAATACTAACTTGCCAACTTACATACGCTTTGCAAAACTTTAGATTTTTTTTTTAACTAAATACCATCACTGACCTCAGTTTTTGGATGTAACAGTTGAAATCTGAATGAGCAGCTGGCTAAATAGTCCACATTACACCACAATCTGACTCCTGCCATTTGGGAAACCTTGTGCTGATTTGTTAGACCTTTCCAATTTCATCATTCCTTATGCCAGCCCTACTCTCGAGGGACTCACCCTGTAAGAGCTGAAATCATTCCAGCCTTTCTAATAGGTTAACCATGAGGCTCTGCCTACACAAAGATGACCAGGAATAAATTAATAAGATGGGTTTACTTTGGACATGCTTCTACCTGGAAATGGGCAGTAAGCCAAATTTTTAGAGGTGAAAGAACTGTCCCACATTAAAATGTAGTTAATTATCCCTGTTGCTCTTTATAGCTTGTAATTTGGAGAGAAGGGTGGAAGCTTTTAAGTATTCTGATGTCTTATCTGTCATGGTTTTTCTTTTAAAAACAAAATAAAAGTGAGTCCTGTGCCACTCTTTTCTTCACCCTCTCCTCACCTAACCCCACACCGCTGGGGTTCCATGTTCTGGGGCTCTTCCATGGGCCTTCCACCACTGGGCACATTTAGCCTGGTTTTCAGTGGCTCCTAAAGACATGTCACTGCCAACAAAACAGTTTTCATGGAAGGTTCTGAAGCTCATATGATGAATCTAAACTGGTCCAGTATATAGTTAGGCTATTAAAATACGTATTACATGCTTAGGAGACCAGTACAGTAGGATTTTTCTTTTAATGCTCTTTAAAAACATCTATGAACTCTTTATCCAAGAAACTGGAGTGATTCAGAATTAAGTGCCAATCTAGGGCTAAATTTTCAGAAGTGACCACTTTTTTTACTGGTTCAATTTTTGGATGCCCAACTAGAAACATCTAGGGCCTGTTTTTCCCAAAGGGGCAGAGCACCAGCAGTTTCCATTGAGTGAAGGGCATTCAGCAGCTCTGCTGATCAGGACCAACATGTCTGAAGCTGGGCATCCAGAAATGGAGATGCACAAAGTCACTGCCTATTCAAAAAAAAAATGTGGTCCCCCCCCCCCCGATCCTTTTTTGTTTTGTTTTTGTTTGTTTAGTTGTCAATAACATCTGGAGATTAAAACAATGCCATGACAGACTTTTAACAAAGAAAGGTTTGTTTTATTCGGTATCATTCAAGTTTGTCTTGTGATATTTTTTTGAATACTGTCAAAAAGTGTCTATTTTATTTTATTTTATTTTTAATAAAAAAGGAGAAAATGTGTTTCCCTAGCTGTAGACTTTGTATGGTTCATTTCAGCCTGTCAAAGCATTGTTTGATTTATAAACCCTGATAAACAGGTATTATACTGGAAATGCGGTAATTTGTAGCTTCATACAGCCCTGCATATAAGACATTCTTGTTTTCAAATATTTTAAAATGAACAGAAGTACATAATGGAGAGAGATACAGTCCTGAGTCATAAGCGAAGTCTGGTTGGGCCTTGTTGGTGGGAAGGGGACCCCTAAGGAACAGCTAGGTGCTGCGGGAGTGCTGCTGTGGGTGAGCCAGCTGGTGAGAGTCTTCTCTCTGATGCACCACAGAATCGACCTGTTGCTAAGGGACACCGTACTAGTGGAGGTACCTTCTGCTGGATGAGAAGTAAAACAGAAGTCAGAACCCTTTCTTATGAGCCCCAATCCTGCAATCAGACCCAGGCAGGCAGACCTTTGCACCCACAGAGAGCCTCACTAGAGTCAACAGAGCAAGTGTCTGTTCTCACAGATCCAATTGCAGGATCTAGGACACGGTCATTATGAACCAGATTTAGTGGGGGAAATAAAGTGTCAGAGGTCAGCACACAAGCTGTGCATGTGTGTAAATAATATATAAAAATTGGAATTTGGGCATACAAATAGGCATTTAGATATGTAAATGACTCCTGTTATAAACATGTGGGCTTAGCTACCATGGCACTTTTGGCAGGGGTAAGGGTGTTAAGATGCTCGACCTAGCAAAATTACAACCTTTTACTGACCCAAGTAGTCCCTGCAATTATAATTTGAGATGTTTTTCTTGACTTCCTCTCTCAACACAGCAATAAGCCACTCCAGGGTGTGCATTATTAGGCAATTGGTGCATGCCTCAGGTGCATTATAAGACACAAATAAGAAGGTTGATAAGTGAATCAGTAGCCTACTAATGCACACCCTGAAGTGGCATATTGCTATTAGAGTATGACTCATTCATTGTGCATGTTCTGGTTATTTTTTAAAAGTTTTGTGGGGGTTTATAGAACTATAAAAACTCGTTCAGAGGAAAAATATTTAAGTATATTTAAAGGCTAGGAAAAATTAACAAACAATACATGAAATAGCTTGGTTGATTTCTGTTTTTTTGTTTTTGTTTGTTTTATGTGTGTGTTTGTGAGAAAACAACTTATTCGGAATGCGGCAAGGACCATGGTCTGTCTTGTCTCTTGTGTGAGAGAGTTCTGTAACCTCAGTCTGGCTCCTGTGGAAATTCCATCTCCTGCACTCATGAGCCTCTCCATCTGGCAGACAGTGGATGGATCCAATGGAACACTTCTATCACAGAAGTCATGGTCACACTGGGAGAGGGAATATTTTAGGTCACTAGGGCCAGTCCCATGGACAGAGAGACCTTCAACTAGAGACTACATTCAGACTGGAAAAAAGACAAATTTTTAACAGTGAATGTAACCACTGGAACAATTTACCAAGGGTGCTGGTGGATTCTCCATCACTGACCATTTAGAAAAAAATCCAATCTTGATTTAAAAAAGATCTGCTCTAGGAGTTACTTGGGGACGTTCTATAGCCTTGTTATACAGGAGATTATACTAGTCCCTTCTGCCCTTAGAATCTAGGAATCTAGGGTGCCAGGACAGAAAGCAGAGCCAGCAGAATTATGTTTTCCTGGTGAACAGCTATGGTTAGCAGATGGACTTCTGTGTATCCACTGGCACTTTTTCAGGGCACGTGGCTAGATTCCTAGATATGAGTTGCAATAATCAAGTTTGGAGGTCACAAATGGATGGATCACTGTAGCCAGATCTGTGCCCCATAGGAAAGGATGCAACCTTTCAGCCAGATGGAGATTGAAGTAGGTGTTTTTTGCTGGCAGGGCTATTTCAGCATCCGATAGTGTTGAGGAGCTCAAAAGGACCCCGGGGCTGTAGGAATATTCATAGAAACAATGAATTTCAAACTTGTAAATGTGAGTATTCACACTGAAAACCTCGTTATGGCTCCAATTCAGGGACAGGATTAAGACCATTCCTATTAAGGAAAGCACTCGAGTATATCCTTAACTCTAAGCATAATTAATTTCCATGGGCCTTAAACATGTGCTTAAGGGTAAGCACATGCTTAAGTGCTGTTCTGAAAGCGGATGTTTTCCTGAATTAGGGGCTTACAGGGTATGCACTGCACAGTAAATCCAGGATATGACTCAGGTTTTAGCTCAAGCTGCGCTTCCATCCACACACAAATCAATCTGACTTGGGTCAGCAAGCACCCAGGTCTTAGGACCCAGCTGAGCCCCACTGTGAGTTGGGTTCAAGCCCTGCCATTCTGCAGTATTGATGCAGCTCAAGCCACAGACCCAAGTGGAAGGTCTGTGTAGTGCAGTATGGATGCATTAGCACAAGTTGTAAACCCAGATTTACAATGCAGCATGGATGCTCAAGCGTGGGCTTGGAAACACTGAGTCCCACAGACCTGGGTTTACAATGCATACCGTAAGAGTGGTACTCTTCCAGTCAGTGAACAGAACAAAATCATGTCCCCTATTTGTCTACTCAAAGCTAACCAACACAAATTTCAAATATTCACCAATTACTCATGAACGGTTTACAAACTAAGACTTATTTTCTGAAATTACTTGCCAAATAATTTAAAATAATTTTGAGAAAATAGCACTTTGTGGAAATTCTTGAACAGACAAAAAGGCAGAATTCTTTGAACAAATAATTTGCTACAAATTTCAGAGTAGCAGCTGTGTTAGTCTGTATCTGCAAAAAGAACAGGAGTACTTGTGGCACGTTGGAGACTAACAAATTTATTTGAGCATAAACATTCGTGAGCTACAGCATCCGATGAAGTGAGCTGTAGTTCACGAAAGCTTATGCTCAAATAAATTTGTTAGTCTCTAAGGTGCCACAAGTACTCCTTTTCTTTTTGCTACAAATTATTCACCTAGCTCTTTTTAACATGTGGTGCATTTGATCTCTTAATATGCAGCACTTTGAAATAAATCCATTCCTCTATAGAAAATGGCTCTTTTTAATTAAGCAAAATGTGCTAGCATGTGTTTGTAAGGTCGCACTTTAAAGCCATTGAGGTTAAAGCTTTCAAGTCCTGCAAGTAGAGTGCAGGGTTGCTTTGCTTCTGTTCCATATAAAGAACTTTAGCTGGGTTGCAGCTCAGCAAGTTAATGCTCTAGAGGCCTTTCTTCTCAGATCTTCTTTTGTTACTAAAGTCCCACCCCTGGTGTTGAGTGATGAATGTCTGGAAATGAACTGTGTGACGATTTAGCCCAGGAGGGGAGATGAAAAGAATTCAGAATGTTCTTTTTTTTTTTTGTCATGAAATATGGAAATGTTTACTTGAATTATGAGTAACATATTAGTCTTACTCTCAAGAGCAGCAGCTCGGAAGAGAGTTTATAATTGATGAGGGGAGTATAACTGATTTATAGCTTTGGAAATATGTCATGGAGATTTGAAGTTTATGAAACTGTGCAGGTAATTAAAAAGAGTGGCTAAAATACCAAAAGAACATGTTAGAGAGGTAATATATTTTATAGGACCAACTTCTGTTGGTGAGAGAGACGAGCTTTTGAGCTACACAGAGCTGCTTCTTCTTTAGCACAATTCAGCTGAGAAGTAAAGACAAATGTTTAAGGCCATTATTAAATAGGAGTTATTGGAATTAAATAGCCTAATTTATGGTAAAATGGGATTATGAACTGCTCAGACAGATGATGTTTGGCTAAATGTCAAGGCTAATTGTGACACTCCAAGTATCTTTCCCAGAGCAGAGGAAGAGCTCTGTGTAAGCTCTAAAGCTTGTCTCTTTCACCAACAGAAGCTGGTCCAATAAAAGAGATTGCCTTATGGAAGTTTAGAGAGACCCAGGTGGGTGAGGTAATGTGTGCTGGTCAGGTAGCAGCAGACAACCGTTGGGATTTTTCAGTGTTGTCTTTCAAAGGGAGTTCAGCATCTAACTCCTTTAGGTTCCTTTGAAAATTGCACCCAACATCTGCAACTCCTCCTGAATAGTGTCAAAATGGAGGCTTTTGGGAAGATGGGAGGAGTCTAAGATCTCCACAAGAAGTACATATGCTCCCCTACACAGCCAACATAGGTTAGGTGAGAAACACCACCATCATTAAGTGTGTAGTACTCTAGGCAACCACATATCTGCCTCAACACAATAGCTGTGAAAAAATCTGCACCATGAGTATGGCATCCATACTCACTGTGAGGTCTAACACACTAAGCTCCATTCTGATCCAGGGACGTGTGACAACACAAAGTGACTGACTTTTAGCTCCTTTCTAAGTTTTCCTACAAAAGTGGGACATAGGGCTCCTAATTTTATCTTCCAAATTACATAAAATGAGGATCTGGACCAATGGTTTACCAGAATCTATTGGGAGTATTTCTATAGTATCAGCATGGTGCGTATTAAAGTTCTGGTCCACAGCCCACTCAAATCAGTGGGATTTTTTTCCATTGATTTTATTGGATTTTGGATTAGGCCCTAATTTCTTCCTACAGGAGGCTCAGGATGTCATTTCCTCAATGCTTACAGTCTCTTGTAACCCAAGACTTACAATCACTTCCATAGCTGGGACTTTGATGTAGAATCTCAGAAATGTAGGGGTGGGGGGGGGACTCGCGAGGTCATCAGGCCCAGCCCCCTCACTGAGGCAGCTCTAAGTGTACTTAGAACATTCCTGACCGGTGTTAACCTGTTTTTAAAAACCTCCAGTGGTGGGTATTCCACAACCTCTCTTAGAAGCCTGTTCTAGCCCGTAATTATCTTTACTTATTAGGAAAAATTTCTAACTATAATCTGTTGCACCATTACTCGGGCTGATCAGAAAGCAAGAATTCCATTTTGTGAAACATTATGAAGTTTTAACATCTATTTTCATTTGCATCAAAAACGTTTGAAATTTTTTTACAAAAATGAGAGAGAGCCATCACTCCTAAAATAGCCAGTATTCCAGTGGTTAGGGCACTCAGCTGGGATGTGGGAGATCCAGGTTCACAAACTGTTCTCTGCCTGCCTGCTTCAGGTCAGCAACTTGGCTCTAAGGATACGTCTACACTGCAGTTAGACACCCATGGCTGGCCTGTGCCAGCTGACTCCGGTAAAGGGGCCAGGCTGGGGGGGCTGTTTAATTGCAGTGTAGACATTCGGGTTTGGGCTGCAGACTGAGCTCTGGGACCCTCCCACCTCATATGGCCCTAGAGCCTGGGCTCCAGCCCAAGCCCAAATGCCTACACTGCATTTACACAGCCCCTTTAGCCTGAGCCCTGCAAGCCTAAGTCAGCTGGCACAGGCCAGCTGAAGGTTTTTAATTGCAATGTAGACATACTCTGAGTCTCCCACATGCCAGGTGAATGTCTAACCACTGGGCTATAAAGTCAGTCTCACACTGGCCCAATGAATATTTTATTATTTATAATAAAGTGGAACAGCTCCAACAGGTGAGACTGAGAAAGAAGGAGAGGCTTACTTTATAACCTGGTGGTTAGGGCAGGTTGTCTAATTCAAGGCCCCGTTCTGCCTGACCATTGGGTTATTGGCTGTTCTGGGGTGGGGCTCTTTTTCTCTTGACCTGAAAAAGTTTAGTCAAAACTGATATGTTTCCACAAAAAGTTTTTGTTTAAACAAATTGGCATTTTGTCAAAAATTTCTCAATTAGTTTTAATTATTGGCCAAATTATTAGAGTAAGTCACTCTTTTTAGATGGGTACTGCATACCAAGTTATGTACTAGACTTTCATCTCTGGAGATTGAATGTAATTTGGGTTATAAGGAAAAATGAATTTAGTCATCTCATCTTCGTCCCTAGTGACCCTCTATTTACAGTGTTAAGTCACTGTGCTATTAGAATTGACAGTGCTTGCGCTACAACAGGTCACAAGTGAGGTGCAATGGCTGAGCAGTAAGGAATCTGGCAAACTACTTGCTTCTGTTATACTTGGTTTGATCCAAAACTATCAGTGCCTCACTTTCCTGTTCATTAAATTCCCTGGAATTTCACCTTCCTTCTCCCAAACTATGAAAATATTTTTTATTGTAAGATTATTGTCAGGTGTATATAGAGCAAAAATGGATTGAAGAATTTAGAAACTTAATCATCGCCTTCTGGAAAACCAAAGGCTAAAGATCAAATCTTTCCAAACATTTCTGAGACAATTTAAGGTATTTTCAAGAAAAACAGTGCTAATTAGCAAACAGTAAAATTTATTAAAATTTGGGAATATGTATGGCCGAGTAAATGATTACAAAGTGTGCTGAACATTCAGGACCCTGCTGTCGCCATTATTAATCAGGCAGGATACATTATTCAGAATGATACAATTCTGTATTTAGAGATTAACTAACTCCATGCTTCCCTTACCTGTGATTTGAAAGCTACGTACAGAAAACTAAATTAGATGATTGGAACAAAGCTGCCAGAGTACAGACACAGGTAATTTTCATGCTGTCCAATTCCCAGTACCTGGTAGGACGTGAGCCCTGAAGGTCTTTATGTGGAAGTCAATTGCGAAAAAGTGTCAGGAATCCCAACGGTTTCAAAGCTGGCCACCCCCTCTGTGGAGGACCACTGTAAAGATGAAAAAGCAAAAAATCTACATATCACTGCTTTGATTAATCCAGACCCTTATCTGGAAACTCTGAGAGATGCAGTCTGTATCTACGAAGAATATAGCGGGTTAAGTTATTTGACTGAAGCATGAATAAAAGTCTAAACAATAATGAAACAAAGGGCCAGATCTTCATTTGTGTAGACTGGCACAGCTCCATTGACTTCAGTCTATTAATGCCAGCTGAGATTCTGTCCCGAAGAGAGCGGTAAAATGTAACAGTCCAGATTCTAAACTCATGTAAATGGGTGAAACTCCAGTGCAGTCAATGGAGCTTGCCAGTTTATACCAGTTGAGGATCCGGCCTCATATATTTTGCCAAGATTCAGTATAGTGCCAGATAATTAAATCCATTGAACAAAGTGAATACTCTGCTTGAATTATTTTTTGTGATATTTTGGCATGTGTCTCTTCAGAATAATCCAATCTGTAATATGGACATGTGATTGGATAAGTTATTTCCAGCAAACTTGGAGTAATTGTGGTCACCCACAGAACCATTAAACAGTATAGTTAATGTTCTTGCTTCTCATTATGGTTTTTCTTGTTTTGCTTACCATAATTTAGTGGTTATTGTCTATAGCACTTTAAGTCTTGTTGAAATGATTGGTGTTCCGATGGTATGACTAAACGTTAACAACTTCTAGGTTGTCATGATGCGCCACAACAGGATGTTTCCCAAAAGGACTCTGACAGTGATCAGATTGATTCTTGATGATATATTGATATCATTACTAAACCTCTATCTGTAATCTAGGGATGTATTATTGATGTCTGTCTCTGTAATTATTATTTATTATTTGTATTACTTTAGTGCCTAGAAGTTCCAACCAAAATAGGGGGCTCGTTGAACTAGGCCCTATACATACACAGAATGAGAGAGAGAGTCCCTGTCATGCAAAGTTTACAGTCTACACAGTCAAGACAGACAAAGAGTAGAATAATGACAGGTTTCAGAGTAGCAGCCGTGTTAGTCTGTATTCGCAAAAAGAAAAGGAGGACTTGTGGCACCTTAGAGACTAACAAATTTATTAGAGCATAAGCTTTCGTGAGCTACAGCTCACTTCATCGGATGCATTTGGTGGAAAAAACAGAGGGGAGATTGATATACACACACAGAGAACATGAAACAATGGGTTTATCATACACACTGTAAGGAGAGTGATCACTTAAGATAAGCCATCAGCAGCGGCGGGGGGGCATTGGCAAACTCTGGTCTTAGATCTCTAGTTTAGATCCAAGGGAATCTTCGATGAAGCAGAATGCTACTTTTTTTTTTTTAAAAAAAGGCAAAATAAAGTTTGGAATACTACCATAAATACTGATGATGATATCCACAGTGTTCATGCATCCGATGAAGTGAGCTGTAGCTCACGAAAGCTTATGCTCTAATAAATTTGTTAGTCTCTAAGGTGCCACAAGTCCTCCTTTTCTTTTTAAAGAGTAGAATAGTAATACTTCCCTTGTCCTCATTTTACAGATAGGGAACTGAGGCACAGAGAGATTAAGCAACTTGCCCAAGGGAGTCCATGGCAGAGCTGGGAACTGAAACTAGGTCTCTTGATCCCAGTTCAGATCATCCTTTCTCTCTAGCCTATGTGAGCATATAGTTAAATTATTCATTCTCACAGCCATCAGTTACAGATTCCTGACTGATCTGGAGCTTGAATACTATTTGCAATGAAGTCAATGACAAAACTCCCAATCATAACAACTGGAATAGGTCAAAAAGCTTCAAAAACAGACTCCAACGAGAGACTGCTGAATTGGAATTAATTTGCAAACTGGATACAATTAACTTAGGCTTGAATAGAGACTGGGAATGGATGAGTCATTACACAAAGTAAAACTATTTCCCCATGGTATTTCTCCCCCCCACCCCACCCCCCACTGTTCCTCTGATATTCTTGTTAACTGCTGGAATTAGCCTACCTGCTTGTCACCATGGAAGGTTTTCCTCCTTCCCCCCCCTGCTGTTGGTGATGGCTTATCTGAAGTGATCACTCTCCTTACAGTGTGTATGATAAACCCATTGTTTCATGTTCTCTGTGTGTGTGTGTATATAAATCTCTCCTCTGTTTTTTCCACCAAATGCATCCGATGAAGTGAGCTGTAGCTCACGAAAGCTTATGCTCTAATAAATTTGTTAGTCTCTAAGGTGCCACAAGTACTCCTTTTCTTTTAACTGGAATGGGATCAGGCTTTTAGGCGTCACATTGAACTACCAGTTATTATATACAGTTATCACATCTTTATAGAAATACACAGTTTATTCTTCTGCATGTATAGCACCTCTCATGCTGAAGGATCCCCAAATGCTTTACAGTCTTTAAAAAGGGCCTGATTCTGTTCTGGTTGAAGTCACCAGGCGTTTTGCAATACACAGCATTTTAAGACAGCTGGTGAAGACATACACTACTGAAGGTGCCAGGGGGGTTTAGCTAGACAGAATGTAACTATACAAGTTAGAATTTGGTCAGGAGATCAGAATTAGCACCTCTCTTATGAAAAGAACCATTGGGTCTTTCATGGCACTAAATTATCAGAACCTTGATGTTACATCTCACCAGCAAGATGGCAGTAGAGTGACCCTTTATATAATGCTGGGGCATTGGTTCATTAATAACTCAGAGGAAAGTGCTACCTATTAGATCACCAAACCACTTCCTGTAGCACCAGAAGTTCCCATTCAAGTACAGACTCAATCTAACCAGGCTTAGTTAGAGACCCAACAGATCACAGGAACATAGCAACAGCTATAAATATTACTGATAAAATAGAGCAGATGCTAAGGTCCAAATACAGTCTTTGGACATGTGTACACAGCTCCTTTGGACTTGGCATTGCAGGGCAGAATTGGATGCAATTCACTGATATTTCTGCTTGTTGGAGGAGACCTTTCTAATTCTGAAAGTTGAGAAAATGCCATTTTACCTTCATTACTTGGATGTTTTCCATTAGCATTTCATGCTGGACACTGCCATTGTTTATATATGAAGTGCCTTGAGAATAATCTGACAAAAGTGAAGTCCTTATTCCATCTTCTAAGTGTTTCTGGAAGAAAGGCTATTTTGGAGCATAGTAATGTGTAGTGTACAAATGATATTTTTTATATTTTTCAGCTTGGAGCAAGGAACAGTTTTCCTAAATAAGACTGGGTAGTTAAGCCACTGTAAACAGAATGTGTGGTGAATAGCTATGGGGATATTGTGTGCATGTTTGTTTGGTACATGTGGAAGAAAAATTTTTATTTTAATCCTAACCAAAACACACTTTCCCCTGTGTAAACAGAGAGATAATTAGTTAATCCACCCATTGCCAGTATCTACTTTGCTACCCACCCAAACACTATACTGCATTATGGATATTTCTTTTGCAATAACAAACGAAAAATTATCTACTCAAATCTCATGAGATGTACTGTAATGTTTAGTGCTGCATGCAAATTTAGGAATATGTGGAAGACTGAACTGCACTGAGTACAATCCTTTGAATTCTTTGTTTCATCAAAAACAAACCAACAAACCCCCAAACAGCTGTGTTTGCACTAAGGAACCCTCTTTACCCATCTGCTCAAAAAGGGGCATTGTACTGTCCACCTGTCAATCATCTTAACTTTCCCCTTGTTTCTTCCTCCTTTGTAATGATAAAAGTTTTATTACTGGAAAGAATAGACAGGCATGTGTTGTCTTTACGCAGAATTACTGCCCTTAAGATATGAAGTTTCCATGCACTATATTTCAGATACTGGATACTTCCAGTTTTAAAAAGACATAGGAACCCATCTCAGTGAAACAGAAAATAATTTTTAAGTTAAGAAAAGTTGGAGGAGGGAAAACACTCACTACCTGTGCTAAAAAATACATTAAACTTTATTACTAAAATGACTAACTTGTATATAGAGAGATGATGTTGCACAGTAATTTCAGCTGTATTATATTTCTAAATCATTATATACAATTAGATGCATTGTTATATAGTTTGCCTATTTACGGAACCTAAACTAGTGTCCTAGAGTATGTATGATCATGAAAACTGAGATATAATAATAATCAGCATTTATATGGTGCTTTCTATCTTCATAGCAATGCACAGACATCTATTTGACCTAGATGGGGGAGTACATACATCAGTTACACGCAGTATTTGTGATGGTTCAGTATAACTATTTCTAATAGATGTTACCATTTATCAAAATCTAGAATTAGTACAGTGGTTCTGCAACTTTTTAATTGCCATTACCATCAATGAAATCCTTCCACTGAATGTTCTCAGAAGACCTTAGATTGCAGCCACCAGAACGGATTGCATTGACTAGGGCCAGTACATGTGCCACAGCCTGACAACCAGTGAGAGACTTTTTATGAAGATTTGAAACCTTACAAACTTCTCTGGCTCACTGAAATCAGAACGGGATGGGAAGGGCACAGATCTGACAGCAGACGGATATACAGACTCTTACAACAGTTATTTTGATACCATAAGATATATCGCCAAAATGTGACTCTAAATTTCAAGCAGGAGCTATTTAGAGCTCTTCATTTGTTTTTAATTTAATCTCACTAACCAAGCACAAAAACAAATCTGAGATTTCTCCTCCACAGTACTGCTAAGGTGTCCCACTTTTGGATAATCATTTGGAGTCAACCCACATAACTTTAAAATCCAAATCTTATCTACAGGATTTAAAAGTCTGTTGCCTCTGTTATTTTTTTTTTCTCTGAGTTAATGTTTCTGGATACACTTTAAAGGAGATTTTACAGATGTGTATGGATAGCACTCATCATTAATGTACTGTAAACTAGGCATGCACTGCAAATTGCACAATACATCACGCTATTACTAAGCCATGATAAAATGACTATTTCTGTGATAAATGTGTTCTAGTCCTTTCATATGTTACTTGAGTAAATGATAAAAGCTGCAGTTAAATTTTAATAGGTATGTTTACAAAGGCATTTTTCATGAATGCCAAAATCTACAATCTGTAGTCTGTATTTTTATATACCCCAAGGTGGAGTCTAGGTTATTTTTATGGTAAACACATGGAAACTTGTTCTATTTGCTAGTTTTTTTCCAAATAAAGTTTTTCATTAAGACTTTTTCGGGTTGATCTATTCATGCTGTTTGAAGAATTGGAAATGATGGCTGTATTGTGACTAAATTTCTCCACTCTTTATAACGAACTGGAATGTGTTTGTAACTTTACTTTAGTAAAAATAACCACCATGCACCAAAAAACCAACCAACCAGCCAAACAAATCTGGCATGTGGCTAATGATCTGAATGGGATATGGGATTCTTGATGGAAAACTATTAACACCTGTTGGGAATCTGAGTCTTTATTCCCAAAGCCAAATCTTCAACATTTCTAAGATCATCATAACTAGGAGATGTTACCTGTGGTGTGGCTCTTAGTATGTTCATTTTAAATTTGTCATACTGTTAGCAATTGTTGAATATTGTTCTACAACATTAGGGCTTGATTTTGTAAACCCTTAGCCATGTGAGGTCTTATTCACATGAGTAGCCCCACTGAACTCAATCAGTGAGGATTTGCAGGATTGTGTCCTCAAATAGTAAATGATAACATTTAAAGAATAGCAATGGACTCTTTTGAAACCTCTGCTGGATCACAATCCAGAAGCTGGATCAGAACTTTTAACTTCAATAAAAATTTCTGAAATAAAAACAAAACACAACCCCTAATCTATGTAATAAAATATGCTCAGGTATTTACAAAGATTGTCATTCAAAATAACATTCTGGAATGTTAGTATATTTGTGGATTTTTTTTAACGTAGTTAAGAATGCACCAAATTCTGCTCACTTTGATTGGTGTAAATCTGGACTAACTGTGCTGACTTTAGAATTTGGCCCAAGGTGTATAAAAATGTTATCAAACATGACCGATCCTATTCTACAGTGATGGAACAAGAGATTTGCAGCTATTACTCCACTAATGTGAATTGCTTTTGAGTCAGTTTCTGCCGCTTCTATTATGAGGTACCTTAGGATCCAAAACTTATGGAAAGATTCCTACTGCCTGCAATAGGCTTTGGCTGAAACTGTAAATCCACAAAGAGGCCCTTATGCCCAGATTCACAAAGGTATTTGACTTTCCAATAGGAAATCAATGGGAGTTAGGTTCCTAAGTACCTTTTGTAATCTGGGTCTTCATATAGGGATGAGAAAACTCGTTTTGCTAAATTTAGGCTACATCTGCATTACAAGCTAGGGGTGTGATTCCCCTGCTTGTGCGCACATAGACACAGTAGTGCTCATCTAGCTAACACAAGTACAAATAGCAGTGTAGCCATGGTAGCATGAATAGCAGCAACACATGGCTGAGCCACGCTGAGTACAAACCCTCCTGTAACCAGTGGGTATGTACTTGGCACCGCTCAGCCATGCCTCTGCTGCCCCTACTCTGGCTACCAGAGCTACGCTGCTGTTTGTTCTCATGCAAACGCGATGAGCCTTAAAAGCTGCTCTGCAGGTTCTAGATATCAAACAGAACTTGAAACTTTTAGGTTCCAGCTGCTTTTACCTCTGTCAACAATACTCTTTGCATTTATTTTATTTTAATTCCTCCATAGGTGAGGAAGCTGGGGAGGGGGAGAATTATTTCAAACACAAAGCACATGTTTTGATATAGCTAGAAAATATGTTTTAATTAAATTTCCCTTGGAAAAAATAGTAACAAGGATAAAAAGTTTTATGAAATTATAAAATGTTTTGCAAAATCCCAAACTTTTTAAAAACAGGCCAACTAAGGACAGCTAGTCAAAGCAGCTTTGAAGCTACTTTTATTTACATCTAGGACCAGACTTGCCCTCAAATGAGGGGAGCATAAAGACGTTTTATAGCCATCTCTCCCCGGCTGAGCAAAGCTCAGATACGCCAGAGTATCAAGGTGCTTTAAACTAAAAGTGAAAATTCAAGAGAACGTAGGTTTGGGTGATGGACTGATGAAGAGGGGAAATCTGGGCAAGAATGTGAAAGAAGCTGTGTGTTCAGGCAAAAGATATTAGATTATTCATAGTTTTTTATATAGTGTGTGTTCATATTTGTATCACAGGGACTTTCAAAGCAATTGCAATTAAACTTGTGAATAATCCTTCTTGGTAAACATGTGAATAATACAACATGGATGACATCATCATAACTCTGAGCTGCCACCCTTAGTAAAGATGACACCATCTTTCAATGGGATTATTCATTCATATAGTGCAACTCCCACTGATTATCCCTTAATTAGGAAATGTATACACCTGAAAAAGACAGGGTAAGTTATCAATAGCAGGATGTGACCTTTAATGTTAGTAAACTGAGTAAGTTATGTAGACAGTCCAGTATATTAGATATTTTGCAGACATGGTTTTTAAAAATAGCACCATGTGCTGTACATCCTTTACACAGAAGTTCACAAGTAATATTGAAGGGCTCTGTTCAAAAGTGAGTATGGGAATGTAAACGGTGTGATGATGCCACAATTCACCTCAGTATGAAAAATAAATAACATTATGACCTTTATTTTGCTGGGCACTACTTAATTGTAAAAAGAAAAGGAGTACTTGTGGCACCTTAGAGACTAACAAATTTATTTGAGCATAAGCTTTCGTGAGCTACAGCTCACTTCATCGGATGCATTTGGACAATTGTAGACATACAGCTGTAAATTATAGGGTTATGGCTATGTCCGTGAAGAGAACGATCTTGGAAAGATGCCATGCTCAGCACAGAAATAAAGCTACACAGGATCAAAAAGTGGTCAGGAATGGGGGTGGTTCTTATCATTCCATATTTATATTGCAGTAACATGTGGGAGCCCCAGTCATGAGACAGGCACTGTGCAAACACAGAACAAAACGTCAAACCTTGTCCCACAGAGCTTACACTTTAAGTTTTATCATATCATATGAAAAATGTTCACACATAGTGGCTGTTCCACCTCTGCAGTATAGGAGCCCAGGAAACCAGTGCTAACTCCCTTAAATAATTCTATATTTCAGTTTCTGAGTTTATAGAAGGGTCTTTTGAATTTTTTTAAGAATTTAAGAATTTTTTTGCTGCAGTGGAGATAAAATTACAAAAGCCATCACAGTGTATATATAGTAGCTTTAAAATAAAATTAACATCAGGTTCTACTAGCCTCTAATAAAAGCCCTACAAGAGAAACACCTTTAAACATCTTGGGCCAGATCCTCTGCTGGTGTAAATCAGTGCAGCTCTTTGAAGTCATCATCCCTCTGCACTGATGATTGCATTTTCAAGCATACAAAGGCACCAGCTGGCTGCTCCCCAATTCCTTACATTTAAAATCTGATTATATTGTTGTAGCGGGCCAGGAAGGAGGTCAGTGCTAGAAGCCTGATCTATCCAAGTCAGTAAGAGTCTTTCCATTGACTTCATTGAGCTTTGGCTCAGGCCCTTAGTAATTCCCAGTATTTAATAGCCAGAAAGAGACTATATTTCATTGTTACCTATTTAACCCACTGGCAAGTGTATGTTACATCTCCCCCACTGTGCCTGATCCACAGAGGATGTGTCTTTTACAGTCCCAGTGAAAGAGCTTTAGCTCAAATCGTAGCTGCTCATGGTTTTAGTTCTGGAGGTCCTTAGAATGGCAGCCATCACATAAACTCTTATGATTTTATTGCAATATTTGACACTTTCCGTAAGTCCTCAGCTCTTGGAGTCAGCTGATTACATGAGAATCTCAGCTTTCTTTTTTCTTTCTAAAGTAAATTTCTAGCCTTTGTGGCTGTAGGGGAAAAACTTGAAAATGCAAATCTCAAAGGCTTAAAAACCAGAAGGCAAATAAAGAGAGCCCAACATTTATTATTTTTGAAACCTCATAATTTTAAAGTCAGTCTCGTGATCGGGGGAGCACAAGTCATGGTTTGAATGCCTGCAGTTGGCGGCATTCGTATTGTCTACACTAAGAGTAAGGTTGACTGCTGTAGTAGATCCTTTCCAATTGTTTTTCCCCTATGAGAAATGAAGAACAGTTCTTAGTAAAAATACAGTGATTAAGCGTGGAGTCATAGTTGTTTCATGTAGGTTTCTAAACCAGGGCGATTTAATAATGGCAGTGTGCTCTTCCTGTTTTCAGTGACAGAAACCAGATCTGGACTTGCCTTAATCACCCTAGTAGTTTAAGTGGCTGAGTAAGGGCTGCAGGTCAGGCCCCAAGAGATTAGAAATGGGGGGCTTGTCAGTCTTTCTAGTGAGACCATGTAGGTGAATGTTCTCCCATTTGGCAGTCCATTTCTTTCATTAATCAAAAATACTTAATCCTGAGATGGGACAACCCAGTGCTGGATTTTGGTGTTTCAAAACCTTATTGATAACATAGTGCTTTTTGCACTTTAAACCAGAACTTTGTTTTGGTTTTGTGTTCATACCTGTAGATATATGGAATATTACAGCCTTTCCGTGTTTTCCCTGTTCGCTTACAACTTTCGGACTGGAATTAACAATCCCCTTCTCCCCTGTCTTCACTCACCCTTAAGTACCTGTCCAGTTTTTTGCACTGCAGAGGGAAAAAATCTATGCCAATTCCCACCATCAACATTGCAAAATATGGTGGCCTGGATTGTGCCTATTAGGCACTTGCCTGCAGTGGAGGAAGTGCAGAGAGATGCTATGCTCTGGGATGGGAGGAGCAGGGAGCTCTAGAAGGAATTATGCCTCACAGAGATACAAGGTCTCGGGGAGTGCAACACTTAAAGCATATGGGGCTCTATTGGGGGACTGCTCCTGTGCTCTGGAGAGTGCACGGAGTTGATGAGTGGGGGCAAAGGTTCCTTGAGCTTTCCTTCTCCTTTAACACTCTCTCACGTGCTAAATGTAATCTGGCCCTGGACATATCTAATCCCATTGGAGCAGCTGTCACAACATTATGCTCACTGTACCTGCATCTGTGCAAATATTGCTGTGGGTTTTTTCAATCTGTGTGAAATGTCCATGTGCTGCTGTGTTGTCCATGCCAGTACACGGTAAACAGTTAGGCATAGGGATCAGTGTTACAGGCTGGGCACCTGGTGGATTAGTCATGCTACTCATACTAGCAGTAATGAGAAATGCATGGCATGTGGCATTGAAAAGGTACTTATTATGGCACCTTAATAAGACTTTTCTAGGATAATGACTGGTTTGAGTCAGAGCTTTACTGTCTTCTGATATTCAGTGGCTTCACCGCAGCCATCTGCCAGGGTGTATTTATTAATTTCTAATTACAACTTGGTACCTCTACTCAATCCATTAAAAGTCATTTTATGTCAATCATTATCCACCCAGACTGGTCATCAGAGAACTGGGGTGACTGGCATCAATGCTAATTGCAATGCACTGTAGAGATGTGTGTAACTGGCAGGTGTTCTTCCCGGCATGATGATTTTTATCAGTATGATCGCAGCTGGACTTGACAAGGGAATGATGGTGGAGAGGGATGGAAGATACATTGCAACTTCTGGCTCAGAGAGCAGTCTGGTTGTAGCACTTTAGGTTTCCTGCACTGTAGCAAATAGGGGCGTAGGGAGATAGTAAAAGAAAGGAATCGCAATAGTCCAGGTGTGACGTGATTAGGACAGAAGTGAGGATTTCCAGAGGAGAGAGCATAAAAACGAGGCTGAATAATGGTACCAACCTCATACTAGTGACAGACAGATTGCAGAATTATGGGGGGGGGGGTGGAGTGTGCAGGCTTTGGGGGTGACTCCAAGATTTCTGGTCTTGGGAAGAAAGTTAAGAACTGAGTAAAACATGATCTGCAAATAAGAAAATGGAAATTCAGTTTACTGCAGAAACAACAGTTGAATATCCCCACAAGCCTGATCAAGAGGGACCTTCAGAACAAGAAGGTCTAATCCAGTCAATGGCTAAACTCCCATTGACTTCAATATGCTTTGGATCATATCCCTAAGCTACAAAAATAAACTTGGAAAACAGTGGTCACCATGAAAAAGTCAACATTTTACCAGCTGTTACCATGCCCACGGTATCCGAGAGACAATTACTTCCTGTTCTAAAAAATAGTGTTATGCAGCAGTAACTCCAATACCATGATGTGGTGACTGTAGATAAATACTTATTTTTAATGGTGACCACTGCTTTAGATTGGTTATCATGGGGATTCAGCACCTACTACTGCACAAAAATTGAATTTCCAATTTGTTATTTGCGGATCATCTTTGAGGATAGTATTAGGGCAGTCAGAGATATGGCACAAAAAGGTCTTTGTTCTATTTCAGCAGCAGGAAACTATTGTCTAGTTGGGATTCTGGTAGGTTCAGAGAGCAAATCAAGTGAGACAGAACATCCTTGAATAAAAAGACCCATAGGAAAGAGCAGAGGGATAAGGACAGTGTATTCCATAATAGAGGGGGAATAAGTGGACAATGTTAAATCCTCTATCAAAACTGATTAAAAGCAGCAATTGGAATAGTAGCAATTAAACATTCACATCCCTTTGACTGTATTGGTGCTGAACTCTGCTGTTTGTTTACGTAAAGTTCATGAACCTGAGCATAAGACGCATTGTTTGATCAGCACCTATCGAAGTTGTTCAAGACCTCAGACACTGTTTAAGTGCTTGTAGCTATTGTGACATTGAACAGTGACAATGCCTCTTGCTTTCATCCAGATCATACCACTCGATCCATTGTCTACAGCCAAGCTCTGCGATATAACTGCATTTGCTCCAACCTGTCAGACAGAGACAAACACCTACAAAATCTCTATCATGCATTCCTACAACTACAATACCCACCTGCTGAAGTGAAGAAACAGATTGACAGAGCCAGAAGAGTACCCAGAAGTCACCTACTACAGGACAGGCCCAACAAAGAAAATAACAGAACGCCACTAGCCATCACCTTCAGCCCCCAACTAAAACCTCTCCAACGCATCATCAAGGATCTACAACCTATCCTGAAGGATGACCCATCACTCTCACAGATCTTGAGAGACAGGCCAGTCCTTGCTTACAGACAGCCCCCCAATCTGAAGCAAATACTCACCAGCAACCACAAACCACATAACAGAACCACTAACCCAGGAACCTATCCTTGCAACAAAGCCCGTTGCCAACTCTGTCCACATATCTATTCAGGGGACACCATCATAGGGCCTAATCACATCAGCCACACTATCAGAGGCTCATTCACCTGCGCATCTACCAATGTGATATATGCCATCATGTGCCAGCAATGCCCCTCTGCCATGTACATTGGTCAAACTGGACAGTCTCTACGTAAAAGAATGAATGGACACAAATCAGACGTCAAGAATTATAACATTCAAAAACCAGTTGGAGAACACTTCAATCTCTCTGGTCACTCGATCACAGACCTAAGAGTGGCTATCCTTCAGCAAAAAAGCTTCAAAAACAGACTCCAACGAGAGACTGCTGAATTGGAATTAATTTGCAAACTGGATACAATTAACTTAGGCTTGAATAGAGACTGGGAATGGATGAGTCATTACACAAAGTAAAACTATTTCCTCATGGTATTTCTCCCCCCCACCGCTCCCCACCCCCCACTGTTCCTCAGATATTCTTGTTAACTGCTGGAATTAGCCTACCTAGCTTGTCACCATGAAAGGTTTACCTCCTTCCCCCCCCCCCCCCCGCTGCTGGTGATGGCTTATCTTAAGTGATCACTCTCCTTACAGTGTATATGATAAACCCATTGTTTCATGTTCTCTGTGTGTGTGTATATAAATCTCTCCTCTGTTTTTTCCACCAAATACATCCGATGAAGTGAGCTGTAGCTCACGAAAGCTTATGCTCTAATAAATTTGTTAGTCTCTAAGGTGCCACAAGTACTCCTTTTCTTTTTGCAAATCTGAGAAACTCACTTAGGACCAACAAGGCCAAGTCAATGGCCTTGGCACTATGATAGGCCAGCAGGGAATGGAGCCTGCTACACCACTGAGTTCCACATTCACTACTGCATCTTTCGGAAACCTTACACACCTGTCTCATGTTATTTGTAAGGCTGGGCCAGGCAGATGATGCTGGTGCCCCAAAACATGTTATGAGGTAGCATTGTTTTATTTGTGAATATACACAGCCATTGATATTTTTGACTCCATTCGAAACACGGGGGGAGAGTAAACAGTGTTTGAAAAATGGTTTCAAATTTCTAAGGCGAACAACGGAGACTATATTTAAAAAGAAAACATTTTAAAAGGACTCCTCAGAGTCCAGAGCGGGGGGGGGGAGGGGGAAGATTGGAAGAAAAAAAGGCAGCATGAGACAATCAGTGTTGCCAGCTCTCATGATTTTAGTGTGATATTTAGCCTTTTTCTTAAGGCCACAGATTGAGGAATTGTTTGATTACTGGAGAATCTCAGCTTTCATTTTTAAAAAGTAAGTTTCTAGCCCTCATGGTTGCAGCGAAAAGCTTGAAAATGTGACCTGAGTGCATCCAAAAGGCTCTGAAATTGGAAAACAAATAAAGAAAACTTGGCATTTATTCTTTTTAAAAAAAATTCATCATTTTTAAGCCAACCTCATGATTTTTAGATGTCTAGGGTTGCCAGTAACACTTCCACCCAAACCAGACCATCATGAATATAAGTCTATTATTATTATCATAAAGCTTTGCTAAAGCAGTAGCTTACGGGACCCTAAACAGAGACCAGAGCGACACTGTACTAGGTACTCTACCAACAAGTAACCCAAAAAAATCCCACCTGCAGTGAGCTAACAATCTAGGGTTTAGACAATGTGCAACAGGCACCTAACCCAAAACCCACTGAGAACTATGAGAGCTGAACAGACAAATGGGGTGGGAGGAGGATGGTGGGATGGCAACGTAAAAGCCGGGAGGGATGTGATTGCACTGACGAATAGTCACACGTGGTCCCAGTCTAACCAATGAGGTTTGATACCATTTTAGAAATGGGATGGGGATGGTGACTGGAGTTGCTGTTTTTGTTTGGAGATGGAGGAATATTTTTTAGTATAAAAATGAGATTGGATGGGCTCATGTCACAGATTACAGATTAATCTAGATTTCAAACACCCTAATACACAGCGTTGTTTTTGATTGGGGACAGGAATTATTTGGCCCTTTTATAGAATCATCCTAAAGCCCATTCCTAGTTTTGATGTTAACAATGCCCAAATAGATCATTGTCCAATGTAATTACCCACCATAGAATATTCTTCCTCCCCATTCCTGGAACACAGTATACTGATCTACATCATTAAAGAAATAGATTTATATCCCTTATGTTGTCAGCATATTACACTTTCCTTTCATGCCAAAACCCACAAATCCTTCCTGGTTTGTATATATCTAAGCATTACTAAAATGGAAACTACTCTTCCAGTTACACTCCTCCCCTGTGTAATAAAAAGAATCACATGCCTTTTAAAAGGTTGGGTGCATGTTTGCTTTTCACTCATTATGAGTGCTTTACTCATTCATGTCTCTGACATTCATGAGTAAACTTGTCACTGTAATACATGGAAATAAAGTGTGCAACACCCCTCAAAGATATGCATCTTTCCTCTCTCACCACATGGCTTCATGTGTGTCTGAGTACAGAGATCTCATTAGTCACCATTGAGGTTAATGGTCATCTACCATGCTTATTCTGAACTGTTTGCACCTTGATACATCACCACCTCCATAAAACATCTACCTCCTGCAGTCTGACACCCTCCTTCTCTCTCACCTGCCTCCACTGAAACCATCATTTCCCTCATGTGGGCCATGAAGTGAAGTACCTCGTCACTGGATCCATTTCCAGCCTCTTCATTCAATGAGAGTAATCACTGGAACAATTTACCAAAGGTTTTGGTAGATTCTCTATCACTGGCATTTTTAAATCAAGGATGGATGCTTTAGGAATTATTTGGGGGAAATTCTATGGCATGTGTTATACAGGAGGTCAGACAAGATGATCACAATGGTCCCTTCTGGCCTGGGAATCTATGAATTTATACTACAGCTGGTCAGGAAATGATTTATTTTTCTTCAGATTTTTTCAGGTTTTAATAAAGCCAAAAACAACCAACCAAAGCTTTCTCCATTTTCAGCTATAGAAAACTGAGGGGTTCTGGTTTTGGCAACAAACTGTTTTCAGTTGGGCGGGGGGGGGGGGGGGTTCTGTGAAAAATTCCATTTGATCAAAAGCCGTTTTAGGTGAATAAAATGCTTCAATAGAGATTGTTCAACTGGCTGTAGTTTCCACTATATTTTCACCAGTATGGAGAGTTCACTTCACTCCTTAATCACCGTCCCATGGCTACCCTCTTTCCCAACTCGCATTCTGGAGAAAGAAGTTTCCTTTGACCACCAGCTTCAAGTGCTATCTCACTGACCAATTTCAGTCTGGTTTCCTGCTTTCACTCCTTTTCTTAATAAACTAAAGCATTATTACTTTTATCCAAATACTATAAAGGATTACAAGAAACAAAAGGCATGCTTACACCATTCACTTATTTTAACAGGTTCTGATAACCAAGTATATGTATTTGAGTCCCAGTTTAGTTATTGACAGAGTATTTGCATTAAGAAAAGGAGTACTTGTGGCACCTTAGAGACTAACAAATTTATTAGAGCATAAGCTTTCGTGAGCTACAGCTCACTTCATCGGATGCATTTGGTGGAAAAAACAGAGGGGAGATTTATATACACACACAGAGAACATGAAACAATGGGTTTATCATACATACTGTAAGGAGAGTGATCACTTAAGATAAGCCATCACCAGCAGCAGGGGGGGGAAGGAGGAAAACCTTTCATGGTGACAAGCAAGGTAGGCTAATTCCAGCAGTTAACAAGAATATCAGAGGAACAGTGGGGGGTGGGGTGGGGGGGGAGAAATACCATGGGGAAATAGTTTTACTTTGTGTAATGACTCATCCATTCCCAGTCTCTATTCAAGCCTAAGTTAATTGTATCCAGTTTGCAAATTAATTCCAATTCAGCAGTCTCTCGTTGGAGTCTGTTTTTGAAGCATTTTTGCTGAAGGATAGCCACTCTTAGGTCTGTAATCGAGTGACCAGAGAGATTGAAGTGTTCTCTAACTGGTTTTTGAATGTTATAATTCTTGACGTCTGATTTGTGTCCATTCATTCTTTTACGTAGAGACTGTCCAGTTTGACCAAAGTACATGGCAGAGGGGCATTGCTGGCACATGATGGCATATATCACATTGGTAGATGCGCAGGTGAATGAGCCGCTGATAGTGTGGCTGATGTGATTAGGCCCTATGATGGTGTCCCCTGAATAGATATGTGGACAGAGTTGGCAACGGGCTTTGTTGCAAGGATAGGTTCCTGGGTTAGTGGTTCTGTTGTGTGGTCTGTGGTTGCTGGTGAGTATTTGCTTCAGATTGGGGGGCTGTCTGTAAGCAAGGACTGGCCTGTCTCCCAAGATCTGTGAGAGTGATGGGTCATCCTTCAGGATAGGTTGTAGATCCTTGATGATGCGTTGGAGAGGTTTTAGTTGGGGGCTGAAGGTGATGGCTAGTGGCGTTCTGTTATTTTCTTTGTTGGGCCTGTCCTGTAGTAGGTGACTTCTGGGTACTCTTCTGGCTCTGTTAATCTGTTTCTTCATTTCAGCAGGTGGGTATTGTAGGAATGCATGATAGAGATCTTGTAAGTGTTTGTCTGTGTCTGAGGGGTTGGAGCAAATGCAGTTATATCGTAGAGCTTGGCTGTAGACAATGGATCGTGTGGTATGATCTGGATGAAAGCTAGAGGCATGTAGGTAGGAATAGCGGTCAGTAGGTTTCCAATATAGGGTGGTGTCTATAAGATGCCACAAGTACTCCTTTTCTTTTTGCGAATACAGACTAACACGGCTGCTACTCTGAAACCTCTCCGATTTGCCTATCTTATAAATAGCTAAAGATGCTTTTAAAATCTTCTGAGCAAAGAGTTTATGCAGTTGGCTACATTTCTACCCACAGAAAACAGTTATAATTGCAATACGGAATTTTCTAAAGATAAAGGCGCGGATTACCTCAGGGAGATCCACACACAGAGGGAGCTCTCTGCCAGTGGCTCTCCCCTTCCCTGTGTAAATGTAGGAGGGGAGCAGGATCTAGGGAAGAGGCATCCCCTCCCCAGCACTATCTCCTTCCCTGGACATCCTGGCAGGCTCTCTACAGGGTAGAGATCTACATGTATGGGAGTGGGCAGGCCAGGGATAGGAAGAAGGCCAGCCAAGGTTAGGAGAAGGCAGGTGATGGTGGGAGGTCCATGGGGTTGGTGGGAGAACAATGGAGACCATCTGCAAAAAGTAAGTCTCCCTTTGTATGACCTTTTCCATGATGTCCCTTTGTCAAAGGTCTTGACTGGCTGGGTTGTCATGTAAGTAATAACACAGGTGCTCCAGACAGACAGGGAAAGAATAAGGTTAACTTATTTCTGCATACTCCCTCCTCACCCCAAAACCTGGGGGGAAAGGACCAAAACAAAAATGAGCAAAGAGCAAAATACATCACTCAGTTTATCAACAATACCAGTCTCTGCCACAAGCCAGTCTGAGAACAGAGGTCCCCTGCATCTCCACTAAAGTATCTGAGCTCTTTATACAGTTTCCTGCTAACACAAAGTAATGAGACACACACACACACAAAGAGTAATGGCAAACCTCCTTTACAATGAGTAGCTATTCAGGAGAGGAAGGATAGTCCAGTGGTTAGGGTAGTAACCTAGGACTTTTATGACCTAGGTTTAATTCCCTGCTCTGCCTCAGATTTCCTGTGGCAAGTCAAATTTACAAATGGGGAACAGAAACACAGAGTGGCCAAGTGATTATAATACCTCACAGGGATGTTATGTGGATAAATACAGTCAAAATTGTGAAATGCTTTGAGATCTACTGATGAAAATTGCTGTAAAAGAGCTAGGTATATATTATCTATTCTCTCAGATTGACTCCCTTCAGGGGTACATCCCTGGGAAGGGAAATATCAGCCAATGTTATTGGTTTTTTTTTATGGAAAACCCATCTGGCTCTGGCTAATGTCACCCAAAATTCAATGCAAATTTGCCAGCCTTTCAGTAAATATGGGCTGAACTCTGCATTTGGGTGGAATCAATGCAAAACTTGTCTAAGAAGTAACAAGTTTCACTTTGAGTTTTTGCCTTGATTAAATCTTGAGATTTGAAGCAAAACTTTGGTAGGAGGGCTAGTGAGCCCTCACAAACTGAGAATGAAAATTAAAAAAAAAAATAAAAAGAAAAAAATACATTATGTCCTGGCTGACATTGGCCTTAACGATAGCGTTACTGTTAGGTACAAAGACTTAGTATAGGCTGAGCAGGTACTACAACTCAAGGGCCTTGGCCATAAAAACATTCACACTGGCATGGTTATTCATCAAGAAGTCATTCCTGAACAGCTGTTCCCCAGCACCACAATTCAATCCACCAATTCCCCTTCCTTCCAAAAATGAGTCCCTATTTCTGCTCAGTCATGTGCTCCGGGTACCTTTGGATCTCACTGGAGCCCCAGAATCCTTTGAACTGACTGCTACAGTACTCCTTGTAAGCACAACTGCTGCTGGCACAAAGGATTCGGTGGTTTATTTGGAAGCTAAAGCTTCCAGTTGAACACAAGTGAGCAGAAAAAAAAAGATCCCCTTTTGGAGGAGGAAGCGACAGAGAACAAATACCATGGAACAGTGAAATGAATAGAACACCCATATATTATCTAAGATTATAACTCTCTGTGTGATCTCCTCATCACCCATTCTGCATTCAGAATACCCAGTTCTCTTATTCTTATTTGTGACTAGAGTTATCCAGAGCAGCTCACAAAAGAAGAGGGAACCGTAGGTGGCTGTTGAGGAGGTTAGCATTTCTGTGATTCAGTATAACTGGACCCCCTCCTTTTTCTATGGTTTCATGGTGTGAATTTGAAACTGGCCTTAGAATTTACTGCTGACTGTTTACATATGATCTTGCAAAAAACAGTACATGCTGCTGGCGCAGATCAAGCTAAGGCTGCTTTACAGGAAGTTGAATAATTCCAAAAATAGCTGTATATGAGTAAATTTCTGTAGGATTTGCTTACAATTTTCATGGGTATTTTTAATGTCTCAGAGAGAGATTTGGGTGTTATTTTAACTTCAGTTCTAGACTTGTGCCATTCAGAAGAAATACCATCAGACCTGGTACCTCATTATTTTGGACCTATACATTGCTCCCTAAGGCTTTAGAAAAGTCTTTGAAAAATGTAAACAAAAGTGCAAAATCATAGAATATCAGGGTTGGAAGGGACCTCAGGAGGTAATCTAGTCCAACCCCCTGCTCAAAGCAGGACGAATCCCCAACTAAATCATCCCAGCCAGGGCTTTGTCAAGCCTGACCTTAAAAACTTCTAAGGAAGGAGATTCCACCACCTCCCTAGGTAACGCATTCCAGTGTTTCACCACCCTCCTAGTGAAAAAGTTTTTCCTAATAACCAACCTAAACCTCCCCCACTGCAACTTGAGACCATTACTCCTTGTTCTGTCATCTGCTACAATTGAGAACAGTCTAGATCCATCCTCTTTGGAACCCCCTTTCAGGTAGTTGAAAGGAGCTATCAAATGTTAGGCCATGGTACACCAGTATTTTGAACCATTTTTCTGCTTATCCTTCTCCCTCTCTTTTTAGTCCTTCTGACAGGTCTTTTCCATTTCTACCTAACTTGATTTCATGATTTTTGAATTAGCTGAATTCAAAAATCCATTTTGCTCTCCCCTTCCCTGTTCCCCCCCTCCCCCATCTAAGGGACACTTCCTCCTCCCACCTTCAGATAACTAATAAATGGTTCGACTGATTTTGGTCAAAACTTTCAAAGAAATTTTCACTTGGGGGTTGAGATTAATCCTAGGAAATTTCAAACCAAAGAACACTTTTGAGAAAATTGGGAATGTAAATAGGGGTTTAGGAAGAATGGCTCTTTGAATGCTGTGTTTATGTTGTTTGTGATGTTACAGAAGAAACTGGCTCAGATTCTTTAGCATCAGAGAAAGTGAATGTTTCAGATTCTTTCAAAACACACAACAAACTACATATTTAATACCAGCTAAAAATGTTTTCATTCTATTGGCATCTTACAAAGAAAAACTATTTTCCAGCCAACCCTTTCAAAGCCACTTTTAAACAGCAGTAAAGAAGCCTTTCTGAATTTGCCAAATCTAACAGGTTATAGATTCATTGTTAGGACTGGTTCTGATTTTAGCAATAATTATGTTGGTGATGTAGTAAAAGGCTACAGTGTAGCGTATTGACGCTAATGCCACTGTAAGTATAATGTTGAACAGGGTGTTCATTGGGTAACAGATGATTTTAAATAGATACCTGTGGTGGGGGAAAGGTTGCTTGATTAATGAAGGGATTGTGTTTGAGTTAGGATGCACCAGTCTGAGCTTCGCATGCAGAAGTAAAAACACTTTGGCTGAAATTTTGCTTAAGTAATACAGATACATTACATCCCAAGCTACGTTTAAAGAAAGTTAAAGTTGTAAAGTCAAAAATCCAGCAGTTAGGAAATATCAGAGAGTCAAGGTTGCTGTACAATCTCATTTCAGCCTCCTTGTGCATATGCTTTATGATAAAGTCTTTAATTACATGATCAAATACTATTTTTTCCACAGGACTTGGTCCCATTCAGTGCAGAGGATGGATGGTGCTCTAGGAATGAGTCATTGGTGTGTAATGAAGGAGGGCATTTTCTTTAGGAGCTCTGTTTCAAGAAGTTGGGAGTTGTGTAGTGAAAGAGGCAGGGAGTGGCAGGAAGAGAAAGGATAGCATTGCTGTGGTAGAGATTGGGTGAAATCTGACTGAAGCTACTGGGCATGACAACTGCCCTTCATGCAGAATAAATGTAAGAAGCAATTAAGCTCCTTTTTGGAGTAAGATAGCTGAAACGATAGAAACCACCACCCAAAACACAGACCATATGCACGGCTGATCAGAAGCTGAGCTATGTGGGTGCCGTGGTTTTGCAGGAATCTGAATGCAAATACAGCTGCTGGGTATTATATGGTAGAAGGGTGCTGACTGGAAAGAGGTTTGACCCTGTGAGCAAAGAAACTGTCTCCTCTTGTTTGATTTCTGCGGTGTTCACAGAAACAGGACTTAGTACATCCTCTGAAAATAAACAGGATTGCATCAAAGAAATATCTGACTATCACAGATTTCTCTTCATAATGGAAAATAATCACCCAGGCTAAAAAGGGGTAACAGTATTGTTAAGAAAGTTGGAATGCTGCCTTGGAGAATGGGATTCTATCCCTGCGTCTGCTACAGAGTTCCTGTGTGATACAGAAACAGTCACTTAAAGCATACTTTTCACAGGTGGTCACTATGTGTGTGTTCCTTATTTTCTGACTACCCAGCTTGAGATAACTGTGGTCTGATTTGCAGAAGTGCTGAGAACTCACAGGTCCAACAAGAGCTCTGCTCTGAACATAAAGTGCTGCAAAATGGTGAGTATTTAGAAAAATCAGTCCATGGTTTCTAACATAGGGCATCTAAAACTAGCTAACATTTTGGCCAATTTTGCCTTTCATCTCTCTGCCTGAGTTCCCTATGTGGAACATTAGGATAATAATACAACCTCACCTCCCAGGGGCATTGTGAAGATAAATTAATTAATGTTCAGAAAGAACTAAAGTCCAAATCCTCAAAAGTATTTAGCCTCCTAATTTCCATCTATTTCACTTGAAGTTGGGAGCTTAAATACCTTTGAGGTTCTCTGTCTAAAATACTGCAATGAGAGCATCTCAGGAAATCAGTAATTGTGTATTTTGTGGAAGCTTTGGATGGTGTGCAGAAAATAAGGCTTGGGAACACACTGAAGGGAGAAAATAAAAAGAAATACTGGCTAGCTGCTCATTCACTGAGCACGGTCCATCCTGTACACTGAACAAGGCAGGCAAGGGTCCTGTGGAAAAAATGGTATCTGGTCATGTAGTTAAAGACTTTATGCATATGCAGAAGGAGCTGAATTAAGTTTGCATGAGCAACATTTATCCTGACATTTTCTAACTTTGGAGTCCTTGACTTTGCAAGCATAACGTTAAAGCTGTTCACAGGACAGAAATTATATTTTGCAAAGGTTTCTGAGATTTTGAAATTTGACTTTGTTCTGAATCCAACCAAAAACTCAGATTTCAAAATTCTCTCTGAAGGAAAATTCTGCAATTTTCATTTTTAATTGATCAACATGTTTTTGGGTTTTTTTGACTTTTTATATTGTATTATATTATAAATAGAATTAAAAAATTAAAAGTTTTTTCAAAATAAAAAATCAAAATGTTTTGTTCTGAAAATGTTGAAACAGGACATTTAGATATTATTGGAACTATTTTCCCCCAGGTTTTTCTCCAAAAAAGAAATTTTGGCAAAATCAATAGGATTTCAAGGAAGCATTTAGATGGATGAGCATTGTCCAGTGGAAAAAGGTTTCATTTAAGTTTTTCTGACTAGGTCTACTTAACATTCTTTTACCATACATTTAGTTGATATAATAATAATAATAATAATAATTTATATATATATATATATATATATATATATATATATATATATATATATATATAAATAAATTATTGTTGATAGTACAAATCTGTATATATATATATACAGATTTGTACTATCAACAATTGTGTTTATCTTTAATTTAAAAATTAGTAACCAAGTTCCCGTTCCTACAGACTCTTAAGTTAAAATCTAGCATTTTTATCTTATGTTGTAATGAAGGTGTTATCCTGTAACACACTGTTCAGTGTGTCAAAGTAGCAGCCATGTTAGTCTTTATTCACAAAAAGAAAATGAGTACTTGTGGCACCTTAGAGACTAACAAATTTATTTGAGCATAAGCTTTCGTGAGCTACAGCTCACTTCATCGGATGCATTCAGTCCACTGAACACATCCAATGAAGTTGAGCTGTAGCTCACGAAAGCTTATGCTCAAATAAATTTGTTAGTCTCTAAGGTGCCACAAGTACTCATTTTGTTCATTGTGTGTTATCTGCGCTGAAGCTGCAGAGGACATAATCCGCCACTGGATTTAGGGGATTTAGTCCCCAGTTCCGCAAGGAGCTTTGCAGAGATTGATCCTTGTACCCATGTGGGACATAACTGACTTCAGTGTTCCTTTGCGGTGATGGCCTTTAGCTCACGATGTAGAACCTCATGCTTCTATATTCAGTTTCCACTGACAAAGAGTATGATGGTATTTACACTCTGTTTTTTCTTAGTTATTGAGGAAAAAAAGAAAAACTAAAACCTAAAAACGCTACAGTCTATGTTTAATGAGAAAGAAAATGGAATGAAGGGCTTTCCTAGAATGGTAATTGGAGAAGAGCCCAAAGTGACACATTGATCTGACCCCTTTTCCCCTGAAATTTTGGGAATTTCAGATCCAGACCTGGCCTTGAACTTCACAACTCAGAACTATTGCTAAATAGGGTGAAAAAACAACACTTTGTCCTCACCCTCCAAACTTTCGGGAAGAACTGATGCAGCACTGAACTTAGACTCAAAAGACTAATTGTTGGATTAATTTTACAGCCAGTGCAACTGTTGAATTACCAACTGCTTATTTTAATGTGTAGGTTCAGATGAAAGCACATGCTAATTTATACAGCACTGTACTAGGCATTGGTTTTTGAACTGGTTTTCCGCAGCTATCCAGTTTGTCCAGTACTTCAGACATGATCACTTCAGGGAGAGGTTGCAACTCCTCAGTGCCAAAGCTGCTAGTTGTGCTGGCTTGAAACAACCATTAAACTTCTTCGGACTGAAGCCAATTTCATTATGAATCATGGATATTGTGGATTACCACATGTTAGCCTTAAAGGACAAATAACTTTGCTACTGCAGGAATAACAGTCTTGGGGAGATCAAAAACAAGGAGGGGAAAAAATGCTTCCAGCCGTGAAAAGTGCTCAAAATGAATGGTGGTACAAGGATTTTATATTACCGATGCACATACAGCAAAGCAAAACCATACCGTTAAATGTTGGTGCTTATTTGGTAAATGAAGGACATGAGTAAGCTTCTTCATACAGTGGAGACTTGTGGGCCAAAATTTTCAAAAATGGATGCTTAAAGTTAGGCTCCTAAGACCACATTTAGATACCTAAAAAGTGGCCTCATTTTCACTGACTTTTATGGGTGCTTCTGAGCACTTCTGAAAATCAGGCCCAAGACTAATCACTGGGAACCTAAAGTCAGGCTCCCAAATCCTTATTTTAGGGGCTTAAAGAAGCGGCTTGATTTTGCCAAAATGCCTGTCATAAATATAAAGGGAAGGGTAAACACCTTTAAATCCCTCCTGGCCAGAGGAAAAACCCTTTCATCTGTAAAGGGTTAAGAAGCTAGGATAACCTCGGGGGAACCTGACCAAAATGACCAATGAGGAGACAAGATGCTTTTAAAGCTGGGGGGTGGGGGAGATGAAACAAAGGTTCTCTCCGTCTGTGTGATGCTTTTGCCGGGAACAGAAAAGGAATGGAGTCTTAAAACTTAGTAAGTAATCTAGCTAGATATGCATTATAGCTGTGCTGAATGGAATGTATATTCCTGTTTTTGTGTCTTTTTGTAACTTAAGGTTTTGCCTAGAGGAATTCTCTATGTTTTGAATCTGATTACCCTGTAAGATATTTACCATCCTGATTTTACAGAGGTGATTCTTTTACTTTTTTCTTCAATTAAAATTCTTCTTTTAAGAACCTGATTGCTTTTTCATTGTTCTTAAGTTCCAAGGGTTTGGGTCTGTGTTTACCTATGCAGATTGGTGAGGATTTTTATCAAGCCTTCCCCAGGAAAGGGAGTGTAGGGTTTGGGGAGGATTTTGGGGGGAAAGACGTTTCCAAGCGGGCTCTTTCCCTGTTATATATTTGTTAGAGTTTAGTGGTGGCTGCAATAAAGTCCAAGGGCAAAAGGTAAAATAATTTGTACCTTGGGGAAGTTTTAACCTAAACTGTTAAAAATAAGCTTAGGGGGTTTTCATGCAGGTCCCCACATCTGTACCCTAGAGTTCAGAGTGGGGAAGGAACCTTGACAATGCCCAACACCCAACAGCTTCCATTGGCTTCAGTGGCAGCTGCTGGGTTCTCAACACTCCTGAAAATCAAATGCTGAAAAATGGTGCCTAACTTTAGGCACTCGTGTTTTAAAATCTTGGCCATGGACTCTCCTCACCAACATGAGAGAAGAAAGAGGAGGGAAGAACTAGCCAGAATAAATAGTGATAGACCATGACTGAATAAACAACTGCTACATTCATAGAGAATCAACCTCCTTATTATTAACAGTTTCTATTGCACAACAAACTGTAATGCTACAATATTTAGACTTTGGAATAACTCTTGTGAGCTGCTCCTCAGATTCCAAATACAATTAGCCTCAAACAGAAACTATTTTTCCTTTAAGGTTTTATTAGAAAAGGTTTCCAAATAAATTAAAGGAGTGAAATAACAAGCATGCCTCTTTATCCGAAAGTCGAAAAGTTCCCAGGCCCTAGGCTACTTCAGAGCATCCCTCAAAAATAACAAGTTTCCTGCCAGCCTAGGGATTCACTCTGTGCTGGAGTTTATAGATCTACAGATGCTGCAGTTACAACCACAATGCTGTTATTTTGTAGAGACACAATCAGCATAACAAGTTACACAACTTAGTTTGTGTTCACACAACTTCTCTAGTGTCACAACCATGGTTTTGCATCTACACCTAGCACTCTTATAGCATTCTGAGCAGCTATGCTATATAGTACCTACCAGCAGCGGCTTGGGCTAAAGACTATGAGTATTCACACACCCCTACACCCACGTCACTTGGGATTATGGGTAGGAGATACACCTCCCAAATATTTAAAAGCAGAAGTAACAACAATAGCTTCTCTCTTTTGCTCTTCCAGCCTTTAGAAGAAATAGCTTGATTAGTTTATAGGGTTTTTTAAAAGTTTGTTTATGTGCATGGATACGTTTGTGCGAGGGGATATGTGAAATTCAAGGAAATTCAAGGAAAATTAAGTGAAACAATGAATTTTGCCTTCACTTCTGAAAGTGGTGAGGTCCATGACCCTTTTGATCACATATGGTGGCAAGTTCCATAGTCTAGGTCCAGCTTTCCGGAAAGGTCTTCCTCCTGCCACGTTCATAAACCTCTCCAGGTCAATCATCAGTTTTTGCTCCAATGGAGCGTAGCTGTCATAGAAAGTGATGCTGTGGAGGGAGAAGAGTTATCCGAAGCCTTTCATGGCTCTCTGAGATATCAGGATAGTAATCTTAAATAGTACTCTGCATGAAATGGGGAGCCAGGACAGCGAGTGGAGCACAGAGGGGGCATGTTCATTGCTGAGTAGTTGGGCTGCTGTGCTTTGAACCAATTGGAGCTTTATCACTATGGCTTTTCTCTTCGATAGGAGGCTGGGCATCACAAATGCATATCCAGCAAAAGAAAGTGCTGGGAGTTTTAAACCACCCTTCATCTTCTGGATGATGTATCTAGAAAGGCCCTGTGGGATCATTTACATACAGGGCACAGATGTACCCAGAGGCCAGGCACATAATGTTGGGACCTCTGTCTTGCGGGAAAGTGCATTGTGGGATGTCTAAACTCTCAGAGCTATGGGAAGAAGGATGACTGGCTTTTCCAGATAAAGTGGGAAGGTTAGGGGTGCCCAGTGACATAGCAAAATAGTTCTGTGCCTGACCAGGGACCAAGCCATGTAGCACGGGTGCAGCTAGCAGCTATGTTATTGAAAACTATATCTTTAAGGGCTATAGCTTCCAAGACAGAAAGACTGGGGGAGGGGTGCTGCGGAAGCCCATGATCTGTCATTCAGAGACAATTTGGAACTGGGTCACTCAGTGAATAAAGATCTTTTCAAGTATCTTGGGCCTAGAGTGACCACTGAATAACACAGCAGGGACAGCACAAGGAGAAGTAAGATTCACCAGTTAACCAATTATTAACAGTGTGCTGTGTGGCTACAAACCATATTTTTAGCCAGCAGTGCCTGTAAAGTGGTAAGGGGGATGATAAAACTTTACTGTAAGGGTGAAGCCTAAATCAGCTTCTATTAGAACCAAGATGCACCTTTTTCCAGTGCCTTCCAAATTGTGATGACTATTGTAAAAGTTCACTTAATTTTGTGGCTGCAAATACCTGGGCTCAAATTTTGCCTGTGCAACTTGCACCCTCAAAACACAGGGAGGCCAGGTCTCAGTTCAGCTGAAAATATACTGCACTGTTTTTGGAAAGCACTTTCCATTGCAAACATGTAAAGAGAAGCGAGATCCTGCCTAGGCCTTGCTAGTAATGAATCATGGTAGATAACTGAATGAAATGACTCAGTCCCTATGATCTTGTAAAATCCAGACAGATAAACAGAAGTTACAGAGGTCAAAGCTCCACCTGCTTCCTCTCCATAAATGGTGCATGTTGTGTTCTTCCTACTTACCTCTGCTTGATCTGACGGAGTGTGGCTCAATTTTCTTCGCGACAGCTGTGGTAGTGCATATCTTCCTTAGATATGCCTCGAATGGTGACACTGTAGCATGATGCAATGTGATAGTGCAATATCACATTATTATTTTTATTGTCTAGTTATATAGTCCCATAGATGTACAAAGTGGTGTAAAATGTGATAAGCATCCAAGGCCTGGCTCCAAAGAACTTCTAATCTACAGCTGCTACAACAGTGAACGGCATAGAGCAGAACAAACACAGGGAGGGAGTTGCCGGGTCCCACTACTTTTACAGCATGACTGTCTGCTAGAATGCTAATGATCAAAAGCCCGATAAGCTGTTCCAAATGACAGTCTGCAGTGAGCTCACCCTTTTCTCTTTGACCTACTTTAACCTGTCTGTAAATGTCACATAACCCTGTCTTGTACAGGGGTCCATTCATGTTCTCGACATTTGCATCTCTGGCAGAGAACAGGTGTGAATAAAGTAAACTTCACTTACTATCAAGACAAAGCCTTTCTGTTTTGTTTTATAAGGGCTCACAGAGAATGAGCCTGTCCCAGTGAAGCAATCCTTATGCTTGTCCCAGTGAAGCAAATCAATTGTAGGCTTAAAGGACAAAGTTCCCTATGTAGGTGATATGGCTCATCTGGCAGCCCTGAACTTTAGTTCTGAGAACAACACCTACGCTGTTGGGCAACCTGCCAAGAGCTGCACCCACATGGGATTCAGCCCAGCCAAGATGAAAAAAATTAGCACTAAACCAGCATGACTCTTCTCTCTCTCTCTCTCTCTCTCTCTCTTTTTAAGAAAGCAGTTTAATTTTGGCGCCAACCCCTATCCTTATCTTTTTGATCTTTTCCTGAAACTTTTCTGAGTTCTTCCTGAGGATTCTGAAAAAATTCTACAACCCCTAAATAAACACCTGAGAAGGCCAGTGCTGTTATGATGACTGCTAATGTTTGGGTATAAAACGAGCATTAAGCAGCAAATGTCCATACTGTACGACAGCAATAATATTCCAGTTTCATCAGCATCCCCTTCCCCTCCAGCAGACTTTGTACCACTTCCCTTGCTGCTCTCTACACCTTCCTGAACTACTGCTGCTATTGCTATTCATTATTTGTATTACGGTAGTACCTAATTGTGGCCTCAATCAGAAATCCCCTTGTGCTGGGCACTGTCCACACACACAACTGAATGCATCCGATGAAGTGAGCTGTAGCTCATGAAAGCTTATGCTCAAATAAATTTGTTAGTCTCTAAGGTGCCACAAGTCCTCCTTTTCTTTTTAATGAAAAGACAGTTCATGTCTCAAGGAGCTCACCATCTAAGACCATTATGATTAGTGTAATTAGCACAGGTCACAGCACATCAGGCCACAAAAACTTCCTCTCCTTTATATCAAGAAATGTGTGGTAGGGCCAGGAATAGATCTTATGTTTCCTAAGTTGGTCTGGGACTTTAAACACAAAACTGTCATTTCTCCTGAATTTAGTCTTGGCTCCTTATCTTCTGAGTTTTAGCTTGCAGCTGATTTGTAAGATGGATTTGTAAAACACCCAGCAAAGAGTGAGTTTGTATTGTAAAAGCTGACACACCTTTAACTATACTATATGCATCTACTAGCAGGCACTGCTATAATTATTGCTACTTTATCCAATGTTTTGGTTCCTGATGCTATCTTGTGTGTTTTTTGCTTACATCATTGCACCTTTGAGCAGCTTTGCTAACATGTACTCCCCTTATTCTCTGTCACTACAGAGAATTCTTTCCTGGGTGTCTAGCTGGTGAGTCTTGCCCACATGCTCAGGGTTTAGCTGATCGCCATATTTGGGGTCAGGAAGGAATTTTCCCCCAGGGCAAATTGGCAGAGGCCCTGGGGGTTTTTCGCCTTCCTCTGCAGCGTGGGCCATGGGTCACTTGCTGGACAATTCTCTGCACCTTGAAGTCTTTAAACCAGGCCTGCACAACTTGTAAAGTGGCGAGGGCCATATTACTCCAAAGAAAACAGCTGAGGGCCGAAACCTCGTGGCCCCGCAGAAACCCCCCCCCCCAGCGCCGCCCGGTCCCGCGGAAACAACCCTCCTTCTCCAGCGCCACCCTGCCAGGTGTGAGGGGGTGCAGGGTCAGGTCAGGGCAGGGGGCTGGGGTGTGTGAGGGGGTGCAGGGGGCTGGGGAGGTGTGAGGGGGTGCAGGGATCAGGGCAGGAGGCTGGGGGTGTGCAAGGGGGTGCAGGGGGTCAGGGTGGGCAGAGGGCTGGGGGTGTGGGCTGGGGTCATGGGGGTGCTCACGGCAGGGGCTGGAAGGGATATGCCCCGATTCCAGCCCCTTCCCCAAGGCCACGCTCCTCCCCCTCCTCCTCCCCGGAGGCTCCGCTTCTCCCCCTCCCTCCTGCCGGCCAGCAGTGGCAGGGAGAGGGGGAGGGGAGGGAACGTGGCATGCTGGGGGAAGAGACGGGGAAGGAGCTTGGCTGCAGCAGGAGCCCCCGCTGCCGGCAGCATCAACTTCTGCCCCCACAGGAGAGAGCAGGGGGATGGAGAGCGGGCCAGGCCGGGGCCCCTTTGGACCCGGCGCCAGTGGTGCCATGGTAAATCCGGTATTGCCGCCACTGCCCGCCCACCTCGTCATCCCCCCCCACCCTGCTGCCACCCGCTTGCCTCCTCAGCCCCCCTCCCCCGCCACCAGCTCACCACTGGCCTCTTCACCACCCCGCCCACCCACTGGCCAGCCAGCCGTTGGCTTGTCCCACCTCGCGGGCCGCACAGCGAGCCCACCTACTCATCCTCCCCCGGGCCGCACAGCGAGCCCACCTACTCATCCTCCCCCGGGCCGCACAGCGAGCCCACGGGGGCCGCCGCATGTTGTGCAGGCCTGCTTTAAACCACGATCGGAGGACTTTAGTAGCTCAGACATAGGTCAGGGGTCTGTTACAGGCATGGGTGGCCTGCGTTGCGCAGGAGGTCAGACTAGGTGATCATCATGGTCCCTTCTGACCTTAAAGTCTATTGCTTACTACATTATTTTCTAATTGGGGAGTTTCCAGCAATAGCTGCATATGGAAGACTCCATCATTTACTCCATGTTAATCGATCACTCACACTCTGTGTAGGGCAACAAAGGAGGAGTCCAGGCAGGGTGAGATTAGCTGTCTGAATAGACTTAGCTAGGCTGTAGCATGAGGCTGTGCTAAAGCAGAGGGTTACGAGAGTCCTCCAACAAAAGGCAGCAGATCCTGTGATGGAGGGACTGTGCAGTAATGTGCTTTTAAAAATAAAAATAGAATTAGCCAATTAATTTTGCTTAGTTTGAAAGTAGAAGTGTTGTTGTGAAAAAGCAGTTCAGTCATAGTAAAAGACCATGCTGCCCAAAGCCTCTTAGAGAGCCAGAACGGAGGATAGCCCAGTGAGCATTTTGATTTCAGTAGCATTCCAAATTCTCTCACCGAGCCCGTCAGCTAAAGAGATGAGGCAAAGGCCAAAGTTTATGTCAGTTGTGCTTATTGTTAAAGACTATTAATTGGGAGGTATGTATTTTCCATATTAGCACCTTCACTTTGTGGTCATGATATTGGGAGCATAAACGACTGAGACAATCACGCTATGGAAATTCTTGGCCGGGGTCTGGCCCTGCTCAGTCCCCTTTGGTAGGACAAAGGGGACTTAAAACTGCCCTATCTTGGCAGCTGAGGATTTCCCCCAGGGTGGGGGAATCCCTGGGTGGTGTGAAGTTGATGTAGCCAATTCTGTGCCATCCCCTTCTGGGCCTTGCCCCTGATGCATTCCAGGGATGGGAGGGAGGCATAACTGCAATCCAGCAATCGCGGCCACCATAACCGCCCTTAAGGAATCATTATAATCCAGCACAATTTACAGCTAGAGACTAAATAAAATGTCCTCAGGATTGAAGTACAGGGAGGGGGTGGAAAGCCTTCTCCAGTGCACCTGGGGAGTCAGCCCTGTGAGTGTTAGTCAAGCTGTACTGGAGAATGTTGGGGTTATGTGTAGCTTTGCTGCAGGGTTTTTCCACACTCCCTTTTGCAGACTTAAAAGAACTTTTGGATGGTATAAACAGCTTGGAACAAGTTTGATCAGGTTTTAACAATTTAGTGGCGCTTAGCTGAACTGCTGTTCTGGCAATGATGAAGTGCTTCTCCTTATTCACACACTGTTTATTGCAGCTCTTGTGCAGTTACGTTTTTAATCTCCAGGGAACTTTCACTAGGATTATTGCTATTTTCATTCTTGGAGGGAAAGAAACATACTCCAAAACAGGTTCAGCTTGCAAAGACTTGTTCCGGCACCCCTGTGTTCTTTACAGTTTCAAGCAAGTTAAGGAGAGGGAAAACTATCAAAGGCAATTGAATGCTCATACTGGATTGGGGTTGCTTTTGCCACAGTGATCCCACTAGCTCAAAAACAGCTGTTACTAGAAATGCTCTGCAAACAATAAAAGGTTATTGGTGGCTGTTAAAACTATTTACCTTCTAGGCTGTATGGTCTAGAACAGTGACAATAACGTTGTTGAGCACAAGTGCCAAGAATGAAGCATGGATTCACCAAGTTACCAGCAGTGATGGGGCTTCTGTTGCCTCCTCCATCCCTTGCCTGTGGCATGACCACAGCAGAGTGTCACAACACCCCTGTTCATCATAAAAGGAGGAAAATCTAGTCCTTCCCTTTCCCTCCAGTCTGACACTGAAATGGCTACATTGGCTTCAGTGGATTACCCCTACACCTCTGTTGCCCAGATAGCCTGCTCTGCACCATGCCATGAGCCCACCCTTCAACTTTTCAGGACCCTCTTCTGCCTTCCCATCCCCTGCTCCCCACTGAAACCACGTAACCCTAGTTTTCTAGCATTGGGGTAACGGGACACGTGGGACTATCCTCCTCTCAGAGTTCCAGTTTGAGAGCCTAATAAACCAGAAGTGGGAGGAAACAAGTTTAGCTTGTTATTAAACACTTGTCCCTTCTTCCCCAATGGTAGCTTGTCCTACTACCATTTTACAAGAGTAACATCTGGTTTCTCTTGGGAAAAGCTTTCTGCTCCCATAAGCCACCTAGTATTTTATTTCCTCTTTTTCCTGTGGTAATGTTGCTCTCAGGCCAAAAAGACATCCATTTGAACCACAAATGGCTGCAGTATCTGTGCTAGAGCTGGTAGGAAACATTCTGGTGAAACCTTGTTTCACAGGAATTTGCCAATCTGGCTAAAGGAAAATGTTTAGTGAAGATGGTTCCATTTTAATTTCAGACTGAACCCAAGCAGGTTTCTGACAGAATCCTCTCTGGTTTTCTGCCAGCTTCTAGCTTAGCTCCTTGGTAGCCTGCCAGGCTGCTGGGGACCCCAAGATTTCCAAGGCCTCTGGTTCTGGAGCAGCGCCGGGGTCCATTCACTTTTGTGAAGAACTTTGAAATATTTCTTTTTTGTTCCTCATCAGAATGAAACCAAATTTCAAAATAGCAAATTTCTTCACAAATGGGAATTTCCTTTCTCCGTCCAGCTCTACTGTGGTCATTGACATACTGGGGGTTCACGTACTTGCCTTTTTAGTGCTGGGAAAACCAGTCATACTCCTTCATTCAGGCCCCTTTATTTAGTTTGATCTGTTCTATTAATTCAGCCAGGAATGCTGCTGATGAAAAGTATATTGCCCAATTTACACAACAAAATATCTTATGCATTTCTTGGTTCATGGTGGCAGACTTTCTAAGCTAGTTTGTACTTCAAAGTTTCACAAGGTTCCATTAAGTTTCACAAGGCCTCTTCCTAGCAAATATTCCAGGTATTTAACCTCTTCCTGGTCCTATTCACATGTTGCTGGCTGTACTCTTAACCCTGTTATCTGTAGCTCTTAGTGTAAGCGGGGGAATAGTCCCGCTATTGTGGGGAACTTTCCTGGCTTCTGCACTACCCCAGTGAAGTGGGCTAGCGAAAGGATCTGAGTCCTCACTCCCACTTCCTTTACCCAGTTGCCTCCCTGCCCTTGAGGACTCCCCTTCCACTCTCCTGCCTGGCAGAGTCCTCGTAACCCCAACAAGGCTGGGCCCAGGATTCCTGGGGGGCTCGACCCCAACCCTGCCATGGTCACCTAGGACAGGGGCTAGAGTGTCCCCACTCCAGGGTACTCTCTCTGCACTGGGCACTTCTCTGACCCACTGACCATTACACACAAGTTAAAGCAAATGCAAGTTATTTAATCAACAATTAATTTTAAAAAGAATAAGGAAAAAGGGGAAAGGTTAAAGGAAACACATCACCCCGCTCTGTGGCAGGGAACATCACAAACAGGGTCTCTGGAATGTCAGGGCAGGTCACAGTCTGTTCCTTGTAAGTCCCAGGCCTTCTCAGGCCCTGGCTGTGCTGCAGGGATGCTGCGGGTTGGACACTTGCTCTGGCGGTGGCCACACGCTCTCAGGCTCTAAGTGGTAGGACCCTTCTTCCCAGTGTCGCCCCCGCCCTGTCGGGGTTATGATCCACCCCTGGCCTGCAGAGCCCCTTGGCTGAGGCGTCTCCCTGTGCTGGGCCTGCTGCCCAGGGTCCCCCTCCCTCTCTCCAGCTGCTCACCGCACCCAGCTCCAGTCTGCTCCAGCCCCAGCTGCATCACTCAGTCTCTGTCTCTGCACTGCTGCTGCTGCTCTGCCTCCAGCTCCCTGGGCTGCTTCTTTGGCCCCTCTGGCTCTGGCTGTTACAGCTCTGCTCCCAGGACAGGTCTGCTCTGCAGGCTGCTTCTGTGACTCTGCTCCCAGCACTGACCTGCTTCCTGGGCTGCTTTTCTGGCCCCTCTGGCTCTGGTTGCTGCAGCTCTCCTCCCAGGGCAACTCTACTCTCTCTGGGTTGTGCCTCTGGCTTTGGGGCTGCAGCTCTGCTCCCAGGACAGGGACTGCTTTCTCTGGGCTGCTTTTCTGGTCCCTCTGGATCTGACACAGCTCTGCTCCCCAGCTCAGCTTGGGCCCCTGCTTTCTCCTTAGCTCGTCCCCACTCTGTCTGACCCAGCTCACACAGAGGACGGGACCCCCCTGGCCTCCTGACTCTCTGATTAGCCTGCCCACCCTGTCATTCAGGCTGACCTGGAGCATTGGCCTCTCCCCATTGTTCCTGGGGACTGTCAGTCTCAGGGTCCTGGTTTCCCATAGACCCTTCCCCTTTTAGTACTGGGAGCTAGCCAACCGAAACACCCCCACTGAATGTTAGTAAGGGGGCAAAAGTCCCCTTACATTAAGGTACCTTCTCCAGTTGTTCAAGATGCTTGAGGTAGTACTGTGAATGACTATGTCATCCAAATAGACTGCTGCATAGGACTCATGTCCTGTAAAAGGCAAAGACAGTGTGCCAGTAACCCTAGTTTAGATTCAGGGTTGAGTTATACTTAGCTTTTCCTGTTCACTCGATCAGTTCATCAGTGAGAAGCACCGTATATGAGTCAGCTTTGACAACACAGTAAGATTTAGAAGATTTGTAGCTTTGTATCTTTCCTTCTTTGGTATTAAAACTGTTGAGCTTGAAGGATTGATCCCTCCTGTATCTAGCATTGCCAGTTCTTCTTCTGATAAGAATGCTGGGCATGAACTGGTTTTCTACACTTTTAACTCCTAAATAGCTGAATAAATGTTCTCTAACATATAAAAAAAAAAAGTAAAAACAAATTCCCCCTCATCTTGAGACCTTGTATGCCAAATGTCAGCCCCAAATGAAGTGTCAGGTCTAAATGTAGTTAATGATTAAAACAGTTTTGTTTTGGCAATGTGCATGGTAGGCTGTGCCTTTAATACCAGTGCATGGAGAGTGAGGAACACAACCCTGGTTACCACAAACAGTCATAAGAACAGCCATACTGGGTCAGGCCAAAGGTCCATCACACCGAGTATCCTGTCCTCTGACCAATGGCATGTGCCCCAAAGGGAATGAACAGACAGGTTATCATCAAGTGATCCATGCCCTGTCACCCAATCCCAGCTTCTGGCAAACAGAGGCTAGGGACACCATTCCTGCCCATCCTGGCTAATAGCCATTGATGGACCTATCTTCCATGAATCTATGTAGCTCCCTTTTGAACTCTGTTATAGTATTGGCCTTCACAACACCCTCTGGCAAGGAGTTCCAGAGGTTGACAGTGCGTTGCATGAAAAAATACTTTCTTGTGTTTGTTTTAAATCTGCTACCTATTAATTTCATTTGGTGGCCTATTGTTCTTGTATTATGAAAAGGAATAAATAACACTTCCTTATTTACTTTCTCTATATTACTCATGATTTTATAGACCTCTATCATATCCCCCCTTAGTCACCTCTTTTCCAAGCTGAAAAGTCCCGTCTTATTAATCTCTCCTCATATGGAAGCCGTTCTATACCCCTAATTATTTTTGTTGCCCTTTTCTGAACCTTTTCCAATTCCAATATATCTTTTTTAAGATGGGGCGACCACATCTGCATGCAGTATTTAAGATGTGGGTGTACCATGGATTTATATAGAGGCAATATGATATTTTCTGTCCTATTATCTATCCCTTTCTTGATGATTCCCAACATTCTGTTTGCTTTTTTTGACTGCCACTGCACATTGAGTGGATGATTTCAGAGAACTATCCACAATGACTCCAAGATCTCTTTCTTGAGTGGTAATAGCTAATTTAGACCCCATCATTTTATACATGTACTTGGGATTTTGTTTTCCAATGTGCATTACTTTGGATTTATCAACATTGAATTTCATCTGCCATTTTGTTGCCCAGTTACCCAAATTTTGTGAGGTCCAATTTTGTAACTCTTCACAATCTGCTTTGGACTTAACTACCTTGAATAGTTTTGTATCATCTGCAAATTTTGCCACCTCACTGTTTACCCCTTTTTCCAGATCGTTTATGAATATGTTAAATAGGACTGGGCCCAGTACAGATCCCTGGGGGACACCACTATTTACCTCTCTCAATTATCATCTCACCCATGGTGTATTAAAAGAATTTGCATCACTTGTTTGATATTAACACCAAATGGAATGAAAGACTCAAAGTTGCTCTGAAATCTGGTTTTCCAAAATAGCAATGTAATGCAGAATCTTGAGACCACCAGGCCAGCTAGATACGTCTTCAGCTGATGTGTCACACCTGGAGAATCTAAGCTAATTTCCCCAAATCATCTTTTGTTGCAGTCAGCATTCTTGCATTGCATAATTGTCTGCAGATGATCAGTGTTTGATGATATTTTCAAGATTGTCCCTCTGAAAAAATCCATACAAGAAAAAATCAAATCACAGTTTGATGGTATTCTTTGAATATCCATCTGAAAATTTCATACAACACTCAGAGTATAGAAACTACATATGAAAGATATAGGTTAGTTATTTGTTATGAATTATCACTTCATGGTCACCATTTCATGTGGTATCACTTGCCTTGGACCAACCACTCATGTTGCAGAAGAATGATTTCTTTCTTTTATGTTTTGTAAGGAGAGTCATAGTGCAACCTTCCCCTAGCTCCATAAAGAGGAACTCTGCACTGTGTATAGTGTGTATAGTTTGCTCATTCTCTTCTTTGCCAACATACTTCCCCACCACAGTTATTTCCCCCAAAGCTCATATTCCTGACATATATGGTGAATTAGGGCAAAAGGATTCTAAATTAAAAGGAACTTGAGGCTTCACTCACCCCCTCCATCACAGCAGTGTTCCACCACCACATAAAACTCGTATTACCAAATGGCAAGACAGGTTCTAGATGTTTCTAGTACTGAGGCGTTTGGTGTGGATTACACACACACTTTCTAGGAGCAAGTGAATGCAATGATCCATAGAACAAAGGCTGTGAAATCTCACTTTAGAATTGCACACTGCATTGTCTGGAGCCAAAAGAATCCTATGGTGGGAGCTATGCTATTGGAGTTTAATGGTTTTACTGAATCAGTTCATGACAAGCTAGTGGAATATTTCAGCAGGAGAAAACATGGTATTTTCCATAAGGTTTAATAATGGTCGCAAGAAAGTGAAACAAGCCATACAAGTTAACAGAAAGCACAACAGAACTCTCCGGCTTGAAGTTCAACCCAGTCCTATAGCCCCTGAGTGTAGCACCCAGTCTTTCTGAAGGCACCTGACGTCCTGGCTTCCAAGCAGCCACTTTTATAGCTCTTCTCCGAGCACCTGTGCCAGGGAAGGAAGATAATGACCTGTAGTTAACCCTTTGTTCACTGGGGACCAAGTAATGCCCTTATAAACTGTCACATGATGTGTGAGGTAGTTGTTAAGCTTTCACATTTAAAATATTTTCCCTTGGTTTTGCTTGGGTGTGTGAAATACAGTGTAGCCTAACATCGCAATGGAAATCATATTGCATATACTGCACTTTAAGTAAGGTTTTTATTTAACCAATTTAAAGACCTTTTTTATTGTAAATCACTTGGATTTATAAACCGACCAACCGATGAAAACCCTTTGATTCACGGCTCTATAAAACCATGCAGGAGGAGGAAGTGTTTGAGATAACTAGATAAGTTGGTGTGTCACTGTATAACCATTTTGTGCCCTATGAAGATGACTTTTAATAATGTCTATTAATGTAGCTTTGCACACAGAAGAAAGGAAAAGTGTTGGCTTTGATTGTTTAATTATTTTGGCCTGCAATTTGACATTTGCCACTGGTTTTGCTTTACTGAGTTATTCACAAGTTTTCTTTTGGACTATCTTAACTAGTTTGGGCTTGGTTCTCCACTGTGCCCAAGCAGAGCCCTGGGTGAGACCAGAGGAAGGGGACTTTCAGGAGACAATAGCTGGTTCAGTTGGAGTGAACTCTCTCAATCTGATGTGACACAAAGCAGGGTGCTGATGGTAGGGACCCTGAGGAATCAGCATCTTAGGTAGTTTTGAATGTCTGTAATCCTCTGTTTTAATGACAAAGTGTTCATGGCATTTATGACCTGAGTCTGCTCCCTTATTGAATTTGTGTTCATCATCTTGCCTTATACCAGGTAGCCAGCTCTATGTGGTGAATCATGATCTAGCTTCCCCTTAAGGCAGTCTAACAGAAGAATGCTTTACACTTGTTAACTCTCAGGAGTCAGTACGAGACAAGAGGTGGATGACTATTGAGAAAAGAGATCCTTCACAACTTAGAAACATGAACACCAGTGCTTGATTCTCCTTTTCCCATTAGCCCGCCTCATTAAACATGCATAGTGTACTAAGGACTCTAGTGCCAGACAGAATGACCACAGTCGATGGAGTCGCATCAGGCGTCAGGAAGTGAAGTTCCCAGATCTGGCTCAATCCTACGAATCCACAGATCTCTGGAGTGGCCCCACAGGTGGCCCCAAATAGGATTGGGCTGTGCTCTCCTTTGTGAGTCAATGGAGACTTTGACAGCATGGTTTTCTGGGGTGTTTTTGTCCATCCCTGTGACAGGACCTAGAGCATTCAGTGCTGTTTTTGAGTATAACGAGTGACTGAAGGAAGACCAGATCTTTGTGTGATTGTGACAATTTGTACAAAGTCAAACCACTTTATGCTCAAGGTTTGTCACTGACAGTGCATATGGAATGCCTCTAGCCACCCCAAGTAAGCCTGTAAGAGGGTCCAGGTTTCTGACCCGTATAGCAATACAGGTAGTACACAAGTTTGATAGATCCTGAACTTTGCCTCAGTGCAAAGACATTTTTGTGTCCGTAAGTGAGACATGGATGCAATGTGTCCTGCAATGTCATGCAGGAGACAGCAAGACCTGCTAGTGGGAGAATGTCTGGGTTGCTGTGACCATTTGTGTTCTGCTTACAGCCTAAGTAGGTGAACGCATCAACGCTCTCCGTGGTACTTGACCCCACCTGCATCAGGGGTTCTGGTGGCCCAGGTCTGAGGTTCTGAACCTTGCTCTTCTGCCATGAGATATTCAACTGCCTCGTGCAGTCAGCACCTTGGAGACATTGTGGGCTACAGCTGAAATTCTGTGACTTCTCCCCAAGCAAGGCAGTACAGTATCATCAGCATAGTCTTGGTTGGTACACACTGTGACTGGGTTTGGGGGGCAATCCAGACCAGTGGGGGATTGTGTCACCTCTTACCCTGTAGCCTGCATGCTCACAATGCTTTGCTACTATAACTCCTGGGACACTCACAGTCAACAACAAGCATGCAGGTCACACCTTGTGTGTCTGTGTATAACTGCAAACCTGGTCCAGTAGCCTACCAGTAACACACCAGTTACAGTCCCTGATCTCTATCAGCCTTGGTTACTACTTGCAGGGTGACCCCAACATGCTCTCAGCTCTGAATTTTTTCCAAAACTATGTGCTCTGTAACATCCAGCCCTCTCCTGGACAATTCAGAGAAATAATAAGGTTCATTTGCTTCTCTAAAGACCTAAAAACAAATTACAGCTTATTAATTTAACTGGGGTAAATACACCCTTCCATTTAAAAACAGCTCTAAGTTGGTTTATTGTAAAAATAAAACAAATTTATTAACAATAGGACATAGGTTAAGTGATGCCAAGTAAAGGGAATAAAGTTAGAAAGGGTTACAAGCAAACAACAGTGAAAACACGCATTTAAAAGTCTAAAATTCAATCTAGAAAGGTACAGGCTTTGTTTAAGATGTTTTTCGCACCTCTATTCAATTCCCAGAGACTTCAACCTCCCCCTTGGTTGAAGGACCCATCTTTCTCAGCTTGCAAGAATGCTGACCACTTGCACCTGTCCCATGATGGATGCCAAAGATGGCTTCTGTCTTTGCTTATATCTTCCAAAGTTCAATGAATTTGTTTCAAGAGGCAGGATTACCTCATGCTGCTCTTCCCTTCCTGTGGGTTTCCCATCCTCCCTCAATGTAAATGGGTTTCCATTGTTTTGATTCCACTGTGCTTAATTTACGCAGGAGGCAGGTAGATAGCTGCCTTCTCTCTTGTCTGCAAGGGAACATGTTTCTGTTTGGCCACAGACTTCAAAACATAGTATTAATACATACATATAAAGTGTTATACATACATTTCACAGTGATATTAAGCAACAGTGTGTCATTAGCTTTCAGAAAAGACCTCACTGTATACAGTTTTACAATATCATAACATTGTATACAATTGGTTGATTCAATTGCTTATCACTTGAGGCTCTGCCCCCTTGTCTTTATAGACCAGTAAACTTTTTCACTGTGTTCTTTGAAAAGTAAAACCCAGACCAAGCTTCTGCCTCCTGTTGGCATGTAGATGCCATGCTATCTTCTATCCTGCTTGAGAGTGTGAGGTTTGCCTCCACTCCTTGTTAACCTGATGGGTCTGCTTATGTGATATGTAAATACGTTCTCATTGTCTTTCAAAGTACTTTGGTGGTAACTCCCCGGTGGTGAAAACACATTCCTTTGTTTAGTGCAGACCTATTTACCAACCCCCCTTGGCACGCCTGGTTTTAAACACACTTTAGTAATATTCCAGCATATGTCCATAAATCTTGATACACACTGCATACATACATCACATGAGAATATTAATGATTAGTGAGTTATTAGTTTTCCAGTGACATATTACATGACACTTTTTAGATACAGATTATAACCATAGTGAGTTGGGGTATACTGAATTGGTCAGGCTAGCTGCTACCAGTGAGCCCCTTGCTTTCTGGCAGGCAGCAACTTGGAGACCTTGCAGGGCAGAGCTGAAATTCTCTGACTTCCCCACAAGCAGGGCAGTGTTGTCTGCATAGGCTTGGTCAGTAAACATTTCTTGACTAACCTTGATTCCAACATGTGGAGCTGCAAGACCTCATATCCAGTCAACATCTCAACAGAATAGTACTGGGGTGAGAATTCATCCCTGCCACACACCTGAGGTTGTGTAGAAATGTGGCAAAAGCTGTGAACCCCCCAATGCACACGCTCACAGAGGTACTTGTGTCGAAGATTGTGCCCCAGATTTGCCAGAACATCTGTAAACCTAAATCCTTTGTGTAGGATCTGAAGTGCTGACCTGTTGACTGAATCAAAAGCCACTTTAATATTGATACATGCCACATGAAGCAGGGCGTTAAATTCTTGCTTTGCCTTTGGACAAGTTTCAAATGGGAAAGATTTAAAAAGGGGCTACTACTCTTCCTACAGGTCTCCTTTGCGTTCATTAAACTGCTGCATCTAGGCCCCATCATCCTTACTTGGTCTCTGGCCACTGGAAATGTAGGGGTCCTCTTGCAGGATTTTCTCTGTCTTTTCATCACGTGGAGCAGGGGATGGAAAAGAGGTAAAAAGGTTCTCCCCCGCTTGTGAAATAAAAGGAGGTCCCTAGAGCTAGAGACCGGGCTTTAACTTTCCCCCAACTCGTCCTTAGTTAAATACTTTCTCAGCCCCTTGGCCATGCATGATCTTTGCTCACAAGGCCATTTCCCCACTGGCGTTTCATTTCAGTTTCAACACTAGTATTTTCAGGCATCCACCCTTCTTTTCTGGAATGGCATTTGTGTGGTAGATGGTGCAACATGGCCTGACAGGCACCATCTAGATGAACGTGAAAAAAACCCAAATACTAGAGTGAGGATGACTTTGGTCTTGTGCCTTGTGGCTCTAGTGAACGCTGGAGGAGAATTATATTAGCTGAAGATCATTTAGACTGCAGTGATGTTGAAATGCCATTGGCTTCCTGTTCCTGGCACGCTTAGTTTTTAAGTTGGCTTAAACCTTATTGGAAGGTAACTTTTTTTTCTCCACCATCCCATTTCCAGTCCTATCCTTAAATGCTTAAGCTTTGTGTCATTTTCAGGGTGAAATATTTTTGCCTCATATTTCTTGACTCATAAGATTGCAGTTGACCCCAGTATTTGTTTTCATCAGTACTTATGCAAAGCTTTCAATTCTGATATGTTCATATTTGAACCCAAATGGAAAGCACAACCCTACCCAGCACATGCTGGTATTTACTTTATATAACTAAGCTCTGACAGAGCAACTCTGCGCACAAACATTGTGTTTTCTTTATTTTTTGGTAAGGGTATGTGGCTTAGTAATCAGTTTGATTTATGATATTGTACTAAAATGAAAATCCACAACTATTACTTTTTTGTCCCCTTAATTTTGTGTTGAGGGAATGTGACTTTGCTACCATCACAGTTTGTGACGCTGCCCTGAAATTCCTAATTTGCATGACAGCCAACAATTAGTCTTTATTCCCTTTATCATTAAGGATTTTTCTGGATGTGGAATTACTAGTTGGCAGCATGCTGCAGATGTTGAACTGTAATGACTATCCATGCCCAATGCAAAGAAGATGAAATTCACACACATGAGAGCCTCAGAAAGTTAGCTTTGTGTGGAGAATAGAATCCTGTACCCTTCTTCTGCGGCTGTTCCAGTCCCTTTGATATAAGTAATCCGACTTTCATGGTACAAACTGTTCTGATCCAAACAGTGCACAGATTCAGCTGTGGGCTTAGAAAGCTAATATAAGACTGAAACTAAAAAGCACTTACATGTATGGCATGGCTGGTGACCTCAGCTGGCCTCTTGATATTGTAGTGCATTTTTTCACTCACGCTTAAATACAGGCTCAAAATGGAGGGTGCATTTACTTGCCCCTTCAGCTGCATTCAGTTAGACGCTTAATTACATATCTCTTATTCATATCTTAAAAAACCACACTCAAGCCTGTAAATTGGGCACCTAGCTAGTCTATGCAGCCATGTATTATTTTCATTGCTACCTTCTTTCTCTCTCCTCTACTACCTTCACTTGTCATACCCACTTGTGCTTGTATTAACTTAGACCCTGATCCTGTAAACATATATGTACATGAGTAATTTGTGCGTTTGCAGGACTGAGGCCTTACGATGTGCATAGAAGCTATGTATTTATTGTGATCGTATCAGTACAAAGTTCTGAATTGTGTCTCCCCCCTGACTTAGGATCTGATTTTTGCTGATGGCCTGTATTATTATGGGCACATTTCTCACACATAATTGTGTCTGCATTGAGAAACTGTGTGCAACTTTTAGAAGACATCTAATGATCTTATTTAAAAGTGCAAAGATGTAGACACAAAACACAAAACTGCAGGCATGATTATTTATGGGCTCACACCTGCATCTGCACCTTCTTGAGGACCAATTTAAAATCAAACTTATAAAAGAGAGGAACAGCAGAATCACCCAAACAAATGAAACTGGCATCTCACCCTGAAATTGCATGACTTTTAAACTATGGAAAAAAATGAGGCCTGCAGGAGTTGATGCTGATGTCTATTTAATCATGTGGCAAATAATCTTCAGCAATACTGAACTTCTGCTTGCAGGTTAGGGCAGTACTTTGAATGTCTGCTTCAAAACATTTTATAAAGAGTATGTCTGGGCATTTAACAGAGGGGTTGGTTTGTTTATTTAAGTACCGGACAGAAACCACCATAGAAAGTTACTCTTGTACTATAGTAACCAGTGAGACGAATGGAAGTTGAGAGGAAAAATTCCATATACATTGTGGCAAAATACCTTGTTCGCCTCAGTCCTTTTTAGCCTTGGAGACTCAGGTTTGGGGCAAGGCGAATCCTTATAGGTGGCACAGGGTCCTGCTACTCCTCTCCTCAGTCAGTCCCTTGTTCTTGTTTTCCTTCCCTTCTGGGGAGCAAGTGCAGCCTCCCTACTGGGACGGTCTGGTGTATTGCTGCAAACAGCCTACTGGCAACTTCCCTGCTCCTGTCACTCCCTCACTCTTCCCCTCCTACCACCCAGGGGAGGGTTTAAAAAGGTCCCAAGTAGTTGGAGTCAGCTGAACCTAATTGGTTCCCTAGCAGCCCCTTTTCCAGCTGAACCTTATTGCCCCCTGGTTCTCTCTCCTCAGTGGATAGGGAGGGGTCTTTTTATCCCCTGGGACTAATTACTACCCCCCTTTCGTAGCTGTTTATCCTGGGTTTACCACAACATTTAGAAACCAGCCATTGCAGAGGCTCTGTATTTGGAGTTTGTATTTAATCTATGTTCAAGGGCAATAAAATAGTTCAAACACTTTATGAAAGTTATTTCTTTATACATATATTTTTATGACCATGTATTCAAAGAAAGAAATCCAATGTGCGAGACAAGTAGGAGAATTCATGAAGCCTGAGGAAGTAGTGATCCCTGGATGCCTTTTACTTCGCCCAATATCCATGCCTAACACTTCTCCCCAGATACAAATTCTAGTTGTAAGACTGCACTGTGATACCATAGCTGGCAGCACCACAGCATTCCAGGCAAATGGTAACATCATGAGACAATCACAATGACTGATATAAGGCTGGAGGAGGTTCCAGCTGCTGCAATAAAATAATCAATTCTAAGGCCAGGGGGGACCACTGTGATCTTCTAGTTGGACCTCCTGCATAACAAAGGCCATAGAATTTCTTTGAATTAGTTCCTGCTTGGACTAGAGCATATCTTGTAAGGAAACATCCATCTTGATTTAAAAATTGCCAATGACGGAGAATCCACCACTGTCCTTGGTAAATTGTTCCAGTGGTTAATTACCCTATCAAAATTTTGCTCCTCATTTCTAGTGTAACCTTGCTGTCCAGCTCCAACTTCCAGCCATTGGATCATCTTCTACCTTTGTCTGCTAGACTGAAGAGTCCTCTATTATCAAATTCTGGTTCCCCATATAAGTACTTATAGACTGTGTGATCAATCACCCCTTAACCTTCTCTTCGATACAAAACATAGATTGACCTCCAGGAGGTCAATCGCTATAAGGCCTGTTTTCCAATTCTTTAAATAATTCTTATGGCTCTTCTTTGAACTTTCTCCGGTTTTTCAACTTTCCTCTTGAATTGTGGACACCAGAACTGGACACTGTATTCCAGTAGTAGTTGCACCAGAGCCAAATACTGAGGTAAAATAATCTCGCTACTCTGATTTGAGATTCCCTTGTTTATACATCCAAGAATTGCACTAACTCTTTTAGCCACAGTTCAGCTGATTATCCACCATGACATCTCACAGCTAAAGGGCTCTGGAGGTTCCCAGGTTGATCCCCAGTGCACTGATCAAGATGGTGGCCATCACATAAGCACTGAAAAATGTTATCTTCTAAAAAAATACATGGTAGAGTTAATTTTACAGATATTTCTGCCAAAGTACACAATAGTTTAGTAAAGGAAAATCTTGCAACTCTCCTATCAGATGAGTTATAGAAAACCACTACCATTTAATGTTTCTGCAACTATTACAACAAATCTCCTAGGTCTTTGTAGAAGAATCCAGTTGTTTTTAACACTAGTAAGGCCTTGCATATTTTGAATAAAGCTCTGAATAATAATCTGATTACTCCTGTGCAAATATCCATATGACTTGACCTGAAATTTCAAATTAATTTTTAAAAAATTTGCAATGAGCCTGACTCACAAAATTTGGGTTGAGATTCAGATCTGAACTTTTCCAAAGTTTGCATAGAGAAGTTAATTTTGAAAAAAAATATTGGAAGCTGATTTCTCATTAATTGTTCTATGGCTGCTAACTTTCCTCAAAAAAACCCCACAGAAATCCCCAGACCAAGAATTTTTCTGCACGTCTTTTACCTTAGAATTCATGTCTTCCCTTAAAAGACTCTGTGATGACTTAAATTACATCACAAGAGGCAAGAAACTAAAAGCTGAACAGTTGATGGGGAAAGTATTTTTAGTCAGGGTGTCTGTGTTTGTCCACACTGAATTTGTGTGTGTGTGTGTATTCTTTTTTGCACTGGTATGAAAAGTAACTTGCATTTGAAATGCAGATAAGCCACAACAATGCAAGTAAGGGCTTGTTTATACAGGGAAGATATTCCTATATACTGTAGGGTATGTATTTAAAGTGCCATAACTGTTCTTGAATAATTTCCTATATGGTCACTCTTCTTCTAGAATAAGAGTAACTTTTTCCAGTTTAGCTTAATCCACTATCAAAATGGATTCTGGACTAAGACTGTGCACTTCCAAAGTGGATTCTGAATGGAATAAGAGTGTCCACATTTGGAGCTATTCCTTAATATCTATTGAGGAATAATTTATTCTGCAATAACTTCCAATCAATGTAGACAAGCCTTAACTATTTACACTAAGGCAATATGTTTACATTAGAATTTTGCACTGCTGCAGCTGCACACAATGCAAACAACTGCTCACTTCCACTGTAGACAAGACCTAAAACTCTTTATTTGTATTTGTTTTTGTTAGTACCTAATTAACTCCAATACCAGTTGGTAGTTGAGTGAAAGACTGTCTTTGTTAAAGGTTCAGCATTATTGCTCCTTTAATTGTGGTATCAGAATTCACAATACATTTTCTCTGAGAACCTGAAATTCCTCCCATTAAAGAGGGAATCGGAAAAAAGGAAAGGAAATCAGACTTGACTGCCTGATGCTTGTAATGTAAAAAGCAAGAAAGTGAAGAGGGGAAAAAAGATCCCCCCCCCCCACGCACATCCATACCCACAAATACACCTTTTCAGGAAGAAGAATAAGCTGTTCTAGTATAATTATATCTATACTTGGGCTTATATTGGTCTAACTGTATTTGTAATAAATAAATAAATAATTCCTGTAACGAACATAATTATACCAGTACAAGATTTGTGTGTAGATTGTCACCAGGCCTTAAAAATATTCAGAAGCTTAAACTACTGTCATTAACTTTTATGCTTTTTGTGATTCCGATAAACAAACAGCAAGATTATTTATTTATTTATTTATTTATTATTTTTTGGGATGCTGAAATGCTAGATTGCTCAACAATTCAGCACTGACAATCAACCCTTTAAGAGACCAAACAGTAGGGATTTTTACAACAATATGATGTAACCTTCAATTCCCTTATTGTAAGTGTTGTGTTGCAAACTTTGCCTGTTTTTAATCATAAAGCTGTAATGTTTAGAATAGAGAGTTTTTACTGCAACCTTAGCACAATAGCCTTGCACTTCAATAAATATTTCACAACTTTACCAGTGAAGAACTCTATGTTCAGTGACTTAATCAGGGGGTTCAGTTTCTAGTTCCTACTTTTATTTTTAGCTAGATATGCTCAGTGGAAAGTTTCTCTTTGCTCTGCAGTTGAGAGCAGCCTGATGCTTAGTTCTGTAGCTGCTCTGAGAGCAAAGTCCTCACTTCTACAGCCACAGAGGCCATCTCCATCAAGAGCTAGGTGTTGATTCCTCCATGTCTTTGCCTGGGACAGAGGCAGAACAGGGTGAAGCTAAGGTAGCTTCATGCTACCTGTGTGCTTCTCATTTTCTTTTTTACCATAATCTTTTGTGTTCTCATGGGGCAAATTCTGACCCCTCCTCTACTGCCAAGGATAATTGTCCATAGACAAACCAGAGCTGTTCTGCTTTGTGGGAAAGGAGGTAGCTTTGGTAGACTTTGCACAGGGAGACTTTACCCTCTTCATGTCCTCGGGTCTGGGGAGGGGATATCACTGCATTCCAGCATGAGTGGGGCAGGAGCAGGTCTGGTGGGTCTGTGGCTATGCCAATATAAATGTGGCGCCATGAAATGCTCTCTTATGGAATCTGTGGACAGAGCTTGAAAGATTAGCTCTAAAAGAAGTATAAACAGCTCCTCTTCATCTCCATGGGGTCTTTGTTCCGAAGCCTAATGAAGACTGTTTGAATGACAGTGTTGTTAACTAGTTCACTGTGAGTGGAAACTTCCTGGGAATTTGCGTATCCACGGTGGGTGGACAGTATAGAAACATGAGATGGAAAAATACTTTTTTTTAAAGGTAATCCACTTCCTTCCTGCTGCAGGAAGGAGAAAGGGGGCAGGAAGCACTAGGGCTGAGGGAGAAGCTATGAAAGGAGGGAAGAAAAAGAAAGTGGAATGACAGCAGTTGCTTAGAGATGGAGCACAGCAAAGTTGTGCTTCCCCAAGCCAGGGGAGGGAGTGGTGGGGAAACTGCCCCTCTGGCTTTAGCAGCTGAGGGGAAGTTCCACTTATACATGCTACCCCTTATTTTAAGTCTTTCTCATCATTTCTACTCTGATGGCAAGGCTCAGGCCTCTCTTAAGTCCCTAGCTTAGCAGCTTTAGCTTGCTGAGTTAAAGCCAGGACAAGGCACAGAGGGGTCTCTAAGCTCACTGGCTCTGCACATCTGCTTTTTGGGCTCATGTCAAGGCCCATGCCTCTGTGAGGTTACTGGTGCAGCATCTCTAGCTTGCTTCTTTTATGTGTAGGGACAGACTTTTATGAGTTCAGTAGCTCAGCTCCTTTAGCTGTCTGGGGCTATATCTTGGCAGAGACTCTCTGAGGTTACATATTTAGTACCATTAGTTTGCTAAGCTCATGTCAAGGTTTGGGCCTCTGGGAGACCTCTGGTTCAGCATCACTAGATTGCTGAGATGATGCCAAGGCACAGTCTTTGCGAGGTAACTTGCTCAGCACGAGTAGTGTCTTTACACAGTTTGATGAACACGAAACCAGAAAACCTGCTATCATTATCAACTTCTGGTTTGGTGTCATTTCATCCTCTTGGAATACAGGTCAAAGGACATTTTGGATCTTAGGGGGAAATCTGTGTCCATATAACTGAACTGGTGTCAGTAGCTAAATAGTGTGCAAGCAGTTAATATTACTTGTGACTGGTTTGTCATCCGAGTCCCAGTTAAACTTGATTAACTGAAGGGTGTGGTTCGGGAATGTTGGAAGAGCCTGTATTTGACAAACTGTTCTGGAGCCTGAGCTGAAGTTTGCAAAAGAATAAGAATCTCAATCAAAACTGATTTCGGGTGCGTTTTGTGTAAATCACTTACAAACCTAGATAAAAGCAGCCAAAAGTGGGCTTAGGATAAGTTCCTGTCCTGTACAAGTGAGTGAAGATACTGTGGAGACACTATTAAGGTATTAATAATTCTTGGATTCATTTGATTTCTCATGCTTGTTTTTTTCGGTAATTGCCCCTTCCCCTGACAGCAATTTCTATAAAATTCTTTTGCCTTCTTAACTTCAAATGCTTACTGTTTTATTTGAAGAGTTGCTCAGAGGCTGCAGGGCAGCTGGTGGGCTTTTTAAAATATATGAGACCATTTTAATATTTGCTAGAGAAAAATTAATGTAATAAAAATATTACTCTTGGGCCTGACCTTGCTGTGGTGGCACGAACTGCTGGTGATGATGGCTCTATTGAGTTATTTGTTAACAACTGCATTTTGATTCCTTTAAAAAAAAAAAAAAAAGGCGGGAAGCCACACCAGCGCTCCAGTTTCTGCTAAACATCTGAGCTGCTTTTCTGATGGAAAGATTCACAAGTTTAAGGAAGGAAAATGTACTGTACATGGGCCTCTGTGCCATGTGGTGGTTTTCGTGGATGAGTCAATACACACAACTGACCTGGCTCAAGATGATATAACGGGAGTCAGAATTCAGTGCACCAGTAGTTACTGTTCAAAAGTGTCAACTTGAACTGCTTTCATAGAACAGTGTTACTGAAACTAGGGTAAAGGCAACAAACACCAGAAGAATGAAATAGCCATAGTGAGTTATTCAGCATAGTCCAAGGGTTATAATTTAGGAGTATTGGTATGAAATTTAAATAAAATGAGGTTGAAAATGAGGACAAGTTTCTGATCAGTGAGGTCTATTGGACTGTGTGATAATCTTCCAAAAGAAAAGGAGTACTTGTGGCACCTTAGAGACTAACAAATTTATTTGAGCATAAGCTTTCATGAGCATTGCATACGATGAAGTGAGCTGTAGCTCACGAAAGCTTATGCTCAAATAAATTTGTTAGTTTCTAAGGTGCCACAAGTCCTCCTTTTCTTTTTGCGAATACAGACTAACATGGCTGCTACTCTGAAACCTCTTCCAAAAGAAATGGGGGAAGGTCCATTACTTGACTCACTTAAAACTGGACTGGGCAATACCATGTACCATGCATCCCTACCCATGCAGGGAACAATCCTGCATCGGTAGCATTGGTGATGGTATGGTCTCAGGGCCTTTCTCAGCTGTGATTCTATTGTTATAAATGTATGAAGACATCTATATGGACTTACTCATAACTGAGTAGCTCCCTCAATGTTTAGTAAGTTTTGTCTGGTTAGATGTTTATACATATTTTAATTGATTACATACCTAATAAAATGAGAGCAGGGGGAACCCTATGAACTTTCTGAGTTGATATATATGGAAAAACTAGGCTGCATTTTGAACCTTCCAATTGTGACAAAGTCCCTTTAAAAGAAAATAGAATTTTGCCTGTAATGGCAACAATGCATGTTTGTTTAAGGAACCCACCAGACCTAACTTCCTGATGCAGAAGACAAGGAGTGTTGTGTCTAGGACACTGGGGGAACTGGAATTGTTCAAAAACAGTTAATCCTTATGTAAAGATTGTCCCTGTTAGACTGCCAGAGTCAGTGGTAGGCAGCTTGAGTTAGACCAGCCAGCTAAGTGGCAGTAACATAAAGCTGGAGATCTGGGGGCTGATCCTTATTTCAGCAAGAGATGTGGGTTCTCAGCACCTCTCAGCAAATGACATGGGCAAATAGGGGACGTGTGTTTAATGCAGAAGTGGTTTCTTTGTTGGATTTACACTTTCCTCCTCTACCCTGCAAATGCATCATTCCCTTCCACTTTGCCAAAGCCATCCTGTTCCACGGTGGAAACCCTTAAGTTAAATGGGAGAATTACATTTTGCCTGATTCATTTGTGACCTTGCATTCAATCAGTGACACTCAGACTGAGGCTTCGGATCTGCAAGTGGGTCTTTAATGTGTCTCCTGCACTCATGATATTAACACACTGTGTGATTTAATTATTCACCCTTCTAAGTTATTAACCAGTCGGGATGCTTTTACAATGTTATTAACCAGTTGTAGAATACTTGGTCAGTCATTTTGCTGTGAGAATAATATATATAAAAATAGTAAATTAAACAATGAATTCACACTACCGTGACTCTTTTGGGTAATGTTGATCACTGATTTGGCTCCTGAACCACTGAGGTCTGAGTATCACTGCATTAGAACCATCTTCAACATGAAATCAGTTTTAAGGAGAGGGATTTGTTCCCTAATTGTTCAGTATAGATGGCTTTACCTTTAGTAGGACATCATCCTGGGATCATCTATCACACAACAGTGATTCTGTTTGCTATTGATTTGCATGTTCACTGTAAGTTCACTGATGTTAGCCTTTGTTAGCTAAAATTCACATGAATTAGTAACACAGCAGAGGCCAGATCCTCAGCTGACATAAATGGGCACTATTCTATTGACTTCCAAGGTACCTGGTCCTTACTGGAGTGGACAAATCTGTTCTCTTTGTGATCCACAGCATAATGAATTCTTGGAATGAAAAACTAGGTTTTAAAATGCTGACTCCCAGGGAGTTGCATCTGCCTCTGATTTTTATGTCACAATTTATAAACCGTTTACCACCAGCATTGGGCCTTTTTTGCTGTCTACCCATGAACCATATGAAACAGACTTTTTTCTTTTAGAGAATGAAAACATTTTTGTGTGATTTCATAATACACAGGGAGCTAACCTTGTTATTTATGTCAGAGAATAAATGCCAAGAGGGAGAAAGGCAGGAGAATAAAACATGTCATAGCTTTGTTCCTTCATCCCCAAACACAGAAAATGTTCAAAACATTTCTATTCGTAAATGAGACCTACCATTAAAAAATCTCAGTTTGCATGGGGCAAATTATACTGAGACAGAGGGTTTATATAGTTTGCTTACTTTTAATAAATGTGTATGTTATATGGTTACTGACTGTGTATCATATGACACACATTAGACAGGACTCCTTCATAAAGGAACACACACATTGGTGTGTAATGTGAATTCCTCTCACTTTTAAAGCATATTCCCCCCCCCACATTTTCCCATTAGCATTAACACCAGTCACATGTCTAGCATATGAATCAAGAAAACAGTTGTGAACACATATACCTGAACTTATGAAAAGCTACATGCTGAGAAAGGGAGAGAAGTTATAGAAGAAAGATAAGCTGGAATGTCTCAGATTTGGCAATTCTGTAACTCTGTTGACATTTGCATAATACTTTGTGAGGGCAGCAAAAAGTAGCTGCTGGTTTCGTAATGAACAAAGATCTGTGTAAATTGTAGCCATGAGAATGCAGCCAGTCCTGTTATAACAAAAACCAATCTTTCTCCTTCCTATATTAAAACTGCATGTGAAATGTTGTGATAGTTTAAACCCTAACCATAGCACAATTACAGGTTCTTTTCTTCTTTTTCTTTTTTTACTCCACTGTGTTTCCTTAGCAAAATTAATATTGCGGAGTCTATCTACTGGTAGACATTTATTTTGGGTCACGTTATCGGAGCACCTTACAAGTTATTAAATATTAAGGGCCAAATTCTGCACTTAAACACTGTGCAACCCCATTGATCTCAGTCACTGCAGAATTTAGTCATATGTCTTTGGAATATCAGTGCAAAATGTGTCTTTTTAAAAATTAAGTGGGCCCTTAATGTTAAATGGAGTGAGACTTTGCTGTTGCTAGTCACATATATGCTAAATACTTTTGAAAGGTGCTGAACTATTATTATTTGTACGAGGTTAATAGCTGGATGCCCTACCTGAGTTGAGGGCCCTATTGTGGAAGGCATTGTACAGACACTAAGAGATAGCCCCAGCGCACTTACAGTCTAATTAGGGCAAGATGGACAAAAGAAGCTTTATTATCCCCATTTTACAGATGGGGAGCTGAGGCACAGAGCTGAGGTGCCTTACCCAAGGTCACAGAAAGACTGACAGAGATAGAAATAGAATAATAATAGCCACTTTGGGGCCTATAGCATGCTGCACTTCTTAGTCAGTGAAGTCAATGGGAGTTTTGCCTGAGTAAGGAAGACTGGACAGGGCCCTGCAACACCTCACTCATTAATAAGGTGGCACTTCGTAGATGGAGGTGGCATATTCAGCTTGAGGAAGGAGCTCACTGTACCACTTTATGACAGCCTGGCTGTCTCTGGAGCAGAGATGACAGGCTTTGGAAGGATCTGCATTCGAGTCTCCACATCTGGAAGGACAATTGGGTCAGACCTTCAGGATGGGGAGAATTTATTGGAACTTAGCAGTCACTCCTTTGGCTGTGGGAAAAGAGTAGAAGTTTTCTACATGGTTTGTTCTTCAGCCACATAGAAGATTCTTTTTAAACGGTCTTTACATATATTATATAGGGTTATGGCCTAGGATCTATGTCACATCCACTAATACAACACAGTGCAAATGGTTGAGTTCTCATAGACTCATAGACTTCAAGGTCAGAATGATCATCTAATCTGACCTGCACATTGCAGGCCACAGAACCTCACCCACCCACTCCTGTAATAGACCCCTAACCTTTGGCTGAGTTACTGAAGTCTTCACGTCATGATATAAAGACTTCAGCTTACAGAAAATCCACCATTTACACTAGTTTAAACCTGCAAGTGACCCAGGCTGCAGAGGAAGGCAAAAAAAACCCCAGGGTCTCTACCATTCAGACCTGGGGGGAAGATTCCTTCCCAACTCCTGACATGGATTCTGAGCATGTGGGCAAGACCCACCAGCGAGACACCTGGGAAGGAATTCTCTATAGTAACTCAGAACCCTCTCCATCTAGTGTCCCATTACTGGATGTTGGAGCTATTTGCTGTTAGCAGCTGCAGATCAGCTACATGCCATTGTAGTCAATTCCACCATATCATCCCCTCCATAAACTTAACAAGCTCAGTCTTGAAGCCAGTTAAGTTTTTGCCCCCACTGCTCCCCTTGAAAGGCTCTTCCAGAATATCACCCCTCTGATGGTTAGAAACTTTGCCTAATTTCAAGTCTGAACTTGTTGATGGCCAGTTTATAGCCCTTGGTTCTTGTGTCCACATTGGTGCTTAACTTGAATAACTTCTCTCCCTCCCTCGTATTTATTCCTCTGATGTATTTATAGAGAGCAGTCATATCTCCCCTCAGCCTTCTTTTGGTTGGCTAAACAAACCAAACTCTTTGAATGCATCCAATGAAGTGAGCTGTAGTTCACGAAAGCTTATGCTCAAATAAATTTGTTAGTCTCTAAGGTGCCACAAGTACTCCTTTTCTTTTTGCAAACTCTTTGAATCTCCTCTCATAGGATAGGTTTTCCATTCCTCAGATCAGCCTGGTAGCCCTTCTCTATACTTGTTCCAGTTTGAATTCAGCTTTCTGAAACATTGGAGACCAGAACTGCACACAGTATTCCAGATGAGGTCTCACCAGTGCCTTTTTAATGGTACTAACACTTCCCTATCTCTACTGGAAATACCTTGCCTGATGCACCCCATGACCACATTAGCCTTTTTCACAGCCGTATCACATTAGCAGCTCATAGTCATCCTGTGATCAACCAGTCATCCAGGTCTTTCTACTCCTGTCACTTCCAACTGGTAAGTCCCCAGCTTATTGCAAAAAATCTTGTTGTTAGTCCCTAAATGCATGACGTTGCACTATTAAATTTTAACCCATTTCTATTACTCCAGTTTACAAGGTCATCCAGATCTTCTTGTAAGATATTCCGGTCCTCTTCTGTATTGGCAGTACATCCCAACTTTGTGTCATCTGCAAATGTTATTAGTGCACTCCTACTTTTTGTGCCAAGATCAGTAATAAAAATGTCAAATAAGATTGGTCCCAAGTCTGATCTCTGAGGAACTCCACTAATAACCTCCCTCCAGCCTGACAGTTCACTTTTCAGTATGACCCATTGTAGTTGCCCCTTTAACCAGTTTTTTGTCCACCTTTTAGTTCTCATATTAATTCCCATCTTCTCAAATTTAATGATTTCCCATGTGGAACTGTATCAATTGCCTTCCTGAAATCCAGGTAGATTAGATCTCCTGCATTTCCTTTGTCTAAAAAATCAGTTATCTTCTCAAAGAAGATCAGGTTGGTCTGGCACAATATACTTTTTGTAAAACCATCTTGTATTTTACCCCAATTACCATTCACTTTTATGTCCTTAACTACTTTCTCTTTCAAAATTTGTTCCAAGAACTTGCACACAATTGAGGTCAAACTAATAGGCCTGTCATTTCCTGCATCACTTTTTCCCCCTTTCTTAAAAATAGGAACTATATTAGCAATTCTCCATTCATAGGGTAAGACTCCTGAGTTCACAGATTCATTAAAAATCCTTGTTATTGGGCTTTCACTTTCATGTGCTAGTTCCTTTAATATTCTTGGATGGAGATTACCCTCCCCCATTTAGTACTGCTAAATTGTTTGAGTTTGACTTTCACCTCTGATGTAGTAATTTCTACCTCCATATTCTCATTCCGATTAGCCACCCTGCCATTGCCCCTATCCTCTTCATTAGCCTCATTAAAACCTGAGGCAAAACATTTGTTTAGGGGTTGGGCCATGCCTAGTTAATCTTTAATCTCCACCCCCATCTTCAGTGCTTTGCGGTCCCACTTTTATTCTTATTTGTGTGGCTATGGAACATTTTACTATTGGTTTTAATTCCCTTTGCAGGGTCCCACTCTGCCTGGCTTTTGGCAGTTCTCACTTTATCCCAGCACTTTCTGACGAGAAGCAGCTTTTCTTGCTGATCCCACCCATCTTCCATTCCTTATAGGCTTGCTGCTTTCTCTGAATCACCTGTTTGAGATGCTTGCTCATCCAGCTTGATATGCAACCCTTCCCTATGAATTTTTCCCCCTTGCTTGGGATGTATGCTTCAGATAGTTTCTGCAACTTTGATGTAAAGTAGCCTCCTCCTCATTCAGATGCTTGAGTTCTTTGATCCAGTCCACTCCCCTAACTAATTTCCTTAATTTATTAAAGCTAGCTCTTTTGAAATCAAGGACCCTCATTGCAGATCTGTTTTTGTTTATAGTTCCATTTAGTTTAAACTGAATGAGTTCCTGGTCACTTGAACCAAGGTTGTCCTCTACAACCAGTTTTTCTGTGAGGTCCTCACTCCTCACCAATACCAAATCTCAAATGGCATCATATCTTGTTGGTTCATCAACTGTTTGATGAAAAAATTTGCTATCACATCCTGGAAAATGTAGGCCCTACTGTTAGTAGTAGCACTTGTCCTCCAATCTATATCTGGGATGTTAGTCTCCAATAATCACACAATGAAAGTATTTATTTCATTAAAAACATTTTAAGATGTCTCTATCCATCTCCAAATTGGATCCTGGTGGTCTGTAACATACCCCAAGCACTGTTTCAGGGGAACCTCTCATAGCTTTTCCCCCCCAAAGTGATTTTGGCTCAAACTGACTGTCTTATCCGTTCCATCACTTCTAATTTCTTTACGGTTCAACTCATCAATATACAAGGGTACTCCACCACCTTTCCCTTTATTTCTGTCTTTCCTGAACAGCACATACCCTTCAATACCTGTACTGTAGTCATGATTACAATTCCACCATGTTTCTGTTTACCCTAATATCTGGTTTCACTTCCTCCACCAGTAATTCTAGTTCCTCCATTTTATTAGTCAGGTTCCTTACACTGGTGTACAAACATCTTAATTGTGGGTGAAGTCAAGCAGCAACATTCTTTGCCTGACTGGGTACACTGTCATTCTATTGCCAGAATTGCTTATCTGACTAGTATCAGCACTATCCTTCCCCTTAATGTCCATTCTCCTAACCATGGCTGTATCCTTTCTTACTTGATTTTCCTCCCTCTCAATGTTAAAATCTGGTGTGGAGATCACATGAACATCTCCTACCCCCCCCACCTCCGAGAGCACCTACTTTAAAGCTCTTTTTATCAGTTGTGCCAACCTCCATCCCAGAAATCTATTTCCCTCCCTATTCAGGTGGAGTCCATCCCCTGAGAACACCACTCAGGATTAAAGTCATAGAAGAGACACGTTAATGGGGGCAGTTTAGATCTTGAGTACTCTGTGTCCCTACTGCTGTAAGATTTTTTTGTTGAATTTGGGAAATAAAAAAAAGGAAGCTGTGTTTAAATGCCCATCATATGAATAAACTATTAGGCTTCAGCTCTAAATGAGTGACAGGGCTGTGTTTAGGAAATGCATATTGAAAATGAACTGAAAGTGAGATTAGGGCTGAAATACCCTATAATCAAAGCATGTGAGTGGCACAGAAAGAGGAAAATATGATTGTAGACAATAACATGGCTCCTGCCCCCACACCCATCCTAGAAACCCAGGCCAGAAGCAAGTCATTTCTATATCTACAGTGTAGCAGATCACAAATCCTACTGACAATTTTGGCTGCCTTTCCATGGACTTTATTGGGCTTTGGCCCCTAGAAACTGTATTTCTGTCCAAGCTATACATTCCTCTGTTGACAGATAAAACAGCTACGAACTGAGACCTGAATTCAGCAGACCCCCTATGTGGGCCTGAAATAGTGGGGATGAGTAGTTTCCCCCTTTCCCTTGTATGGGCTATGGAAAGGCTAGGAAGACAGGCAGTTCCTGTGCATGATTTAGCCCTCAAAGTTCATGGTGCATCCTACAGCCATTAACAGAGGAGGTTCTGACGAGCTAGTCCAAGATGTTTAGAAGGCCATGTTTGAGAACTTTTCCACTGTACTTTGTTTTAAAGAGCACTTTATAAAACTACAAGTTCTGCATTTACATAGATTGAATCCAGTGTAATGAGAGCAGAATTTGGCCCTTATTTTTGTAGCTACTAAAACAAGGATAATTTATCTTTTAAAAGCACTTGATCATATTGTTCCCTCCCTTTTTCCTCCTTTAGAGAAAGGCAAGCTTAAAAATGACTGGCATGTTGTAGCCTACTATCATTTTGTTTGAGGGAAACAAATGACTTGTGGTCTTTGCAAAGTGGCTTATTCCATACCAAGAGGTGTTGGGAACATTTTTCCAACGTGAGCAGGAGTTATGCACCCTGCACACACCTACCAGTTTGGGTCTAGGTTGTAATAGCATTTCTACAAAGCATGGAGTTATTCTGGAATAAGTGTCAATAATTGCACTTTAAAATTCACACTATACCTTAATCCAAATGATCAAATGCCAGTTTGAGTTAAAACTCTTGAAAAATATTAACTTCAGGTGATGGGGGAACATAAGTTCTTGTAACTTGAATCAGACATATGTTCTGTACTCTAGCAGTAAAGTGGGAGAGGGCCAGCACAAGGCTTTTTGAGGAAGGGCATAGAGCCTTGTGCAACATGTTCTGTACAGAGCTAATCACCACCGCAAAAAGAGTTATTGTCTGATTCTCCTTCCACAAGAGCTGTACACTGAGGTACCTCAACTCTTTGCAAGACTTCCTTCCACTTTACACTGGTCTGAAGAGACAATCAGGTCTGTGACTTTAGAAGGTATTTCTGTTCCCAAAAAGGATTATAAGAGCCAATCAAAATATTTAGGAAATTATTCACACTGTTTTTTCTGTTTAAGATGTTTTAATAAAGATGTTTTCCCCCTCCCTCACAGTGTACATCAAGCTCAGATAAAAAATAAAGGTCTTACAAATGACATTTTTCCAGTGTTTTTTTTCATGCAATAAAAATAGCTGCTACATAAATCCCTCCTGATCTCTGAAAAGGAGCCACAGTTATTTCCAAAAAATAGAATTCATATTTTTATCATATGGGATAAACCGGGGGGAGAACTCAGGAAAAAAGAGGCTTGTATATAAATTGTTTTTAAAAGGACATGCATAGAAGTGAACATGCGCCATTTATCAAGAAAAATTCAACTTATTCATGTTAATGTTTTCTTTTTCAGTTAGGAGAAAGAGGCCCTTTATGTCCCAGACTACATCAGTTTCTTGTAAAAATGCCAAAATGAACAGAGTTTACCAACTACAGTCAGGGCAAAATATTCACCAATACCTTCCGACTGTCATATTACAGGCCTACAGTATAATCATGTACAAGGCATTTAATAGACTTCAAACTGCAAAATGTTGTACGTCCTATTCAAACATGAAACAAACGTTCACATTCTTCCTATTTCAAACACATACACACAATTAGTTTAAATTACATTATACAATATCTGTTAAATAGGAACATTAAAGAACTTCAAGAAGCAGCATATAAATATATACAAACTGACTTGAAATGGTATGATTCCCCCCCTCCCTCAAAAGGAAAAAAGTTATAATTGCTACACCAAGTTTTGAAACAAAATGTTTCTGTACCTAACATGTTTGTGTAATAAAATGTACAATACAAATCTGTCTCACTCTCTGCTTTAAAATAAAAGGTTAAGTAGGGTTTTGTTTTTTTTTTAAAAAATGCATATCATGATGTAAGCAACGTAGTTAAGTTTGGAGCTAGAATTCTGATGCATAACTGATCACTCTCCAACCTTGGTATTAAAAACAACCCATAATAAAAAGCCAAAAAAAACATTTAACCCTAGAACATTGTCTTCAGGTTAGAGCTGGAGACTGTGCCATCCTCCATACTGCTCCAAAGGACTTGATGCAGCAGTACTTAGCCATTGCATCTGATGAAATAAGGCCACTTCTTCCTTCAGCTTTCCCTGATTACAAAACCAGTTCAAGGTCCTTATTTCTTAACAGTTGCACCAATCTGAAAAGACTGACTGCAGATAGGTCCTAGTCATAGTTCAAAGTCTTGCAATCTCTGCCAGTTTTGCACGATATTGCAGAGCTCAATCTTCTGTGTCTGGCTGCACTCCCAGCATGGCATGAAGTTCTTCTGCTGTGTACCCCAGCAGGTTTTGTAGGTCACATACAAACCGGTACACGTAGCGTTTCCCTGATGTTTTGTGGATGATGTTCTTGTCATAATAATAGCGCAGGCCTCTGCTTAGTTTCTCATAGTTCATTTTTGGCTTGTTTTTCCTCCTTCCCCACCGTCGTGCCACCTTCAGCCCCAAAGGGGAAGGGGGGGGGAGAAAAGAAGAAAAAGGCAAAACAAACCAATTAAAGCATACTTTCTCAGTTAGCTGATAATAGGAAAATTAAAACTTATTTAGCAGCCAAGTCACTTTGATGGTTCAAATGCTATCAAATCAGTGAGGCTACTTGAGTGAGTAAGAGCTGAAGTCTTAATCTCTGAGTTATTGGCCAAACTTTGATTAAAAGGAATAAGACCTAGGGTCTATGATGGGGTGGGCAAACTTTTTGGCCCGAGGGCTACATTGGGATTGTGAAACTGTATGGAGGGCCAGGTAGGGAAGGCTGTGCAAGAGAAGAGGTTAAGGTGAATTCTTCTCAAAACAACTACACAACTCACACATGAGGTGGTTAAGTCACTTAAGGCCATATCCAGAGCTCACTGAAGGCAACGGAAGTCTTTTCATTGACTTCTGTAGGCCTTGGATCAGGCCCTTTAACTGCATCAGAAAGGGGTTCCATTGTCAATTAGAGGGTTGGAGTTTATTCTGTTAGTGACTAATTTCCAAATGATCACAGAAGTCATTTGATGTACGTCTAAAAACAGATCTTTGAAGGCCTCACTATTCTGTGCATCTGCCCCGTTTCTCTTAATTCACAGAAGTTTTATCAGTTAAGTTACTTTCCTTAAGCAATGCTACAAGTTAAAATGTAAAGGCAGCATGCAAAGAGACTACAATACACTAAACTTTTATGTACACCTAAGTACTTGACTGATGCTCTCGAAGTCACCCAGCAGTAAAACATTTACAGAGGCAAAGACTCCTGATCTTGTAAACACTTTGCCTTCAGGGGTGCCTTTCATTGATGTAGGATCAGGCCCTAGATTTTTATTCAGTCTCAATTAGCCACATACCTCATCTGGATCAGCAAGTTTAAACTCCCATCCATCTCCAGTCCAGCTAATAAATGACTGACAGGATTTGTCTGTTAGTAACTCCAGAAGGAATTGCCACAGTTGTATAGGTCCACTGCCTGTAAAAACCAAGAAAAGTAAAAATTATTATATCTTTTAGTTATGGCTAATAAGGCACATACCATAATCCTAAGCTTTATCTAATTGATATAATTTTAAGATGTTTGGCTGAGGCAAAGAACTACTGTTTCTGTAACAGGAATCTGCTGAAGGATACATTATAATAAACAGAGTACACTATTTTAATTCAAAGTAGTTATTCGAACCAAGCTTTGCTTCTTCCCCACCCCTTCACTTCATTCCTTTCTGCTGGCATCTATATTTAAAACCTTAAAGGTTCTAAACTAAAGTCCTTGACCTGATGAAGCTTCCAGTGATGAGCATTTTGCCTGAGTTAAGTAGTCTAGGAATATGTGCTTAGTGGGTGAGTCAGTGCTGGTGAACTCCTTGAACTGAAGATTTTGTCTGAGTTTCCCTTCTTTTTAGGCAGATGGAGCTCTACCAAAAATAGAATGCATTCCAGGTTTTAATACAGGCTGTTTGTTCATGAACAATTTCTTCACTAATAATACAATATTCTAGTAAAAAACCAAGGAGTAAGGGAGGTTGAGAGGTACACTCTTCCTGTATCAAAACGGACATATACCCACACAAGAGATATATTGTGTGACATCACTTGCCTGTAAAGCCTGCTAGAATTGCTGCTGGTATAACTGGTTTCCCTTGCTCTACAGGATCACTTCTTTCTTGAATGTAGTCTTTGAAAGACATTGTAGGTTTGTTCAGACAGAGAGACTGGCTACAATCATCTTCAAAACTTTCATAAGAGGGCACACGTTGTACATCCACTAAAGAGGATTGGCTGTTCCAGGACTGAAGTTGAGAATCTGTGCTTTCATAACTTTCTGTGCCGCTGTCACTTGATTCATGCTCTCTGGCCTTACCTAAAAAATTAAATAATGGTTATTATTCAGTTTATTTTGTATGTATAAGCCACATTAAGGAAAAAAGTGCACACAGAGTATAGAGCCTTAAACTAATAATTAGCAAATGGATAAGGTAAATCTTACCAGAGTTATCCATCAGCAAGTTCAGATTGTTTGTGAAGTCGTGGGTCATGGAGCAGTAGTTCACGCTGACCGTCTCTAACTGAGCTTTGGGGAACATTGAAAATTCTTGTTCTGAGCTGAGGAGATTTGGTCCTGCAGAAGTCTGACACAGGTCACTCAGGAGGCTGGCTTTGGGGTAGCTATGCATTTGCACACCATAAGGGGCCTGTTCTGTATTAAAACCTAAAATGAGAAGGGGGGGGAGGAGGGAAGGAATGAATTAGTTATTCACTACAATCCTTCTCATAAATGTAATACCTTCACGTAAGCAAAACAAAACCAAGTCAACCCTTCCACTGCAATACAGACAGACAGTTATGCCACTAAAAAAATATTTTTAAAGCTGAAAACCTGACTGGGTAGGAACAATAGGGTATGGGTTTAATCCAAAGTCTACTGAAGTCAGTGGAAGGACCAATTGACCGCACTAGAGTTTAACCAGGTTCTGTATCACACAACCAGTATCTGTTGTATGATTCACAGATTGCCAGTTGTGCACAGAGCTCTGTGGTTTCCCAGAATGACAGAACAGATAGAAAGTGCTGGGGAGGGGGCTAGGTGGTCCATACCAGGATTCCTCTCGTTAACTGATCAGCAGATTGAGAAATACTGTGCTGAAAATACGACCTCGTACACATAAGCAGCCTGTGGGGAGAGATATGTCAGGAGAGGGCCACTGGTCCCTGTCTTCTCCCTCCCTATTTACTCCATCTGCTCTCCGAGGCTTCATATTGCCTCCACCTTCCTTCTACCAAAAAGAACTAAACATGACTCCTGCTGGAACCCCCCCCCAAATCAGTGCTGCTTTTAGATTCAGCCTGGTAGTTGTGGTAATGGCCAATTTGCACTAAACACTTGATTTGTTCAGAAAAGTTATGAAATCCCAAATTTGTTTTTGGTAAATGAATTTCCAAAAATAGAGACTTGACTTTGATTAACCACAGCTTTCACAGTGTCTTTTTTCCTCCTGGTTTCACGGACTCCAAGGATTTGCCTCAAGAAAATATCTAGTCTGATTATTTTCTGTGTTCAAACCAACTTGCAGAATTACAGTTTATGATATCACGTGCAGCATAATGCTAAGGGATTTTAAATGTCAACCAAGTCAGGATACCTACTTAAGTTGTTATTGACCCAGTGTGGGACTGAGGTAAGATGAGAATTTTCAACATATTGGTCCTGTGTCTTCTCTTGACTGTCTGAAAAGAGAACAAATATTCTTTTTGCACATCTGACCAGGACATTATGGGGAACTTCAAGGCAACTGGAGGTATTTGTGACAGTCACATGAAGTTAGTCACCAGACATCAAACTTTCAAAGAAATAACTGCTGGTTGGGAAAATTTTGTGCCGATGGAATTCTAATATTCAATCTGTCTAAAAATCTGCAACACACTTAAGGACCTGATCCTGCAAACACTTCAGCAATTGCTTCACTTCATGTACATGTGCAGTTCCATAGAAGTCAAGGGGATTATATACATGTACTTAAAAGTTTGTAGGATCTGGGCATTAGGTAAGTGTTTTACACACAGGACTAGAACAGTGAAAAGAAAAAAGCAAAACAACCAAAATCCAGCTACACAAAAGAACACTCAGCTTCCAAAGTTGTTTAACAAATGCTTAAAAGAAAGACAGCTTATGGTAACAATGGGAAAAGAAAAAAAAGAGTTCTCCCTTTTTTCAATAGATGTTTTGGCTCTCATCTTGTTGGATGATTAGGGTGGGTAGATCCCTGCATCCATGTGAAGCCCCTCGACAAAATTTGTCCTCATCTGTCTTGTCTCAATGAAAAAGACCCTCAAGCGTCTGTCACTCCTACATTCATTCACTGACTTATTCCAAAACACTGGTAAGAGTCACTAGTAACATGACTTGACCTAGTTTGACTTCTGGTTACTTTTTTTCCCTGATTTGAATTATATATTGCATCAGCTCCATCCTAATCTCATTTATAATCAATGACTCTTCTGTATAAAACTGCTGCTGAGACAACTGCACAGTCTGCCAGTAATTGACAAGCTAGAGATGACTGATGATTGCTTATATGCTCTCCAGAAAATTATTTTTTTTAAAAAGATACCTTTGATAATGTTTACAGATTTTAAAAATTCACTGAGTTTTAGGCAATTACAAAACCACAACTCTGAAATACATCACAGTTTTGTTTGAGGGGGTTGCTTTGTTAGGCTCATAGAGCAGGAGTCCTTTTTGGCTCTCTAGTTACCTTTTATCATCTGTTCCAGGTGTTCCCACAGAATGTCACCTACATAATCAGGAGCCAGCTCCAAGAAATGTTCCTTGCCCAGGTTGCACAAATCTTGGCCATTCATGACAAACCGAGGAAAGTTCACATTTGCCAAACTAAACTCCCTGGTAGCCCAAAAAAGCCATTGGCAAACCTGCTGTTCAGTCCATAGCCAAGGATCTGCAAATGAGGCGGGGGGGAAGGTAGGGGGAAAAAGAGGGGAGAAGAGAAAAATGAATATCTAGAGTTGCCTCTAAATGTTATGTTCATAAGAACCTAAAATAAGTTTAGTTAAAAAGATAGAGAGTGAGGGCTCATGTTTAAAAAGTTATCTAGGATATCTACTTCTGAAGCTCAAATATCAATGATTTAGTCATAATTTTAAATAACTTCCCTAATTTTTCCTTCTATATTCTTTTAATCAGTGGATGAGCTCAGTTTACTTGCTCTTCTCATCAGCATAATTTTTGCACTAAAAAAGATTATAAAAATGAAAGCACTTACTATTTGGGATACCCAGACGACACTGTTCCTTTGCAAAGCCACTGAAAGTAGCTTTTAAAGCTTGACTCATCACGGCCTTACTGCATGGGGTTAGGAGAGGCAATTCACAGCTGTTTGACTCTAAAAGAAAGTGGGAGGAGGAGAGACATTAGCATTTAGGCTAATGGACGAGACAAGGGAGAATCCACAATGTTACTTAAAGAACAAGCAAAGGAAGCTTCTAACTATAAAATGGGACCAAATATGGCAAGCCCTATCTGTAATAGTTATTTCTATGCCAGTGTAAGATTGTCGCAGCTAATGATGCAGACTCAGATTGACTTTGGTAGTAAGAAGTATGCCTTTGTTATGTAGAAAAAAAAAAAAAAAAAAAAAAAAAAAGAGTACTGGTGGCACCTTAGAGACTAACAAATTTATTTGAGCATAAGCTTTCATGAGCTACATCGGATGCATTCGGTGGAAAAAACACAGTGGGGAGATTTATAAATCTTTTTGCGAATACAGACTAACACAGCTGCTACTCTGAAGCCATTTGTTATGTAGAGTCAATTATCTTTATGAGATAAGATGACCACTTCTTCCTCTTCTCTCCTCTATAATCTGAGAGCCAAGTGACCTCTTGTCAACTCTGGATATCCTGCTCTGAGTTTGAGAACTAAGTAACAAGGAGGGCAGCAATGATGAGTTGGCTTGTGGATACATTTACCACTGCACTAGATTGAACGTCAGACCCACTCATGCATAGATCAGTCAATTGAATTTGTGGGGTTATGTATTATTCAATGGCTAGAATACAATACATTTTGGGTCACAAGCTAGTTCCCAATGCCAAATTTATGTAACTGGCCGATGATCCTGGTACTTGAATTTTATGCAGCCATAAATTGTTATAAATTCATAATCTAGATAATGAACTCCTTAGTTAATGCTGCAACCAACTTCCATTCAAAGGAATAATTTAGTCCCCATCCCATCATCATCTTTACTAGAAAGATTTGGCATGAAAATTTCCAGACTTCTTTTGGAAGTAAAGAGCATTTTCAAGTAAAGTTTGAAGAAAATTGGTCAAATTGTTTTTGCATTATCTGTCATTTTAAAAAGTTACCCGGATTTGATATTCTGACTGGTGTCTTACATTTCCTTGGGTTCCCTCTAGCTTGGAGCCAGCCAGTCAATATTTCTTCAAACTTTCAACTTCCCACAAATCTCTTTGAAAACTAGTGCACAGATTGTAGTTGACACAGTTAGGTTGAACTCATGTTGTTAACAATTGCTATATCTAATAAAGTTAATGTCACAGGGAGTGTGTGCATACGTATGAGATAAGCTGTCAGGCTTTAGGACTGTGCATGAATCTGCAAAGCTAATCTAGCTATCTATGGTCTGCAATGAGCTCCACATGAGCAAGCAGGTGAACCTCTGCACACTTGTGAAGCTCATTGCAAGGTTGAATAAAAACTTAGGTGCAACACCCATCGCCATTGTATCTGAGTAGCTTGGGAATAAGCTAGTCAGAGAGATCTGAGGTGAAGGTAAATTGAGAACTTTGAGTACAGTCCTGCTACAAGGATTTCAAATGTGTTACTTATGCAAAGTTTCTAAAGCTGCAGAATAAACCTGAGGGAAAGGGGACCAAGGACCTTGCAGAGTTCTAAATTTATACAAGTTCAGCAGGACTAAATAGAGCTCTAATATTCTGTCTTTCCCCATTTTAAAAATACACCAACTTGAGTTATAGAAATGAACAAGTAAAGGTAGGTAAAGATTATTAGTAATGTTAATCTTAACAGATACACATATCCAAAAGACCTTTTTAATTCTGCCTCAGTATGCCTAACTGGCCTTCTGCAGACAACAGATCCTCTTATATTCACACACCCTACTACAGTGTAGGTTTCTGCTATGGGAAGCTGTAAGCCAGCAATAGAACTACTTGTGCATAAATTTAATGTATGTAAACGTCTGCATGACTGAAGTCTTAAGGTAATATTTAAAAAAGTCTTCTCTATTATTAAAGATTTATTGTTGTGCATTGTAGGTAACAGTGACAGAAACCTAGTTAGAGAACCCAGCACTTTCTATTTTGACTGATGTGGCTGATCAAATTAAAAACGCAAACAATATTTACCATAAGAAATTGAATCAAATCCAGTTGGTACTTCTTGAAGGGTTTGATCTTCATTTAATGAGGGAAAATATCCTGCAAACAGAGAGTTTGTGACATCAGAGGCGTCAAATGCTGGTTGATGCTGCAAAACAGTTTAGAAAAAGAATATTCAGTGTAAGTATTCTGCTAGAGCATTGCTAACAGCAACAGGAAAGAGGACAGGTTAAGTTTGTAGGTACATTATCTCCAGGTACTATCTTCTGAAAACTATTAAACCATGAGTTCAGAGTATAAACAAAATAACTATTAATGCAATGTTAAGGGTTGCATAGTTAAAATAAAAATACAAAAAGATTCCAACAGCAGTGTTCACTTTCCTGTGTGGCACATTCTGTATGTCCTATGGTAATCATTTTTTTACAACATGAACAGTGATATACTAAGCTACACATTATACAAAATAAATGAATGCTATGTTTATATAATGCAGATGAACTAATTTTTCTGTTATGTTTCCTATCCTTCTGCGCCAGACCCAAGATGGTGTAAATAAGAATAGATCACTGACTTCACTGGAGCTAAGCTGATTTACATAAGCTGAGGATCTGGCCTTCTGATTTTTAACTGCAACTCTGATACACTAAAATGCAAAAGAGCTGTGTTTAATCTTTTCAAAGACAATGCTGCCTGCATTAAATTGTTAGAAGTTAAATGACCCCAATTAGGCTTTGGTGCTTCTACCTCCATGGAGGTGAGAGGATCAAGTTCCCAGATGAGCAGTTATTGACTGGAGGCAGCATTCTGCAAGACTGTTTGAAAAGGCTGCTTTACAGTGTGACAGCTGCATCTTTGAATTAAAGATAGACTATTTTAAAATTGAGATACAATGAAAATTACAAACTTTAGTTATAGTAGGCACAACTAGCAGCCATTTTAACCTTTTCTATAACTGAAGTTTTATTCTAACAGGTGTGTATCTAAATTTTAACTGATTGTTAAATTGTAAAGAGATATTAGTATCATTTTTAGCCTTGTAATAGACAGCTAATGATAATGACTTCCTTTAAGTGCTAATTATTATAAATTCACTAGTCCTTCTATTATAACAAAATAATTGCCAATGTGAAGACGCAAGTAGGTTTACTTACATTTTTGGAAATATTTAATCTGAATGACATTACTTAAGACTGTAAAACAGTCTTACATGATTTATGAAGTCAAGTCTTTTCTTAGGTTTATTTTATTTTTATGGTTTAGGTAACCCGATTGTAACAACTACTGCATTTCATAAAAAGCAGCTTGTTAATCCTCAGCAGTCTCTAATGAGCCTTTGCTAGTTTAAACCAATGAACAAGAATAAGTAGGACTGGCTATAATAGAATGTTTGAGGGGGAAAAAAAAATAGTCACTTTTATTAAAGATTACAAATATTTGTAGAAAAACTTGTCTATCATTCAAACTCTGAAGTGCTCTATGTGGGAGGTGGTGTGCATGCAAAGTTATTACTGAATCTCCCAGGCCACATGCACCCCTTCTTCATAAATAGGTCTAAAAGTTAGAAGCTTTTTCTACAAAAGTGAGCTGAATAAGTTTACACTTAACATGCCAACCAGTCATGAAAGAGACTTGTAGCAACAGGTAGAGGCTATCACTAGACATGCCTATTGATGAGATTTAAAAACAGAAACAAAAGCCACAACCCAAACTTGTGGATACAGTATTTGGAAAGCTACAGAACACAGCAATGATACCCATATGAGAGCATCTGCAGTAAAGGGGAGCCAAAGACTAAGGCATACAATATCTGTAGACTGTTCCTATTTGCTTAGGCATCCACTTAAATGTTAATGCCAAGGTACAGATTTCTGTTGAGAATAAACTAATGCTCTTCAGCATAACACAGATTTGCTCTCAATTGACTGTACTAACTTAAATTGTTTTTGCAGAATAGCATATTAAGTATCTGGTCTTTCCTGAATCCACCATGGTTCCTTTCTGGAGTTTACAGCTTTTCTATTTTGGTGTATGGTACTATTTGTTTTCTAAACTGGCTGGGCAGAAACTCAAGACAGACACTTTGACTTGCATGTAGTATTGAGGCTGTTTTTTATAAAAAGTTGTTATGCATTTCAGGGTGCAATTCATAGCAGCCTATGACCCACAGAAGGAAGAGGCTGACATGAAGAAAAATCTAGAAGTCTTCCTTCTAATGGCTAATTTAGTCCAAAAATTAACTCTGCTGGTCAGCTCAGTCCAAGTAATATTGTTCATACCAATTAAGATTGTTCATGTACATATGATAGCAATAAGTCAGAGTAAAGATACTTTAAAGATTTGTGTTATCCATAAAATAGTTGTTAAAACCAGCTGGTCTGGTCGGCTACTAAAAAATTCTTTAAATGTTAATAGATAATAGCTCTGATTCACCATTTGTATCTAGAGAAAAGGCCAAGATCTTTCAACATAATCTGGAAACTCCTGTATTTTGTGTAAATAATGACCCTTACAGTGACTCACTGGAGGGAAAAAAAAAGCAGTAGTATATGAATGAGTAGAAAGCATACTGTACCCATGTCTCATGTTTCAGAAATGTAAAATGTATTAGTTAATGTTTGAACATTGCTCTGAATAGGTAATAAAACCCCATTTGGGATAAATCCTGCTCACTTTACTCAGTCAACCAAAAAAAAAAGGGGGGGGCGCATTATGTGGTTTATTGGCAGTTATGTATAAATTTAGTAATAAATTGTGCAAAACTTGAAGCAAATCCGAAAGAATATTTTACCATTGCATAGTTGATTCCAAGAGTTTTAAGGGTTGACCTAAGATTGTGACAAATTGTAATCTACCTCCAATTTCCTTTGTGCCTGGAATAACTCCTGCACGGGAGAGCACTCAATTCACAAATTTCACATAAAGCTTTCTATTATGCTCTATGAAATGAATATTTGGTTGCTGGTTAGCAAAAGAAATTATATAAGCCGGAGGGGGGGAGAGGAGGGGAGAAAGGAGAAAAACAAACAAACCAACCACACACACATTTGTAACAGACTTTAAATGAGATTGTGATATAGCCTCAAACACTGGCATTTCTCATAGCTTTCTAGGCCAAAAAGAATTTGACTGGTCTTTATTTGCTTTGCCTTGATCACCACAATACAATACAATACAAGCAACCAATGCTGGCTAAAGACCTTTCATGAATAATTACAAAAAAAAAAATATGTTAAATGCATGCCCTTGCAGACAGTTACAAAAATGAAATCTTAAATTCTGTTTTTTCTAACTTGTCCTCGCTTTGTAAATATCTTTCAAAGCAAGTCAAGACATTTGAACAACTGTTTTACATACCAATACCATACTGAATAGTCTTGTTTTCATGCATTTTACTCTAGATTTTCATTTGGTAGATTTGCACATAACCAAAGAGAATCTAATTTTCCCATCTAGACCAATGCTTTTATATACACATCAGTCCTGTCAAAAGACATTGACAGCCTTGCATGAAGTTAAATGTAAAAAGACCACCTAGGACCTAGCCCTGCTGCCCTTACTTGCACAATTCTGATTGAGTTCAGTGAATTGGAAATCAGAATCTGACTTTTCATCTTGCTTTCCAATCTTTAGGATGGATTTGTCAAATGTATATTTTCCTGTTTAAACAGTGTCCTTTAAATGGCTAGGTATGAAGTGTTTGCTCCTTATCTTATAGGAATAAAGATCAACAAGAAGGAACCCAAATGTAATTAACATAGTCTCTTCAGCATGCACATCTCTCACTAACATGAGAAATATGTGCATGGAGTGGGAATTTAGGCCACTTGTTTTTAGCATCTCTCCTAGGAAAACTCACCTTGAGCATTCCTCTGTAGACATTAGACACAGGAGCTACCTGATCCATGTTCTTGATTCCAAAGTCACTCATCTGAAATGAAAACAGAAAATATGAAAAATTTGTTCTTGCAGAAGGTGAGAGTCCATTAACAGAAGAACCTTATCTGCTCTATTGTAGAGCATAAACTTGTAATACAACAAAATGCTTCATTCAGAGAATCCTCTGACAAGGCAATAATATGAAAGCTTTCATCTTGAGTACTTTGTCCTCAACACTGGGCCTGATTTATACATTTTGAATTGGGATGAACTCCATCAAAATCATTGACATTAAAATGTTAGGAGACATGTGAGAAGCAGATCAAGCTTAGTATACAAGATGAAAGTCTTCCTAGTGCCCAAGTTGGTTGAAATTAAGTTTACAGGCCTATAGAAATTCTTTGCTTTCCAACTATTCATTGCTTATCCCTAGGTGTCTTCAAGTTTTGGTTCCAGTGCCTTAAATGTTCATGCTTTGACTTTTTGAATTTTGACTTTGTTTACTGGGATTTTTACTAAACACCCATAAATGACTTACAACTTTCCCTTTCCAATTAGGGTGTGGGGCTGCATGCAAGATTTAGTGACTCGTCTTTGTTTTCACTCAAACTGTTTTGGAACTAAATCTTGGACAATATGTCTTTTGGGACAATCCAGAATACACAATCAAGTACTGAATACAGGTTGTTTATAATGTGAATTGTTAGCCTGAGAAAAATGTAGCTTCTGATAGATGGATACAAGTTTCAGTTATTTACCCTTTGACAAACAGTATTTGGAGACTATGCAAAATAAGCAACAACCCATTGTGAGCAGATGTAATTTCACAACACTACAGGGGTTAGGTACTTTGAACACATCAGAAGGAACATGCATTAAAACATATCTCTTAAAAAGCTGACTGGCTGTCTCGATGGTATATATTTTAACTATTACCCATTTTACATTCTCTCCCTTTTTATGGAAATCGCAACAGAGTCTATTCCAAAGACTGATCCGAGTATTTATTAAAAAAAATATCCCCAAAGTGTTACACTACTGTTTTGCGCACTCAGAACTTAACATGTAACCAAGTTTGGTAAAAATATTTGTTTGGGGATCAACTGGCTGCCAAGTTTCTGCCTAAAACCATCTTACTACAGTTACAAACTCAACATCTTAAGAGGGTTTGTAATATAAATGGGACTGATAACAGACTTGTCTGCAGTGGCATAAAAATACTGTCCTGTGGCCTATAATACAGAAACAGAATTGTGTGTGATTTTATGACTAATTCTAATCTATATTTGACAAAATAGTGAAATATTCATAGCAGCTCACTCAAACAGAAGGCTGTAACGTAGGCTTACGGGCATTGCTCTGGCTTATCATAAGGACAAACCACATTGAATGTAAATGATCTATCAGAATCCACTGAGACATACCACACAACAGAACCACTAACCCAGGAACCTATCCTTGCAACAAAGCCCGTTGCCAACTCTGTCCACATATCTATTCAGGGGATACCATCAGAGGGCCTAATCACATCAGCCACACTATCAGAGGCTCGTTCACCTGCGCATCTACCAATGTGATATATGCCATCATGTGCCAGCAATGCCCCTCTGCCATGTACATTGGCCAAACTGGACAGTCTCTACGTAAAAGAATGAATGGACACAAATCAGACGTCAAGAATTATAACATTCAAAAACCAGTTGGAGAACACTTCAATCTCTCTGGTCACTCGATCACAGACCTAAGAGTGGCTATCCTTCAACAAAAAAGCTTCAAAAACAGACTCCAAGGAGAGACTGCTGAATTGGAATTAATTTGCAAACTGGATACAATTAACTTAGGCTTGAATAGAGACTGGGAATGGATGAGTCATTACACAAAGTAAAACTATTTCCCCATGTTATTTCTCCCCCCCACCCCACCCCCCACTGCTCCTCAGATGTTCTTGTTAACTGCTGGAAATAGCCTACCTTGCTTGTCACCATGAAAGGTTCTCTCCCCCACCCCCCTGCTGCTCTTGATGGCTTATCTTAAGTGATCACTCTCCTTACAGTAAGAAAAGGAGTACTTGTGGCACCTCAGAGATTAACAAATTTATTAGAGCACAAGCTTTCATGAGCTACTGCTCACTGAAACCTCTCCTTACAGTGTGTATGATAAAACCCATTGTTTCATGTTCTGTGTGCGTATATCAATCTCCCCTCTGTATTTTCCACCAAATGCATCCGATGAAGTGAGCTGTAGCTCATGAAAGCTTATGCTCTAATAAATGTGTTAGTCTCCAAGGTGCCACAAGTCCTCCTTTTCTTTTTGCGAATACAGACTAACACGGCTGCTACTCTGAAACCTGTCACTGAGACACTGTTCATTTAAAACTTTTCCTTTCATTTTGTCTTAGCACAATGCTGGCTTCCCCACCTTCACAGAAAGTGTTTAGAAACTAGTATTAGTCCATAAATGCCATATCAGGAAAAGGTCAGCCCCACCATTCCCACATCAAAGCTGTAGTTGTTAAAAAACTAAATTATTTCTCCCCCCCTTGGTTACTTCTATACACACACACACACACACACACACACACACACACGTAAAAAAGAAAATAAAAGTTAATCAAGTACTCAAAAGAAACTAAGCAAATCAAAGAACGTCTATGCAAAACAAATACAGCTTGCTGTAATGATAAACATCCAAAGTATCTATAAAAATAAACCAATAAAACCAGCCTTTTCTCCTCTCCTTTGTCCCATCACTCAAAATCCTAAATATTTAAACTTAAAGACTCATTTTGTCAACTGTCCTTCCACATACAAAACAATGACTGAAAATAGAAAACAACTGCATTTGAAAGGAATACAGTCAGGCAAACTCCACCTAAATATGGAAAATGCTGATTGGTGTGATTTTGTGGAAATGAGAACACAATATCCTCTCTCTTTTATGAGCGTGTTGGTAACGAATAGTGACCTCTCCACGGTTCAGGTCATAAATTCACTCAAAATGTCCCTCATTCCTCCCCTGAAGATATTACAATTTTAAATTAACATCGTATCCTGTTACTCTGAAAAGGAGCAACAGGATTATAATGAATTTCTAAAGCTTTTTAGTCTCTGTTACTACTCCTTATAATTTAATAGTATCTAGCTATGAGCCTCAACTTCTAGATACAGCTGCAATTAGTGATGCAGAAATGCTTTTGCATACATTTTCCAATAACCTTAATTTTTGGCCCATCATTTATTGTAATTAGTCTGAAGATTTCAGGTGAAGTCCTGGCCCCGAAGTCAATTGTAATCTTGCCAATGACTTCAAGAGGACCATGATTTTACCCGTCTTTTTTTTTGGTCTCAGTAAGTGTTCACAATACAAGTAGTATTTAAAAAGGTGTAACTGACATTTCTTTCAGTATATTAAACTGGACACTATTTCTCTATGCCAGTCTGTTCACTTGCTATTTCAAGCACACAATCACTTTCACTTTGTCAGTGTGATGTTTTGAAGGCAGCTGGAAATAGACTCTGTAGCACACAATTATGCGCCAAAATCCTCATCAATATTTTTTTTTTCCTTTGATCAAATTCTTCAAGTACAACTTGTATGACAAATGAAAGGATACAGTTATTCATAGTGTTACCAGTTTGGGTGATTTACCAATGAGGCAAGGGTTTCCAGCTCGGTGATAGGGAACTCACCAGCATACTGGAAAATAAACTGGGCTGAGTGTGCGATACAGATCTTTGCAACAGAGACACTTAAAGTTGGAGTATTTCATTGGGTTGGTGAAATTGTTGTTATTTTAAGTTCTTAAAAAGGCATAATGGCTCAATGTGATTGGGCCCCACTACCCACTCCTCCACTAAACACTGACAGCCGATTCTGGTTGGCTACAATGAGTCTAACTAGCAGAATGCCTTTGTCAACACCTGTGCACGGCTGAGAGTGGATGGAACCGGAACAGACTCAACAGGATCAAGCAATTAACTAATACTTCTGAATGCTGGTCAACTTCTTTCAGTAATAACCAGGTACTTCCTTTACCTAGAGTAAGCCTGTACCTATTCAAAAGAAAAACTAAAATCTGTGTTAATATTTGAGGCCTAACTAATTAGGCAGCTAGTCTTCATAGGCTAGATCCACCAGTTCTTCCCAAGCAAAACTCCATCTGACTTCAAAGTGTTTCTTATAATGGGCTTTAAATCAATCAAGCTCTTCATTTCTAAGTTTTATTCGATTCCAGTTAGTAGTGACGCTTCCTTAAATACACGATAGATGACTTGTCACAGTTGACACACTTGCCCATAAAAAAGTAAGGTGTAGAAATCACGCAACCAGACCTACCAAAAAAAAAAAAAAACAAAAACAAAAAAAAAAAAAACCCCACACACAAACCAAAAAACCCCTCAACCTTTAAACATAAAAAACCACCCACCCAAACAAAAAAAAGACCAAAACATCTGATGTATCTGCCTATCAAATGGAGGCTTAGAAAAATATTTCTAGATGTATCGGGGGAGGGAGAATCTATATAGTTCTCATCCAAACTCCTGGTTACTGGTTTTAGATCCCCCAAGGGATTTTTAAAACTTGGATTTAATTTTTTTTTAGTTGACTTTATACTGCGATGTACATAGACGCCTATGTAAAAGCTGCTGCTGTTGAATCTGTTTGCTCCCCCCCCCCCCCCCCGCCCCTCAGCCCTCTTCTTCCCCACGGCCCCGTATTTGTATTGTAAGGTCACAACAAACAGTCTTAGTGGCCGACATGTCAGCCCGTCTTTGCTATTAAAAAAAAAAAAACCAAACCAAACAAAAAAACCCACCACAGCCCTCTTTGCCCCCCAACCCTCAGTCACATCTAAGTGCCAACGTTTCAGCTACTGCTCAAGCTTCCAAAGGATCAGGAACAATTTATAAAACAACGGTTAAGTAGGTGCCACCTTCTTCCTACCACACTAGCCGAGTAAAGGAGAGGAGGACTTGGGGCACCTGAGAGACTAACATTTATTAGAGCAGAAGCTTTCGTGAGCTCCAGCTCCCTGCCTCGGAGGCATTGGGTGGGAAAAACAGAGGGGAGATTTGCATCCGAGGCAGGGAGCTGGAGCTCAGGAAAGCTTCTGCTCTAATAAATGTTAGTCTCTCAGGCGCCCCAAGTCCTCCTCTCCTTTTTGCGAATACACTGACCCGGCTGCTGCTCTGGAACTCCTCAACGTTTCTCACGGCGGCGCGGCCAGGAAGAGCCTCCCTGTACCGGGAGGGGGGGGGGGGTTCAAAACCCAATTTCGACTTGCCCTCGCCGCTTGACTCCAAATGGGCTCTCACCCCCCCAGCCGGCGTCCTCTGACTCGCCGATATAAAACACAGCGATTCCCAAAGCGGAGGAGGAGGAGGAGGAGGAGGAGGAAGGGTCCTTCCGCGCACGGGGCAGCTCCCGCGAAGTTTGGGCGCCGGGGCAGCTCCCGAGCCCGCTGCGGGGGCGGCTGCAGAAGCGGGGGCCGGTCGGCTCTGGCGGCCGGCGTGAGGCCAGAGGCAGAGGCTGCGGAGCCACGCAGCCGGGCCCCCTCCTGCAAAGCCATCGCGCCCCCCGGGGCCACGCCGTCCGGCTGCATCCTGCGCCTTACCTGGCCCGCCCCGCGCCGAGGTCCCGCAGGGAAGCTCTCCAAACCCAGCGCTCGCTGCTGCTGAGGCGGCGGCGTCCGGAGCCCAAATCGCCTTCGCGCGGTGGCTGGGGCGGGGCGCTGCCTCTGCCCGCCGCGGCTGGTGGCTCCCGAGTGCGCCGCGCTCTGTGCGCTCCGCCGAGCCTCCCGCGGGCTCTTCAGCGGGCCGGGAAAGGGGGCGGAGCGCGCGGGCCTGGCCTCCCCGCCTTGGACGAGGAGGCGGAAGAGCCGCTTCCTTTCCTTCTCGCGGGTGTTGCCCTTTCGAGGCTCCCGGGTGCGAAAGGCTTTCACGGGGCCCCCGCCTCTCTCCTCCGTCCGCCTGGTGTTTTCTTCCCCGAAGGCAGGGGCCCAGCCTGCCCCTGAGGACTTTACATCACAAAAGGAGAGAGCGGGGGGAAGAAACACCTCTGTCCTCTGGGCGCGACGGGCGTGAGTCTCTCCCAGAGTCCGGGGCACTGCTTCCTCACGGATGCTTTTGTTTGACCAGTTCAGACTGGATGTTTTTCTAGAAGCTCGGCTCTAGGCATCATTTGGGGGACGTGCTGTTATACAGGATCAAAGAAGGGGGGGGGGGCTTGACCCAGGAAAGCTGATGCTCACATAAATCAAAATGCATCCGATGCACTGAGCTGGAGCCCACCAAAGCTTATGCTCTAATAAATGTCAGGTTTCAGAGCAGCAGCCGGGTCAGTCTGTATTCGCAAAAAGGAAAGGAGGACTTGTGGCGCCTGAGAGACGAACACATTTATTAGAGCAGAAGCTTTCGTGAGCTCCAGGATGCATCCGATGAAGTGAGCTGTAGCTCACGAAAGCTTCTGCTCTAATAAATTTGTTAGTCTCTAAGGTGCCACAAGTCCTCCTTTTCTTTTTGCTCTAATGTGTTAGTCTCTAAGGGGCCACAAGTCCTCCTGTTCCTTTTGCGAATACAGACTAACGCGGCTGCTACTCTGAAACCTGTCAAATAAATCTGTTAGTCTTTAAAGTGCCACCGGACTCCTTGTTGTTTTTGTGGATACAGACTAACATGGCTACCCCCTGAGACTAGATCAGTGGTTTTCAACCAGTGCTTAATTTGTAATGAAAGAGGTGCCTGGGCTCACACATGTAGGTGCTGGGGTTCAAACCATTTTTTTTTTTATAATCATACCTGATGCTGCAAGCCCAAAGGTGCCGGGCGATGAACTTCCAAGCCTAAAGGTGCCAGGGGTGAGCCCTGACACAAATTAAGCTGTGCCAAAGGGGGCAGAAATAATTTAGTTTTCTAATAACTACAGCTTTGATGTGGGAATGGTGAGGCTGACCTTTTCCTGATACGGCATTTATGGACTAATACTAGTTTCTAAACACTTCCTGTGAAGGTGCGGAAGCCAGCATTGTGCTAAGACAAAATGAAAGGAAAAGTTTTAAATGAACAGTGTCTCAGTGGATTCTGATAAATCATTTACATTCAATGTGGTTTGTCCTTATGATAAGCCAGAGCAATGCCCGTAAGCCTACGTTACAGCCTTCTGTTTGAGTGAGCTGCTATGAATATTTCACTATTTTGTCAAATATAGATTAGAACTAGTCATAAAATCACACACAATTCTGTTTCTGTATTATAGGCCACCGGACAGTATTTTTATGCCACTGCAGACAAGTCTGTTATCAGTCCCATTATATTACAAACCCTCTTAAGATGTTGAGTTTATAACTGTAGTAAGATGTTTTAGGCAGAAACTTGGCAGCCAGTTGATCCCCAAACAAATATTTTTACCAAACTTGATTACATGTTAAGTTCTGAGTGCACAAAACAGTAGTGTAACACTTTGGGGATATTTTCTTCAATAAATACTCGGATCAGTCTTTGGAATAGACTCTGTTGCGATTTCCATAAAAAGGGAGAGAAGGTAAAATGGGTAATAGAGTTAAAATATCTACCATCCAGACAGCTGTTTTCAGCCTTTATTTTCATTTGTGTATCCCTAAAAATTTTGTATGGAGGTGTGGACCCTTTTGAAAATCTTAGACATAGCCCACGGACCCCTCAGGATTGTAACTGCTGTTTTATGGCAACGACAGCCTTTTGCGGACCCCCTACACATAGTCTGCGAACCCTCAGGGGTCTGCAGACCATAGTTTGAAAACTACTGGGCTAGGTGATCATCCTGGTCCTGCCTTGCCTTGGAATCTGTGAAGCTAAGAACATCACAAGCATATAAAATATTTAGTTTTTAATTGAACCAAATGATGTACCAAACTATTGTAAGATGAGGTGTATCAGGCTCTTGGGCACAGAGCAACATGAAAATAGTTCTTCAAGTCTGCCTTCCAACCTGTACAATATTGAGTGCCATGGTAGAGGATGTATCACATTAAACTGATACTGGGTTTTCCCAGGGCCACTGTAACCTATGTAAATGGCTTTGTTGGGTATTGTCCATTTATCACTGTAGATACTTCTAAGGATGAAAAAGCACAAATGTTGTCATTCGTTCCAAGCCTGTTTATTATTTCTGATGGAGGAGTGGCCATGCCAAATACTAAATTATGGGATTGATGCAGGAATTTCTGGATGAAATTTTATGGCAAAAGATCATGGTCCCAATGGCCCCTTCTGCTCTTGTATGAATCTTCTAGAACTGAGTACCTTTCACTGAAACACTTCTTGCTATCAGCTTGATAGCAGATCACAGCTGCTGTAGAATCACACAGAGAGATGCTTTTGAAGTAGCCAGCTCCCAAACCATTTAAAGAGTTTTAGATACAAAACCAAGACATTTAATCTTATTCCTTTAATTGAGATCATTGAGATATGTAACCAGGATTCTGGAGCTCCACCACATAGAAAGGATAGACAATATCTTGGGACAGCTAAATATTTATTGGCTGTTCTTTTTAATGTAAGCAACAGGGAACTGGGGGACAACAAGTGAGAGTTCAATCTTCTGGGTTGCCTCAGGCAACAAACCTTAGAGCTGACTGTAAAAGTGTGTTTTTTGTTGTTAAGAAAACCTGGACCTCTCTTTACCTGCAGGACTGCAGTGTATTTATTCTGAGTCTTGGTCTTTCTCTCCCCCTCATTTATTTCTAGGGTCACAGTGATAAAATTCATGGACCTTTCAGGTTTAAGATAGTTTGCAAGAAACCAATGGTATGTATTTGATTCTGTTGCCTTGTCTGAGACACTGACTGTTCTTTTTGTATCCTGTAAAAAAATATTTTGCTAAAGCTGATGAAATTTTCATTGGTGACATGTGACTTTTTGTTGTATTAGGGGACAGCACAAGCTGGCTTTTTCAAGCTCTCAGGGGAGATAAGAGGATATTTTAAAGCCTATGTCTCTGATCTTTTCTGAGCTGAATTTCAATGTAGTCTGTTTTTGACTGTTTCAAGGGATGCAGAGTAAACTAAAGATTTTATGTAAACAAAGCTAAATCTTCATAGGGTCTCCTGGTTAACAAAAGAAAGTGCCCTAGGCATGCCCTGTCAATACAAAATCCCAACTGCCTTGTCTTGCTGCTCTTTCTCTCAAATGGAGCAGTAGTTTATGCAGAATCCTGTTTACTTATACAGGCGCAGAACTGTCCTACTGATTAAGGAAGACAGGCCTAGGTGTCTGCACAAGTAAGTACATCCATTTATTGATGTCTGAATATCAGTGACATCGTAGCAGAATTTTCTAAAGCCTTCACAGTCCATCACTAACTTTAAGTACTCACAAAAAGAAAAGGAGTACTTGTGGCACCTTAGAAACTAACAAATTTATTAGAGCATAAGCTTTCGTGAGCTACAGCTCACTTCATCGGATGCATTTGGTGGAAAAAAACAAAAAACAGTTTTGTTTTGTTTTTCCACCAAATGCATCCGATGAAGTGAGCTGTAGCTCACGAAAGCTTATGCTCTAATAAATTTGTTAGTCTCTAAGGTGCCACAAGTACTCCTTTTCTTTTTGCGAATACAGACTGACACGGCTGCTACTCTGAAACCTTTAAGTACTCAGCAACTGATCTTCCAGTGACATGCCACATGCCATACATCCCCTACTGTGATGACCCACCATTCCTTCCACAGTAACTTTCTCAAGTTTATATCTAACTCTATACCTTTAACCAAAGTGCATCGGCTTGTGTCTGTTGTTTTCCAATGTCAGAGTCTTCTTCCCTCCAATAATATTTCTAACAGAGGCATTCGTTCTCTTTTCTGTCCAAGAGATACGCAAGAGTCTTTGCCAGTGCCACCTTTCAAAAGCTTCAGTTTCCTTCTTGTCAGCAGCATTAACTTCTCACAATTCACATCCATAAATTTCTATGGAAAAAATTAGGTTTTTCATCAGTCACTCCTTTGTGCATTTCAAGGTGCTGTGGTTTTTCCACACTTTCTTAAGAGAGGCCATTCCAATCTTAGGCAGTTCTAAAGAGATCAGAAGAACCTTCTTGGTTGGATATATATGATCCCAGATAATTAAAATAATCTACTGCCTCTACAGTTTGTGATTTCCACTTGCATCCCGTTTTTGTTAGTCAAGTCATGCACATGTATTTTGTTTTCATCACATTCCTGAGGAATATTCCTCAGTAACTGTTTTTACAGATTCCAGTTTTTGTTGCATTGCATCCGTCGTTGTAGCAAAGAGTGTTTCATCTGCATATCTGTGGTTGGTTAAGAGGTGTCCGCCTCTGGAGATCTCAGCTCCTTCCACTTTGTTAAACCTTCCAAGGCTTGTCTCATAATAAATTCTCTGTATAAGTTAAAGAGGCTTGGGAACAAAATACATCCTTGTCTCACACCCCCGCACAGTGGAAAACCACTCCCTGTCACCTACTGCTATTTGCACTGTGTTCTGTTGGTGGGCTTAGAGACTTGCAATGAGTTCAATGAGTTGCTTTGAAATCCCCATATCTGCAAGTATCCTCCAAAGATGGTCATATTGGGTGGCATCGTATGCTTTTGCGCAGTGTACAAAGCCCGTGATCAATGGACAATTGTACTCTTTTCATTTTCAGTGATGTGACAGTCATGATTTACTCATGTGCCTTGGCCATCCCTGAAACTAGGTTGTTGTGGTATTAGTTCTGTTTCTATCCTTTGTTTCATGTGATCATGGATTACCTAGAGCAGAACTTTGCTTATGTGAGAATCAGGAAAATGATCCAATAGTTACTGCATTCTGTTTCCCTTCTTTGGTATGGGCAGAAAAATCCCTTCATCCAATCTTCTGTCCAATTTCTAGTCATCCATACGCCATTACAAATTTTCCACATAGCCTGTGAATCTGTCTGCTCAGTTTCTCATAGTCTGTCCTGCGTTCTTCTGTCTCCAAGCCAGTCTCTTTCACTCTATCATTTTCTTACCAGCTCAAACAACCTTTTCAGTTAACCGTGATTTGGGCAGAGACTTACGTTTGGGAATGTGTGCTTCGGTGGTTTCAGACATAACAATTTTTATTATGGGAAAAGCAGAATAAACACAAGACTGTCTTGGTCAAATCAGAGGGACAGAGAGACTCTGAGACCATAGTGAAGAGAAATCACTTTTGAATATTTTCCCACTGGTTTTAATTAACACCCTTATCCCACCAAAGACTTAGGAGAGTAAAGCCTTAAAAAAAAAAAGTATGAATAATTGTATGTTTTTTTCTTACAGAATTTGTTCTTATAAGTCAACCATGTCACTTGTTTTATTCATTTTAACAACAGTTCTGTACATAGTATCTTCTGCAATAGTTTCAGATCACTTAACATTTAAAAGCAAATTTAAAATCATTATCAGATGTACACTTAAAACTGGTACCTGTTCAACTTTGTGAATTTGAATCAGAAGCAGATAGGAGAGTCATGACATGTGAGTACTCGTCAGGCCTTGAAAAATCTGCTTGCCCCTGGAAAGTGAGATGCTTCCCCTAGTGAATGTAACAGCCTTAAAGTGTCAACTTTTTGCACAATTTTTCATTCAAAACATTTGTTTCTCGCTCTTAGTGAAAGTTGAGCTCCCCAAGAGGAGGTAGAGTGGTCCATCCGATAAGGCACTGGACTGGAAGTCAAGAAACATAGGCTGTATGACCCTGATTGCTCTACCATTGTGTGTCTTTGGGCAAGCTACTTAACCTCTCTGAGTCTCCTGATTTGTAATTTGTGCATAATAATGATACTTTGTAACCCCTTGTAAAGCACTTTGATATCTGCAGATGAAAAGTATTATAGCCCTGATTCAGAAGAGTATTAATGTAACTCACATTCTAGTTTAACTCTTGCTTTCATTCATAGCATAACTCAGTAGCTGTTACTTTTATGTTCAGATTTCTGTACTGGAATTCAAACTACCATTTGAACATTGATTTCACATCTCAAAATCAGGATTTTTGGCATTAACAATTGTAGCTTCTTTTAGTGCTGGTGGTGCAACTTTATAATTCCCCCATTTGCTGCCCCTAAATAGTGGCTCACCTGCAATTTGTGGTTCTAGAGGTCTGTACTCTATGGCTTGTAGACCAGTTTCCTCAAAATTAGATTCTTGAATTTAATACTTTCCTCATAGTGTATCTTCCATATAGCTTTTTCTCAAGCCTCTAGATAGGGGCTTGATACCTGATTCCTTCTGTCAAATGTGCACAAATCAGGCAAATTATGACAGCACACTTTTAAGAGAGACACAAAAATGGCTTGATTTTGATGATGACATTTCTTAATACAAGAAAGTCCTGATCTAACAGGGTGGCATCTGCTAAACTCATAAGGGAAACAATTATAAACTGTATGTCAGCTGGATAGCAAGAACAATTATGCCACCATTAATAGAGGGGAAGCAACTCTCAGAGAAGATAAGATGACAGATTGGAAGTTACTCATTTTTTATTAATCGTTTCTGTGCTGGGATCCTATGCAAAAATAAAATCTTTTAAATAACTCAATTAAAACTAATGCATACATCACTATTTTAGCTGCAAAATAGATAATGTTATGCTATTTTAAACTGAAACAATCAAATTTACATCAGAACTTGGTTTGTATTGATTAGAAACACTTCGTATTAATGCAACTTTATGTCTTGTCTTAGGTGCTGCCCATTTGTATTTGTTTTAATTTACTATAAAACATGGTGACACGTGAATGGTGCATCATAAGTCAATGAATAATCACAACGTCAGTGCCATTGTGAAATCTCCACTGAGAATCTTCATTGTGAAACCACTGTGGGAGACTGGCACCTTCTTTGCCACGAGTTCTCACACTGTTGCCAAGTGACTAGGAAGGTGTGACAGCCAGACAGTGAAAGGGAAGAGATGTGTTAGGGTCAGAATTACTAGAAGGTTGTGTGGCATGGGAAGTCTCCAGTAATTTTTCTAAAGATTGCTTTTCTTAGTACACGTCATCATATGCTGTCTTTCTAGCGAAGATGGAAGTGAGTTCTCAGATTTGGGGATGGTTCTGGCTTGCTTCCTGCCCTTCCCTGAGATAATGTCTTCTAAACACTCTCAAGAATGTCCCTCTGATTTTGTGATTCACAGTGAAAGAACTTGCTGAAATGTCAAAGTATTTAAATATGGGACATTTAATGGGTCAAATTTTTCTCCTGGTTATAGGTCTCCCATTGATATCACTGAAAGCTGTGGATACTTATCTGGGGGCATAATTTGGGCCAATCTTATCAATTTGATTTACATCTAACTGCACGTCTCAAAAGGAGAAGGGTATATCAAATTTCCTTCTGATTTCTCTGGTCTCAAAGTGCATGTTTGACTCTTGTTCTGTGCACAGAACTCCCACTGATGTCAAAACAGAGCAAAATAGGACCCTAAGAATTTATGGTTTAAATCACACAGGGTGTGTGAGAGGGAAGGTATGAGGAGGGGCTTCATTACAGTGGGCACCCAGATGAATTACAGCTGACTGCCCCAAAATTTCTCCTGGGATTCTGGAGAACATACTGGGGTGGAAGCCTGTCATGCTTATAAAGGATGCAGCGTGTGCTCACCTTCGTGTTGATTCAGCTTCCCCGGTGGGGTGCATGGGGGAGGGAAGGGAAGCCTGAAGGCAGGCATGGTCCCACTCTCACCACACCCTCTCCTTCCACTGAAGAGTCTAACAGTGTTGGCTGCACTGTCTTGGAATAGTCCTTGCACTCAAGACTGCAAATTACAACAGTCCCTGCTCAGGGACACAATATTGATGGTAGACCTGTGCTGTCTTCCTTTTGAGTACCCATGCAGCACCTGCAACAGTCTTGCTCAATGGATCATTTGTATTAAGTACTGTTATAAAAGGAATCATCTTGGATTAAAAAGTCCACATGTGTGTGGACCTGAAAGATAACTTCCAGTAAAACTACAGAGGATATCACATATAAGGTCATAGTATAAGGCTTTGGGGAAATAACATCTCCAAAGGCTAAATGCCTATTTTTCACAGTTTGAAAACATCAGCATCCAAACTAAATTCTATTATAATTTAAACAAAACAAAGGGCCAAATTCATCAACTCCATGATCTAGATAAACTTACAGCAGAGATGAATTTAGGCCATAACGTTTACTCAACTGGTACCCAGCAAATGATTGGTTGTATATAGTTAGAATAGAAGTAAGAAAAGTGACCCTTCCAGAATCTACCTTTCAAGCCAATGTGCATTCCATTCCTTCTGAAGAAGAGACTTTAAATTATTTGAAGAACAAAATTTGACCAAGGTAACATCTGGAAAGACATCTCAGTGAGTCATAAAGTACAGTAACTTCTTCATGTGTGTGTCATTGCTCTTAATACATGCAGACTGGCATTAACACTGCAAAGGCAAATACTATGCCAAAGTTCTTTCGGCAAGTTTGAACAAAAGAATCAACACCATATATTCTACTTGTGTTGGATAAAATTGATGATCATTAAATAAACCTTACAACTCAGTCATTTATACTTATAAAAACTCAAAGATTTTTATGTTCATGTGGCTTTTGAATTGATGAAAATGATTTGAGCATGACTTGCATAACTTTTGCAGTTGGACTGATGGAGATGCATAACACATGAATTTTATTATGTACCATACAATTTGAAAAACTAAGTCTTTACTCTTCATATTAAAGTAAAAGCTTAGTCATTATACTACTCAGCCTCGCTATTGCTTAAGAGATTGCCCAAACTATTTAGAGTACACTTACTTCATTTGGTGCTGTTGGAGGCATAAAATAAAAAGCATATGTTAATATTTTTAAGGCCAAATTTGTCCAGAAACTGAAGAGAACAGTCACTGGTTTTTGGATTTTGGATCTCTTGTTTTTCAAGAGATTGTGTCTTTTGAAGTTTCCTTTCAGCAACTGAAAGGTTTTATATCTTTTATTGTTTGCATTTTACATGCTGCTCATTTCTTTTATAAGCTTATCATTCCTCTGTACAGACTTACCATGCTGTTGTCCCAGACTTTTATAATTAATGTGATCTCGTCGCCAAAGTTAATTAGGTTTCTACTGATGTGCACAGTTGAATGATTCCTTCACCAGTAAATAGAGTGCATGGTTTAATCTATACACTTTTTCCATATTTGGATTTTCATTTTTTTTAAGGTTGCAGTAATTGCTGTTGGTACTCTGTTCTGCTTTTGCCCCAGATATGTTTCGGAAGGCATTCTAAAATCCAAAATCAAAAAGCCCCTGCTACCAGGCTTGCTTCTTGTTCTGCAAGCGACAGCATTCTGGGCAAGTGAGAGTTTTTGTCACTGGATGCCACTTCAGAAACTCTGCCTTACCTATATCCTTTAACTACTGGTTTCAGAGTAGCAGCCGTGTTAGTCTGTATCCGCAAAAAGAAAAGGAGGACTTGTGGCACCTTAGAGACTAACAAATGTATTAGAGCATAAGCTTTCATGGGCTAAAGCTCACTTCATCGGATGCATAGAATGGAACATATAGTAAGATATACATTACTAAAAAATAAAAAATTTCTCCTGTTGATAATAGTTCATCTTAACTAATTAGCCTCTCACAGTTTGTATGGTAACTTCCAACTTATCTGTGTGTGTATATATATCTTTCTATATGTTCCATTCGATGAAGTGGGCTATAGCCCATTAAAACTTATGCTCTAATACATTTGTTCATCTCTAAGGTGCCACAAGTCCTCCTGTTTTTTTCTGTGTTTTAATGTGCAACCCAGCAGCAGTGGAGAATCTCCTCCCTATTGTAGTTAAGGAAAAATAAACATTTGTTAAATTCACACACAATGTTTCACATTATGGCTCAAATTCTGGCAGGTGCTACACATAGTCACCCAGAAGACACATGGCTCCCAGTACCAGCATTGTCGGGGAAGTTGTTTGACTATTTTGACCTGCACACAAATGCATTCAGAGGCAGGCTGCTCTATGGACTCTCTGAACTCAGATAAGCTAGGGCTGCCAGGGTATAAGCCACATATTGGTGAAATTCATCACTGTGCAGAGGGTTAGCATGAGGTCTACACATAGGGTGACCAGATGTCCTGATTTTATAGGGACAGTCCTGATTTTTGGGTCTTTTTCTTATATAGGCTCTTATTACCTCCCCACCCCCTGTCCTGATTTTTCAGATTTGCTGTCTGGTCACCCTATCTACACACCACTTCAGTTCCTTTTTAAATTTCCAGTTTCCTGCATGGGATATTTCCTACATAGAGAACAATTTAGGTCCTGCTATCTAAAGAATTTGAGCTAAATCTCACAGAAATACTTGGCAAGCTAAAGATAGTAGCAGGCCTGATGTATAGTTAGGTATACTGTACTTGGAAAATTGTCTACCGTTTGCTAACAGCCATCTCTTCCATGAGGCATGTATTTTGTCTAAGCGGCATCTTCTGCCTTTTTTTTTTTGCTTCTGCATCCCTAAAGTCATAATGTCAAACTAGTCATTTTTATACCAGAGAAACTTTAATATCTATACCCATATGTATTCCAGTACACTGACAAGACAAAGCCATTTTTATACAACTATAAGCAGCAATTGTTCTATTTTTCCAACACTTTTTTAAACAGGGCAGGTGCAATGACCGTATCTCTTATCAGTAACTAACAATGAATCACTCACATTCTTCAGGTTTCAGAGTAGCAGCCGTGTTAGTCTGTATTCTCAAAAAGAAAAGGAGTACTTGTGGCACCTTAGAGACTAACAAATTTATTAGAGCATAAGCTTTCGTGAGCTACAGCTCACTTCATCGGATGCATCCGATGAAGTGAGCTGTAGCTCACGAAAGCTTATGCTCTAATAAATTTGTTAGTCTCTAAGGTGCCACAAGTACTCCTTTTCTTTTCACATTCTTCAGGTGTTACATGCTTGCATTAGTCATCCTGTCCTGTGCTTATTGGAATTCAGACAGACAAAACATTGCTCAAGGTGTATCATTTAGGATTCATTGAAGAATATCCGGGTGCAAACAGCAAATGAAGTAGAAAAATGGAGATGATGGCTTTTTTAAACATTTGTAGACAATTAATTTGGTAAGCCAGGTCACAGAACAATTTAAGAGTATTATTTATGAAGCAAAAACTACCACTGTCACTTGACCCAGCCATTGATCTACTTGAGTGAAATTCTCTCCACGTATGTAGAGCCTAAATACTTGGGCTTCTTTTGGGTGGATCACAGTCAGTGAGGAAGGTGAAATCCACCACCATACCCAACAGGGCTAATGTGTAGGACTGCATTACAGCCCACCGCCGGCAATGCCTTCTCCATGGCTAATCTTCCAGTTTTTGGCTTGAATTGCATTCACAGTCCCAGTGTTTTGGTTGCACCAAGTACTAGGGGCCACTGTAAACACTGATCCACAACCCTTCCCACTGGTCAGTTCCCTGGCCTACCCACAATGTGGCCGCCTGCTCCAGCCTATGCAAGGCGGGCATAGAGCTGGATGGGAAATGGTTTTCTTGTCCTGCAACAATTTTCAGTGTTTTTTGTTTGTTTGTTTGTTTGTTTTTTGTATTAAAAATTCCTATCCTGAATCAGGATGAAAAGCTGAAATTTCAAAAAATTTTGTTAACTGAAAATCTGGAGAGGAAAAAAAAAATTGCATCATATCAACTGAAACACTTCATTTTGATTTCAAGCATTTAAAAAAACTTGCATTTTAAAACTAGAAATGTGGAAATTAAAAGTCATTTTGACCAAAACAGAACTTTTTCATTTCAAAGTGGGATGTTTTGATAATTTTTAACCTTGTTTCAAAAATTTTTGGAAATCGATCCAAACCAGCTCCTGCCTGTGAACAGTTTTCAACAAATCAGCATTTTTCTAATGAAAAATACATTGTGTCTAAAAATTCCCACGGGTGTAGGCTGGCAAGCAAAGATTCTTCTTGTGGTACAGCCCCTGTGCAGCAGCTCAGCTGGCCGATTCAGTGTAGCATCTATGGGGGGGCAGGGTGTTGACTCTCCACACCAGGATGAACTTCACCTTTTGTCCCAGACTTTGGCCTTCTTACTCCTTACACTGGTGTGAACAATTACTCAACTGAGCAGTCCCACTGCCTTCACTGGGACTTGTACTATAAGGAACTGCTCACTGGTATAGGTAAAGCGGTCATAATCTGGCCTTTTCAGAATAAGCAATATTTGCAATTTAGTGCATGTGTGCTTTCACCCAGCATCTAAAAAGGCTGGATTCCTGTGAAAATAACTTTGCTAATTCACTACTGTTACCACAGTGTAAAACTGCTGTTTTTTTATTGTTCCAATATAACCTACATTATTAATCTGACAGATTTATAGAAAAGCTGGGATGAGTACAAAAATGTTTTTAATTAATATTCCTTATGCATTCTGCTGTAACTTCTAAATTCATCATTCCTTTTCCCTAATGATCTGTGTTACTTTAGCAATCAGTACTCACTTTATATCTCTAATTTGATTCATATATGGAATCTGTGCTTTGGAAATATTATGCTTTAACATATATGGATAATCTTTTGAGCCAAGTTCAGAGAAGAGGAAAGCGAGAGCAACTCCACTGACTTCCATGGGCTTTATTATGGAGGCTTGTATCACTTTCAAACTTGCCAGGTATACAAGGGAGAATCCAACTGTTCTGAGATGATCTGTGGTCTGAGAAGAACAAACCCTGTCTTGTTTTCTGCTCAACCAAATATAAAATTCAAAATATGGAGATTTTGATCTTGCCTTCTTTAAATCCCTTCTACGCCCTTGCAGCAGCTTACACTCTTTGTCAGTTCCAGTAATTGTGGAAACCAATGCCAATTGCATGCAGGGGCCACCATTCCAGTTGTGAGACCACCAGCCCCTGTGAGACTGTAGGGGCCACCACTCCAATGACCTGGTGGATGTGCTCAAATAGCAAAACTGTTAGTAGCTATCTTTTAAAATATCCTATCTCACATTTACACCATCTGCTGCCCTACCCAGTCTCCTCAGAACTCCCATTAAGGCCATCCCTTCTACTGGCAGACCTTTCAATTTCTACCATTGCCAGACATGCCAAAATAGAAGCCTTCTAACTAAACATAGTTGCTTAAAAGGTGTGTTCTAAAAGGAACCTGTTGGACACCCACACAGAGGAGATAACGATCAGCCCTAGACAGTGAGAGGATTGGCTTTTGTGCAGAATACACTACAGTGAGAAAAGACTGGGTTAAAATGCACTGTAAATCATAAATACAGCTGCCTCCAACAGCACACATTTTGACTCGAAAAGCTTCCCTGATTTTTTTTTGTGCCTCTGCATCCTGTTTGCTTTCACACTCCAGTGGAGAGTTCAACTACTGAGACAGAGGCGAAGAGGACTTAAATGACCATGCACTTGACTCCTTTTTGCATTTTGAGTATTCTAAGGATATTTCCTTCCTCTGTTCCCATCCCTTTTCACATCTCATACACACACTTGGAGCTAATCAGTGTATGAAGACTCCTTAGACTGAGACAGCAAAGTTTCTTGGTAATGTTTTTTGAGAGATGAGGGGAAGGTTTTGTGTTTATGTTTGTTTTGCATAACTTACCGGGAGCAATATTGCTGGGATGAGCAGAATAATGAATCATTTACACACATAAGTAATGTCCTGACCGTGGTAGAACTGGATGACTCAGTGTTGATAATAGGATGCAGAACATACCTGCATTAATCTGGTTTGGATTTGAAGTGTCTGGAAATTGTTACCATCTGTAGGCTATTCACTGGCTAATGTGAAATGAGTTGGTGATTTCACACTGGCACCTATTTGGCAACTGGCCACCACAGTTGGTGCCCATGTTGGTCAAATTTTGGCAGGAAGGTCAGGGCAGAAAAAGCATGGAGACTGGGCACTCATCTGTCTCTAGAGAGTGGTCAGATCTGTTATCTTTGTTTTAAATGCATATTATTTATCACTTGCATTAACCCTTATTGTACCGTAATTGATCTGTGAATGATTAGGGGACTTTGTTATAGGTTTAAACAAAAGGGGATTGGTGGTAGTGTTTTCACTGAGAGTCCTGCCCTATAGAACCTGCTCCTCTCCCCACTTCAACAGAACCTATGTTTCTAAGACTTTGGGGTTCACCGCAAATTTTATCTATTTCCCAGGCTTTCTCTGGGATGGGACTGAGCATGTTTTAGGGAGTTTTTTTGTTTGTTTTTTACTTGGGAGGATTTATCAGAAAGTGATCCTGTTTGACTTTACATCTGTATTTTATAAATTCTGAGCATTGGATGGGCACAAATTTATAAATATAAAACCCTAAAATAAATACAGCCTAGAGAATTTGAAATCTGGCAACTTTCATCAGCACTAAATTCCCTAACCCTATCTTATAAACAGTGGCAATCACATTGTCTAATGTGGCTTATTACTGTCTTCATTTCAGGAAAGATGTGGACAAATTGGAGAAAGTCCAGAGAACAGCAACAACAATTATTAAAGGTCTAAAAAACATGACCTATGAGGGAAGATTGAAAAAATTGGGTTTGTTTAGTCTGGAGAAGAGAAGACTGAGAAGGGACATGATAACACTTTTCAAGTACATAAAAGGTTGTTACAAGGAGGAGGGAGAAAAATTGTTCTTCTTAACCTCTGAAGATAGGACAAGAAGCAATGGGCTTAAATTGCAGCAAGGGCAGTTTAGGTTGGACATTAGCAAAAACTTCCTAATGGTCAGAGTGGTTAAGCACTGGAATAAATTGCCTAGGGGAGGTTGTGGAATCTCCATCATTGGGGATTTTTAAGAGCAGGTTGGACAAACACCTGTCAGGAATGGTCTAGACCAGTGGTTCTCAAACTTTTGTACTGGTGACCCCTTTCACATAGCAAGCTGAGTGCAACCCCCCTTATAAATTAAAAACAGTTTTAAATATATTTAACACCATTATAAATGCTGGAGGCAAAGCGAGGTTTGGAGTGGAGTCTGACAGCTCACGACCCCCCATGTAATAACCTTGTGACCCCCTGAGGGGTCCCAACCCCCAGTTTGAGAACCCCTGGTCTAGATAATACTTAGTCCTGCCTTGAGTGCAGGGGACTGGACTAGATGGCCTCTCGAGGTCCTTTCCAGTCCTATGATTCTATGATTCTTCCAGTGGTTGGATGGATGATAATGATGATGATTTGTATTACATGAGTTTCCAGGTTCCCAATAAGAATCAGGTCTCAGGGTGTTGGATGCTACATAAACAGAGTAAGAGTCAGTCCTTGCCCCAAAGATTTTCTCAGTTTAGTTTGACAAGATGGAACAGGCAGGTGTAGTAGACAAGGGACTGATTGGGGAGGGCTGATGATGGTAACAGCAATGGAACGCCAGGTTGATTGGTTATGCTGTGTACCTAACTTGTAGTTTTCAAACCAGGAATTATATACTACAAAGAGGAGGGATTAATGAATTTCCACAGGCCATTCATCTCACCATTATCATTGTCCTCCATCAAATCTCTCCCTAAAACTTTTCTTTGCCATGACACCTACAAAAAGCTTGACAATGGTTAGGCAGCTAGCTTGCTCTGACCACTGATTTCCATAAGGAAGAAGGCACAAAGATGCTTGAGAAGGCATTCAGGCACTTGACTCCCACTGAAATCAGTAAGAGTTAGGTGCCTAAGTATCTGTGAGAATTTGGGCAGTATAGATGGAGCAGAACTGGGGTTGAGCAGATAGGTAGGGAAGGACTAAACTGTAGAAGGCCAGGTCCTAGTAAGGGGCAAAAGTCTGTGTTTGATGCGATGGATAGTTTTGAAGAGAGGGGCCAAAGTGACAAGCCAGGAAGATGATTTTAGCAGCAGTGTTTTGAATGGGGCAAGGTGGGTATCAGGAAGGCCAGGAAAAAAGTTGCAGTAGTCAAGATGAGAGAGAAATAGCCAGCTGAAGGATTAGACTACATTGTAGCACTTGTTCACATGACAAAAAACGTAAAGAACAAAATTTGAGGCCACTTTATCTAAATCAGTTCAGTGGCTTTTCAGCCAAAATAAAATCCAGTTTAGTGAGCTGGGTACTGAACATTATGTGTAATGTGGTGTGTTTATATTATTACAATTTTTATTTTTATTTTTATTTAACTGTTTTGATGTCAAAATATACCAAGTGTGCCTTTTGGTGAGTGAATAATAGAGATCAGTTCTGCAAAATGTTATTAGTGGGTGTTGTTTTGCTGTTGGCCAACATTCTGATGCCACACTCAGAAGTATCCTTTTAAAGATACTTCCAAGAGGAGCTATGGAGATAAGACAAATATTTGGCAACATGCACTGAAGCAGTTGGTTGAAGTGGTCATTTTAAATGTTAATACCCACACATCTTTAGGGAATAGTGAACAATGTTGGAGTCATTCTTAATCACTAGTTCTCCACTATCAGTCATCAACTCCTCCTTCTCTACATACTATTATTTATAGAAATGACTATTATGCTACTTTAAATGTGGGGTGCACACTTATTTAATTGAAATTAAAATCTGAACTTGTATTTAGTGATCTGAATTCCTATCCTTACTCATTCATCTATCATTCATGAAAATTATGTATCTGGAATGTGACATGCATAATTAAGGTTAATTAAAGCCATCAACAGTATGCTGAAAGACTTGCATTTAAAATAGGGACCTGAATAATTAAGGTAATTAGTCAAATTAGCTGTAATGTAGCTTCTCAAAAACATGGAAGAATAAATCGCTAATTTTCTAGATAGAGCTGGACGAAACATCAGTTTGGTATTTAATTTTGTAAAGATCAATTAACTGAGGTGGTGCAAATCTGAATCTCTTTTTATTCAAACCTCTAACATTCAGGGAAGGGGATAAGTGGCAGGTAAGTGGTTCCAGTATTGACCCCTCTGTATAAGGAGTTTCCATTGTTCAGAATACATAAATAAGAATTCAGTGTACCACAAGAACCCCCAAACCTAGCAGGACACTTCCCACTTTTAGTTTCCATAACTTTGGTTTATAATCCTTAATTTATCTACTAGCTCTTTACAGAGTGTAACAGCTCTTATTTCATTCACAGCTACTGTACTACTGTTAGGGCATGGCTACACTTGCAGATGTAGAGCGCTTTGAGTTAAACTAGCCCTTGGAGAGCATAGTAGGGAAAGTGCTGCCGTGTGTTCACACTGTCAGCTGCAAGAGCACTGGCATGGCCACATCTGCGGCACTTGTAGTGGCATTGGGAGCGGTGCATTATGGGCAGCTATCCCACAGAGCACCTCTTCCCATTCTGGCGCTGTGGCTTGTGGGAAGGGGGTGGAAGGGTGGGGGCATTCTGGGTCCTGTCCCAATGCCCCATGATGCATTGCTTTGCATCCCAGAAATCCCTGTGCTTCTGTCCACATTTGGCGCCATCTTTCAACATTTTTTGTACTGCGTGCTCTGTCTTCCCTTTCGGTCTGCAGGAATGAATCCCGAAGTGCTGAGGAATATGCTGATGGATCTTGCCAGCACGTCATGAATGGCAGTCGAGTTACTCCTTAAGCTACAAACTGATAGTGAGGAGTCCGACGATGTTGTTGACTTGCATAACGCATATGACACAAGATTGCTTGTGGCATTCACGGACATGCTCACTGCAGTGGAATGACACTTCTGGGCTTGGGAAACAAGCACCAAGTGGTGGGATCACATCGTCATGCAAGACTGGGATGATGAGCAGTGGTTGCAGAACTTTGGGTGAGGAAAAGCCACTTTCATGGGACTGTGTGAGGAGCTCACCCCCACAATGCGGCGCAAGGACACAAGATTGAGAACTGCCCTGCTGGTGGAGAAGTGGGTGGCTATTGCAATCTGGAAGCTGGCAACTTCAGATGGCAAATCAAGCCCTGGCTGGGATGATTTAACTGGGACTTGGTCCTGCTTTGAGCAGGGGGTTGGACTAGATGACCTTCTGGGGTCCCTTCCAACCCTGATATTCTATGATTCTATGATTCTATGGCTACCGATCGGTTGCTAACCAGTTTGGAGTGGGAAAGTTGACCATTGGAATCGTGTTGATGCAAGTTTGCAGGGCCACTAATCGCATCCTGCTCAGAAGAACCATGACTCTGGGTAACGTGCATGACATTGTGGCTGGCTTTGCACAAATGGGTTTCCCTAACTGCAGAGGGGTGATAGATGGCACACATATTCCAATTCTGGCACCAGCCCACTGAATACATTAATTGGAAGGGGTATTTCGCTATGGTTCTCCAGGCTCTTGTGAATCACCATGGATGTTTTATTAACATTAACGCAGGCTGGTCTGGAAAGGTGCATGACGCACGCATCTTTCGGAATACAGGCCTGTTCAGGAAGCTGCAAGCTGGGACTTTCTTCCCAGACCAGAAGATCACCGTAGGGGAAGTCAAAATGCCCACTGTGATCCTTGGAGACCCCGCTTACCCTTTAATGCCATGGTTCATGAAACTCTACACAGGGAGCCTTGACAGCAGCAAGGAGCAGTTCAACAACTGGCTGAGTCAGTGCAGAATGACTGTGGAGTGTGCTTTTGGCCATTTAAAGGGCCGCTGGCACTGTCTGTATGGGAATTTGGACCTGGCCGATGACAACATCCCCACAGTTATATCCTCATGCTGTACCGTCCATAACATTTGTGAAGGGAGGGTGAAAGATTCACTCAGTCGTGGACCTCAGAGGTTCAACACCTGGAGGCTGAATTTGAACAGCCAGAGAGCAGGGCTATTAGAGGGGCCCAGCACAGGGTTGCAAGGATTAGGGATGCCTTGAGGGAGCAATTTGGGGTTGAAAGCCACCAGTAATGTTTGGTGCCTTGCACGGGAGTGGAGTGCAGTGGTTCCAAAGTTAGTAGGAATCTGTGTTTGCTACACTGACTTGCAGTGCCTGTTTCTTTCCTGGGCTAAGATTTCTTTTACTTCATGCAATAATAAAGAAAGTTTTCAAAGCCAAAAATCCATTTATTGACAAGAATATGCATTTATTGAAAAGAAACATAAATGCTTGGGAAACAGAAAGGACCAGGGGATGGGGTGGGGAATGGGACAATCACAGATTTGCGTATGTCCTGTTATCATACTCAGCCTTCCTGTCTGGAGTGCTGTGCAATGAGTGCTGCACTTCAGGCTGGCTATAATGCATGGTGATAGGGGCTGAGTGCAGTGGGTAAGGGTCGTAATTTGCAAGGCTGGGTGGTGAAGCTACAGATGTTGGAGGCAGCTGGTGGCGATAAGAACCCGGATGTTGGGGAAAGTGGGTTGGAGGTGACATGGGGGCATAAGGGAAAGAGTTTTGGGACAAAGGCTGCAGGGGCGGGGGGGCGCAGGCAGGCACTGAAGTGCTTCGCCTGCATTGCTACGAGCGCCTGTATCGAATCCACTTGGCGCTCCATAATGCTTAGCAGCCAATCCGTGCTTTGGTGCCGGCGCTCTGCATTCTGCTGGCAGACCCTCCTTTCACTCTCCTGCCACTCCTGCGCTTTTTGATTTTCATTAAGGGATGTTGCATGACTTCATGCATGACTTCATGCAGCATGTCCTCTTTGCTTCTATATGGCCTCTTCCGAATTCTTTGGAGTCTTTCGGCTATTGATAACAAGGATGGCTGAGATCTCAAGGTTACATCTGTAAAGTCAAAATGCAACACTTAACAGAGGCAGCATTGTTCACACCAGACAGAGCAATGATTTGGCCGTACTTAAAGTAGACAAGTACAGTGTACACAATAGCAGAAATTGCCCATCCCAAAATGAGCACACATAACCCACAGGAGCCCCAAAATGGTGAGTAAGCACAGGGGAAAGGGGCACTGATTGTTTCATGGCCATACTGTCCTCTAGGGTTCTGTGCCTTGGGGAGAGCCAACAGCTGCAAGGGGCCCTTATACTGAACACTGTCCCCACATTTTCCACAAGATGAGTTCGTCTTGGAAGATATCTCGCTGCTGAGGGTGACCTGGGAAGCAAGGGAGGATTTTCTACTGCAATGTGGCTTCTGCCCTGGCCCATATGCAGCTTGCCTGTATGCAGCAATGGTCCCCCCGCCCCTCACGGCACAGTGGCACAGACATGTTAGCCTGACTGGGACAAGGAGCACAGTAGCTCTGCCAAGGAACCTGCGCAAGAGGATTGCGCACCTCAGCACCCTCGCTCCCGCTTTCCTTCTCCTCCTGCCTTGTTGAACTGAGCTCTGAAGTGTCCATGGTGGAGGTGGGGTCGCCCCCAAGTATTGCATCCAGCTCTTTGTAGAAACGGCAGGTCACAGGGGCAGCACCGGAACAGCGGTTTGCCTCATGGGCTTCTGCATGAGACCTGTGAAGAGATCACTGAGGCCAATTACCACGATGTGAGAGAGCACATCAACACCCTATTCCGCATCTAGGCATGCATGCAGCCCTAACCCTCCTCGCCCAAGAGCCCACACCGAATAACTTCCTTCCCAAAATAAAAGCCGCTTACCGGGTACATCCTCTGGTGTTTGTTCTTCACCCAGCACCGGCCACTGCGACTGGCTACCTTCCTCCTGGCTTGAGAACAGCTCCTGGCTGCTTGCATCTAAGGATTCTGGGGTGTCTTCCTCCTCAGCACCCTCGCTCCCGCTTTCCTTCTCCTCCTGCCTTGTTGAACTGAGCTCTGAAGTGTCCATGGTGCAGGTGGGGTCGCCCCCAAGTATTGCATCCAGCTCTTTGTAGAAACAGCAGGTCACAGGGGCAGCACTGGAACAGCAGTTTGCCTCATGGGCTTTGTGGTAGGTATTCCACAGCTCCTTCACTTTAACCCTGCACTGCAGTGCATCCCAGTCATGGCCCCTTTCCATCATGTCCCTTGATATCTGCCCAAAGGTATCATAATTCCTATGGCTGGAGTGCAGCTGGGACTGGACAGCTTCCTCCCCCGAAACACTGATGAGGTACAGCACCTCGTCAGAGCTCCATACTGGGGATCAGCTGGCGCGTGGAGGCATGGTCACCTGGAAAGATTCGCTGAGAGCACTCCATGCCTGGCTGAGCAAATAGGAAGAGGATTTTCAAAATTCCCAGAGAATTTAAAGGGCGGGTCTGATGGTTGGTCACCTGAGGGCAGGGCAGTAGAGTTCAAAGTGATGACCAGAGTGTCTAGAACAGGCATTGTGGGACACTCCTGGGGGGCGATCAGGGTGCATTGATAGACAAGGGCGTTCACACTGGTGCTGGGCGCTCCAGCTGGGGTGCAGCAAGCATTATGCCTCTCGTCGAGGTGGATTACCGGGAGCGATCCAGCTGCAGAGTCTGGGTGCCCTACATGCCTTGCCAGTGTGGACGCGTCATGAGTTAGGGTGCCCAGGGCTGCTTTAATGTGTTCTAACTCGCAAATGTAGCCATGCCCTTAGTGCTACTGTTAGTGCTTGCCTTAGATCTGTGTGCAAGAAACAACATGGCAAGATATCTCATGTTCTTTATCCCTCCCCATAGGCTTAACAAGCTTCCTAAAACTTTCAAGGAAGGTGTGATGGAATCTAACACCCACACTCTGGGAATGCACCTCTTTGTCATCATGAGTTTACAAACTACCATTGGGACTAGAACTCAAGGAGAGAGAGAGAACAGGAGAAAGATCTGGAGTATTGCACAGGTTTTTTTAAAAAAGAAGGACTTTGTGGCACCTTAGAGACTAACAAATTTATTTGAGCATAAGCTTTTGTGAGCTACAGTTCACTTCATCGGATGCATTCAGTGGAAAATGCCAGTATTTTCCACTGAATGCATCCGATGAAGTGAGCTGTAGCTCATGAAGCTTATGCTCAAATAAATTTGTTAGTCTCTAAGGTGCCACAAGTACTCCTTTTCTTTTTGCAGATACAGACTAACACGGCTGCTACTCTGAAACAGGTTTTAAGAATCTCCCAAAATTGAACCTTTTTGTTCTTTATCTACATCCTCCTTAGTTGGACTAGCATCCTTTACGTTCAGAGGCATTTTTTGCCTGTGTAATGGGGAGTTGTGGATAGGTTTCACAGTCACTGTACCATATGTATCACTAACTCATTACTATAAAATATTCCATTTTTAGAGACTCGAAAAGGTTCATTATAAAACCTTCTTTTTTCTTGGACGTAGAGACTTTTACACTAAAGGCAATGCTAGTTAAATTATTTATTGCAAGATCTGAGATTTTGTATTTCCAAAAGCGTTAACGTGCTCATGCCAAATTCTGCTCTTGGTTACGCAGTTCCTGAATTTGGATTATTCTCTTCAATGTTTTGCATTAAAACCCAGTTCAGCAAAGCACTTAAGCACCATGCGTAAGTCCTATTGACTTCAATACTTAATTTTGAGCATGTGTCTGAGTGATTTGTTGAATGGGGGGCTTTGTTTCTCAACTGAATAAACCTAGAGGGAGATGACTAGCAGGGTTTTTTTAACGAGCTCAGAAATATTTTTAGAGTCTGATAAAATGATACTTTATAACAACACAGAGTAAACTGTTGAAAAGAGGAAATAATGTCTCAAGGGAAGTCAGGAAAACATTGCCATCTTTCTAATTACTAATCCTTTTGATGTTGTCAACTTGTACCTAAGCAAGGGGAATCATTGTCTAACTTCCTTCCTATTTAATGCGGTCACTTTATTACTTACAAAAATGGCCATTGCTGGTAACACTTACCATTTAAGGTCTTGATTGTGACATACAGGCACAGCCTTGTGTTGGGGTGGTGCTACGCTGAATAGCCCCAGGGAGAGCACTCTGCCTTGAGGGGGAACGCAGCTTCCCAGAGCTTCCTAGGGCACACAGAGAATGTGCCCCCTACACAACACCCCTTTGCGGGGTACCTCTTGCTCTTCCTTGAATGGCCTGCTGACTCTATTTATCAATGCAAAAGAGAGGCAGAACCATGCCTCTTCCGAGCCCCATCCTGGGATTCTATGTACCCCATGAAAAGTGTGGATCAAGCAACCCTTGCACACCTCTGATCACAGGCTTTACATAGGCTGCACACAAGGTGGGGGAGGAAGACTCCTTAGTTTTTTTTACTAATTTTGGGACTCTTTTTCTGGGAGTTACACTTCCAAAAACTCTTTTTATTATCACTGGTGCTCAGTGTTTGGGGACTGGACTCAAGGTCCTTTCCAGCTCTATGAGATAGGTATATCCCCATCATATTATTATATATCTGATTTTATAAAATAGCTGCCCAACTCATAAATGATTTACTGGGATGGTAAGAGATTAGGAAACAGCTCAGATTCATGAAGCTGACATTTATGGTTCCTACTCCCCATGTGTCTTAAACTTTTTGAAGTGGTCTCAACCAAGCTTCAAAATCAGCACATAATTTTTTCATACAAAATCTTGCATGCAAATAATAATATCTCATCTCCCCAATCTCCATTTGCAAACACATGTAATTGTGTAGGTAAAATTGTATGCCCTAATTTAGAGGTTGCATTTGAAAATATAGATCTAATTATTCTACATTATATATGCAGAAAGTTGGCAACTGTAATGAGCCAGATAAATTTGTCAAGGTGTGCAGGTTCTGATGCTTTAGTGTGAGTATTTTTTTTTTATTCTGCAAACTTTTAAGTAACTAAATACTTTTAGAAATGGAATTGTTTCTACTTTATGTTTTGTCTTTTTGAATAAGTGAGAGCCAATCAGTATTAACTATATATATATATATATATATATATATATTTTTGAGCTTGAGAGAGAGAGAGAGAGGGAGAGAGGGAAGGTAGGTAAGGTAATATTGTTTATTGGACCAGCTTCCATTGGTGGAAGTTACAGGCTTTTGATCTACAGAGTTCTTCAGGTCTGGGGAAAGAAATCAGAGTGTCTGAGCTAAATACAATTTGGGACAGATAGTTAAGCATAAGAAAAGGAGTACTTGTGGCACCTTAGAGACTAACAAATTTATTAGAGCATAAGCTTTCGTGAGCTACAGCTCACTTCATCGGATGCATTTGGTGGAAAAAACAGAGGAGAGATTTATATACACACACACACAGAGAACATGAAACAATGGGTTTATCATACACACTGTAAGGAGAGTGATCACTTAAGATAAGCCATCACCCACAGCGGGGGGGGAAAGGAGGAAAACCTTCCATGGTGACAAGCAGGTAGGCTAATTCCAGCAGTTAACAAGAATATCAGAGGAACAGTGGGGGGTGGGGTGGGGGGGAGAAATACCATGGGGAAATAGTTTTACTTTGTGTAATGACTCATCCATTCCCAGTCTCTATTCAAGCCTAAGTTAATTGTATCCAGTTTTCAGAGTAGCAGCCGTGTTAGTCTGTATTCGCAAAAAGAAAAGGAGTACTTGTGGCACCTTAGAGACTAACAAATTTATTAGAGCATAAGCTTTCGTGAGCTACAGCTCACTTCATCGGATGCATTTGGTGGAAAAAACAGAGGAGAGATTTATATACACACACACAGAGAACATGAAACAATGGGTTTATCATACACACTGTAAGGAGAGTGATCACTTAAGATAAGCCATCACCCACAGCAGGGGGGGGAAAGGAGGAAAACCTTCCATGGTGACAAGCAGGTAGGCTAATTCCAGCAGTTAACAAGAATATCAGAGGAACAGTGGGGGGTGGGGTGGGGGGGAGAAATACCATGGGGAAATAGTTTTACTTTGTGTAATGACTCATCCATTCCCAGTCTCTATTCAAGCCTAAGTTAATTGTATCCAGTTTGCAAATTAATTCCAATTCAGCAGTCTCTCCTTGGAGTCTGTTTTTTGAAGCTTTTTTGTTGAAGTATAGCCACTCTTAGGTCTGTGATCGAGTGACCAGAGAGATTGAAGTGTTCTCCAACTGGTTTTTGAATGTTATAATTCTTGACGTCTGATTTGTGTCCATTCATTCTTTTACGTAGAGACTGTCCAGTTTGGCCAATGTACATGGCAGAGGGGCATTGCTGGCACATGATGGCATATATCACATTGGTAGATGCGCAGAGTGAACGAGCCTCTGATAGTGTGGCTGATGTGATTAGGCCCTATGATGGTATCCCTGAATAGATATGTGGACAGAGTTGGCAACGGGCTTTGTTGCAAGGATAGGTTCCTGGGTTAGTGGTTCTGTTGTGTGGTGTGTGGTTGCTGGTGAGTATTTGCTTCAGATTGGGGGGCTGACTGTAAGCAAGGACTGGTCTATCTCCCAAGATCTGAGAGAGCGATGGCTCGTCCTTCAGGATAGGTTGTAGATCCTTGATGAGCGTTGGAGAGGTTTTAGTTGGGGGCTGAAGGTGATGGCTAGTGGCGTTCTGTTGTTTTCTTTGTTGGGCCTGTCCTGTAGTAGGTGACTTCTGGGTACTCTTCTGGCTCTGTCAATCTGTTTCTTCACTTCAGCAGGTGGGTATTGTAGTTGTAGGAATGCATGATAGAGATCTTGTAGGTGTTTGTCTCTGTCTGAGGGGTTGGAGCAAATGCGGTTATATCGTAGCGCTTGGCTGTAGACAATGGATCGAGTGGTATGATCTGGATGAAAGCTAGAGGCATGTATGTAGGAATAGCGGTCAGTAGGTTTCCGATATAGGGTGGTGTTTATGTGACCATCGCTTATTAGCACCGTAGTGTCCAGGAAGTGGATCTCTTGTGTGGACTGGTCCAGGCTGAGGTTGATGGTGGGATGGAAATTGTTGAAATCATGGTGGAATTCCTCAAGAGCTTCTTTTCCATGGGTCCAGATGATGAAGATGTCATCAATGTAGCGCAAGTAGAGTAGGGGCATTAGGGGACGAGAGCTGAGGAAGCGTTGTTCTAAGTCAGCCATAAAAATGTTGGCATACTGTGGGGCCATGCGGGTACCCATCGCAGTGCCGCTGATTTGAAGGTATACATTGTCCCCAAATGTGAAATAGTTATGGGTCAGGACAAAGTCACAAGTTCAGCCACCAGGTTAGCCGTGACAGTATCGGGGATACTGTTCCTGACGGCTCGTAGTCCATCTTTGTGTGGAATGTTGGTGTAGAGGGCTTCTACATCCATAGTGGCTAGGATGGTGTTTTTAGGAAGATCACCAATGGACTGTAGTTTCCTCAGGAAATCGGTGGTGTCTCGAAGATAGCTGGGAGTGGTGGTAACGAAGGGCCCGAGGAGGGAGTCTACATAGCCAGACAATCCTGCTGTCAGGGTGCCAATGCCTGAGATGATGGGGCGTCCAGGATTTCCAGGTTTATGGATCTTGGGTAGCAGATAGAATACCCCAGGTCGTGGCTCCAGGGGTGTGTCTGTGCGGATTTGTTCTTGTGCTTTTTCAGGGAGTTTCTTGAGCAAATGCTGTAGTTTCTTTTGGTAACTCTCAGTGGGATCAGAGGGTAATGGCTTGTAGAAAGTGGTGTTGGAGAGCTGCCTAGTAGCCTCTTGTTCATACTCTGACCTATTCATGATGACGACAACCTATCCTGAAGGACGAGCCATCGCTCTCTCAGATCTTGGGAGATAGACCAGTCCTTGCTTACAGACAGCCCCCCAATCTGAAGCAAATACTCACCAGCACCACACACCACACAACAGAACCACTAACCCAGGAACCTATCCTTGCAACAAAGCCCGTTGCCAACTCTGTCCACATATCTATTCAGGGGATACCATCATAGGGCCTAATCACATCAGCCACACTATCAGAGGCTCGTTCACCTGCGCATCTACCAATGTGATATATGCCATCATGTGCCAGCAATGCCCCTCTGCCATGTACATTGGCCAAACTGGACAGTCTCTACGTAAAAGAATGAATGGACACACAAACGTCAAGAATTATAACATTCAAAAACCAGTTGGAGAACACTTCAATCTCTCTGGTCACTCGATCACAGACCTAAGAGTGGCTATACTTCAACAAAAAAGCTTCAAAAACAGACTCCAAGGAGAGACTGCTGAATTGGAATTAATTTGCAAACTGGATACAATTAACTTAGGCTTGAATAGAGACTGGGAATGGATGAGTCATTACACAAAGTAAAACTATTTCCCCATGGTATTTCTCCCCCCCACCCCACCCCCCACTGTTCCTCTGATATTCTTGTTAACTGCTGGAATTAGCCTACCTGCTTGTCACCATGGAAGGTTTTCCTCCTTTCCCCCCCCCTGCTGTGGGTGATGGCTTATCTTAAGTGATCACTCTCCTTACAAGTGTGTATGATAAACCCATTGTTTCATGTTCTCTGTGTGTGTGTGTATATAAATCTCTCCTCTGTTTTTTCCACCAAATGCATCCGATGAAGTGAGCTGTAGCTCACGAAAGCTTATGCTCTAATAAATTTGTTAGTCTCTAAGGTGCCACAAGTACTCCTTTTCTTTTTGCGAATACAGACTAACACGGCTGCTACTCTTAAGCATAAGAGGTAACATTGTAGGAGGTCACTTGAAATGGAATGGGCAATAAGGGTTGGATTGTTATGCAAAATGGTTTTGAAGAGGGCCATTAAGAGTTAGCAGGCAGGTATGTATTACAGATTGTTGTAATAAGCCAGGAAAACAATGTCCCTGTTTTAAGTCCATGGATTTTAGTGCCTAGCAGTGTTATGAATTGAAGTTCCTAGGCTTGCCCTTCTGCAGATGTTGTTGTGCAGGTTTCTGCTGAGGATGAATTCTGAAAGATTAGATAGGGAGTGGTCACTTTTGTGAAAAGGTGTTTGCCATGGGTAATATGGTGTTTTTTGTCTGTCTTTTATCACTTTTTTGTGTGAGTTCATTCAAGAGCGTGGTGCTTGTTTAGTTTCACCCACATAGTTGTTACTGGGGCATTTAATGCACTGTATGCACCACATGTTGTGATAGGCATGTGTAGGCCCCGTAAATCTTGACAGGTGTGTTGTGTTTAACACCATAGCAATGGAGATATGTCTGAAGGTTTTGCCTCTGTTGTTTTGGCAGGATCTGGTGCTGCTTTGAGATGGTGTGTCCTTGTCTGAGGGGAAATTGTTTCTGATGAGATGGGGGTGGGGGGATAGGGTGTTTGAAGCCCACAAGAGGGGGTCCAGGAAATATTTCTTTCAAGATATGGTCCCCTTCAAGTATAGGTTGTAATAGTTGATACCCTGTGTGGGATAGTAAGTGACAACTAGGGGTGTATGATTGGTAGGTAGGTCCCTGGTTTCAAGAGACAGTTTTGGTGTCTGGGAATAGCCAGAATGCAGAGGTACTCAGCCATGCCTCGTTTCTCATGTGACACTTCATATTGTAAGGCTGCAAGAAGGGTGACACAGGTCTGTTATGCCAGCTCTGTGCCACACAGGGATTCCTTCTATGCCAGGGGAATTTCCATGTAGCTGGTTAAGCCAGGTTTTACAGCCACTTTAAGTTTTTTGAAGCAATGTGAAGGGGTAGTGGATGAAAAAACAGGCCCATTGTCTTAACCCCAACAGTGGCATGTATACAATGGGTATGCAGTTCCCATAAAATGATATATATCCACTTGTCAAAGGGGGTTTTGAGTCCAACGTTGGCAGAACTGCCTAGTGGTGATACTCTAGACTGTGCCACCCAATGGTGAGAGTCAGTGGCCACATTGCCTAGTTGTAGGATTCAGCAGCCGAGTCACCCAGTGATGAAAATCAATGGCCACTTTGCCTCGTAGCAGGATTCAGCGGCTATGTTGCCCAATAGCGAGAGTCAGTGGCCATCTTGTCTAGTGGCTGAATTCAGTGGCTGTGTTGCCCAGCGGCAAGAGTCAGTGGCCGTGGACAGGGAACCTGGGCCCACCCTGCCCCACCTGGTTCCAACCTCGGGTCAAAAGAAATAGTCGTTCGAATTGCGTGGCCTAGAAGATGGGCACCCCTATGACTGATCCCTGGGCCACTTCCTATCCCAGCTTTGGATCCTCTGCTGGTTTCACTGGTCTGTCTCAGGGTCCCTCTTGGAGTTCTTTCAGGTCACTCTCTCTGTCTGCCTTGGTTTGGCATCCTCAGTGCCTCCAGCTGACGGGTCTGCAGCAGCGTGACTGTGGGGCCCGTTCCTGGCCTTTGGTAGCCTCCCTGGCTAGTCCACACGAGGCTGTAGCACCCAAATGCTCTCTTGCTCCATCAGCCCAGACTGAGCTGAGTTGCTCCCTTTTGAACCCTGCCTCCGCTGGCAACAGAGGTGAAGGGGCATGGCTTCCTGTGTCCAGAGCAGCTCCTTAACGCTCGCCGCCCCAGTGTGGGGTTGGTATACCCCGTCACACCACTTCAGCTCTTCCTTCCTGCTGCCCAGACTGACACACTCTTTTTATGAGCAGCCTCACTGTGAAAAAAAACAAGGGGGCTGATAATGTCTGAGATCTAGCGAGAATGGAGAAAATGACCTGTTTCAAGATTCATTTGTGACATTTGGACTCTATGGCTTCCTTTCCTCAATTATGAGAAAAGAATACAGGCTTAAAACTAAACTAAGTTCCATAAGAATTTCTCTGTTAATAAACTTAGGTGTGAACACTTTACATTTTTACCTTTGTAAATATTAATTGTACAACTGTTCTTCCTTAGGATATATTCATACTGTATCTTATATTATTGGGATATATACATACTGATGTTATATTATTCATGGCTGATCCTGTGCACCATACCCTTTTTAATATTCTACTTGTTTTTATTGTCACAGAGTATCTTTAAATAAAAACATTTTATATATAATGTGTTAAGAGGGACAACACTGCAGTTGTTGTTTTGTGACCAAAGTGTCATAGTGGCAAAGAGTCCTGTGGCACCTTATAGACTAACAGACGTATTGGAACATAAGTTTACGTGGGTGAATACCCACTTCTTCAGATGCAAAGTGTCATAGTCATTGTATTTTGGGGAAAGACAGAGCAGAGAGCCAAAAGACTGGTATAGATGTATGACTCAGTATAAACTGTATCTGATACTTTTCAGTTTAAGATTATTTAAAAAACAAAATATTAGTACTGTCAGTTTTTGTGTGTATGTATGTATGTGTGACAAAATGCATATTTCTCAGTCATTAGTATAAGTAATGGATGTTGCCATTTGCATGAAGCCCCATTCTCTAGGTTCTAGATCAGGGATAGGCAACCTTTGGCACATGGCCCATTAGGAAAATCCGTTGGCAGGCTGGGACAGCTTGTTAACCTACAGCGTCCGCAGGTTCAGCCGATTGCTGCTCCCACTGGCTGCGGTTTGCCGTTCCAGGCCAATGGGGGCTGTGGGAAGTGGCGTGGGCCAGTGGGAACTGTGATCAGCTGAACCTGCGAACGCTGCAGGTAACCAACTCGTCCCGGCCTGCCAGCAGATTTCCCTGACGGGCCACGTGCCAAAAGTTGCCGATCCCTGTTCTAGACAAACCACTTCAGGCTGTGACCTTATGAGATCTCACAAGTTGAACAGGCTTGGATGACATTCCATCAAGGAGAATGTCAGGTGCTGCAGGAAGTCTTTCTGGTGATTCAGTAGGTGGCACTCTCCCTGAATCATTACTGAACCACTGTTCCAACTCAGTATCAATGGAGCATTTCAGTCTTCAGGCTCAGACATAAAACTGAGATCCTCACCACCCATAATTATAGTGTGGCATTTATTTATTGACAGAGTTGGGCTGTTAATCCGTGGTGTTCTTACCAAATTCCAATTTGGATAATTACATTCTGCCTAAGTCTCCTCCACAGTTTCAATTTGATATGCTATTCTTTTTTATTTTATAACCTAAAGGGTTTAAATTTCTGTCAACTTTATTTTCAACCCAGAGCTTGCTGCATTTCAATAGTAGATGATGATTCTGCTATCTACATACTTTGTAAAGGACTTTGGAATACTTCAGAAAGAAAGGTGCTGTATAAATGAGATATGATTATTGTAGGATTTAAATAGCTGGACAATGTTGCCCATTTGGCTTCCTTGGTAGGAAGCTGCCTAGTTGTGCAATTTCAATTGATCTTCAGTATAATATTTAGATCCCTAACAGTTATGATAGTGGTAGGCAAAGACTGTGGTTTTGCATTGTGATAACCCTTGACTATTGGTGTTTGCTTAAATGTGCCCTGCAAAGGGGCGGGGGAACGTTTGTGCTCTTTTCTGCTTGTTTGTGATTGAAGAAGGCTATTTAGAAAAAAAAAAATCCCCTCCCCCACCTTGCTTGTTCTTTGCATTGGAAATTCAAGCCTTGTCTACCATGTTTGAAAGATCTGGATGACTGGAGAACTAATAGTTTATGAAATCAGATAATAAATGAAACTTTAGTGAAAGTAAAGCGACTTTTGTTCAGAATGTTTTAAAATCTGTTTAAACAGGTTTTAACAAAAACACATAAAGAAATATCTAAAGAACAGATAGAAGAAAATGCCTCTGTTTAAATGGCTGATCTACGCTGAAAAGTTACATCAGCCTAGTTATATATCTCAGGGGTGTAAAAATCCACACCCCTGAGAGGCATAGTTAAGTCAACCTAACCCCCAGTGTAGACAGTGCTAGGTTGACTGAAGAATTCTTCCATCAACCTAGCTACTGCGCCTTGGGGAAGTGGACTTACTTCAGCAATGGGAGAACCCATTGTAGTGTCTACACTGAAGCACTACAGCAGCACACCTGTACCACGGGAGCATTTTAAGTGTAGGGAAGCGCTAAGGCACACAAATGCAAAGGTTCAGCACCCAACCCCCTTAACTAAGGCTGAGAGCTTCCAATCCACTTCTCTGGGTTCTCAAAGAAGACCTCCAGCAAAATGAAGAGAAAAACAACAAGAATTGTTATTCCTGATTATTTCTCAGATGCTTTTAGCAACCCGCAAACAAAACAGAATAACCTCTTCCCTCAACACAAATGTCTATTTAAAGAAATTCAAGTGGTCTTCGTGTATCCCAAAAGAAGAGCAACCGATTTCTCCTCCTTACCCCTGCATGTCACCTTTAGGCATTCTCTGGGTTGTGATTCCAATTTCTCCTTGTGGCAATGAAATTCAAGGGGTGTTGGATTTCCTGGGTTGATAGCAGAACTGGTCACAAGTTTTTGACGCAAACTTTCAGTTCTGTGCTGGTCTATGCTGAAGTGCTGTACTGCTATTTTAAGTGTAGGCAAGCCCGAAGTCACACAAATGCATTGGAGAACGCTCCAGAGCTGCTACTGCAGCGTTAGAGCTACAGTAACTGACAGCTTGGCGGATGGACTTGCATAACTGTGGGTCCTCACACAACAGACTTGCACAGGTTCCACTGTGTTCAGATTCTTTTGGGGCCTGTATGTGGGCCAGAAGATTACTTATTTGTAGTACAGTATCACCTACAGGCCCAAACTGAGATCATTGTGCTAGGTACTATACAAACACCTGGTAAGAGAACGTTCCTGTCCAGAAGAGCTTACAATCCAAGGAGACATGAGATACAAAGAGTGGGGGACAAAATATTATACTGGTTTTGTTTCTTAATATGGGAAGCTGAGACAGAGAAACTAAGCAACTTGTCTGAGTCTGTGAAATTGTCTGAGAGCTGGGAAATTAATCCAGATCTCAGAGTTCTAGTCTAGTGCAGCAAGGTCGTCCTTCCTTTCTAATTATACAACCCTGAACAAGAATTATGAAAAATATCAGCAGTAAACTGATTTCAGCTTTCAGAATGATCTATTTGCAAGTTATGCCCTGTATAAAATCTCCTATCATTTTAAGCCAAAGTTTCATTTTTAGATCAGTTACACCTTAGTCATAATTTACTTTGTACCAGTCACGTTTACAAGCACAATTTCCTGGCTCTGTCTGTTCACTTAGTAGAGGAATTCATTTGAGGGATTCAAATGGGAAGAATGAAAACTGGCATATGTCCTCCCCACAAAAACCACAACTGAGGCACCCATCCACAACTGTAAGGGTGCTAAACTATTACGTCCACTGTGAATAGCATCACTCAGCATGACATTAATCTACCAACATGTTGTCTAAGGTCCTTGCTTTATTATTTGCATACCAACCCCCCTCCCCTGCCCTGAAAGGCTACTCTGCTGGCCATAGCTTGATCCTAAGCACCCCACATAAAAGTCAGGTCTTTAATGATACTTTATTTAGTGAATCAGAAGCATTTGTAGGATTTGTGTGGGAGCACAGAATTATTTTATGATGAAAGATTGAGTCAAAGTTTGTTGGTATCTCATGTAGTAGCTGTTTACATATAAACTTGAAACTAAATCTAGCAAACAGAGTGAAACCATCCAAGGCCTAAAATGTCATCTGGCAGAGTAAAATACTGCAAATATTAGATCAGAGTGCACAGAACTATTTGGCTGCTGTTAGCACTGAAATGAGCTGTTTGCCAGACATTTGAAAGCTGGCCATAAAGCCTTTCTAGGCTCACTTGCTTAACCTCCTACAGCTTATTTCAGGTTGAGAAACAAGTATGAAAGCTGCCTCTGTTTATACATTGGTATGGGAAGGGGAGCAGGGAAAAGAGCAAGAGTGACTTTCCTTGTGTGTTTTTTTTTGTTTTGTTTGTTTGTTTGTTTGGTAAGTCCACAGTAAACAGCCAGATACCACTCCCATGAAAGTCAACTGAAAAATTCCCATTGATTTTTGTTTCATTCATGGTAAGTTGAAGCCTAAAGTATAATAATATTCCACAAAGGCAATGCTGGGGGCAGTCACTCCATTTCTCCGTAGTTTCCTTTATATAAACCAGTAGAAATATATGGTGTCTCCAGACTTAGTCTGTCTGTAGCTTTCCTGTATAAAAACTGTACATGGACCATAATGGATAGAGCTTCCTCAATCATGGGGTGCTATTCTGGGAAGGAGAATTGCTGGGAAGTGATGGGGTCCACCTTACTAAGGGGAGAAGCACTGTGCACCAACTCTCCAACATAGTGAGGAGGGCTTTAAACTAGGTTCAAAAGGAGCAGGTGACAAAAGCCCACAGGTAAGCATATAAAAGTTAATCTTAATGGGGCTAAATGTTGTGGAGTGGGGGGAACACAGAAAACTACAATAGGGTCATAGGAGAAACGAGGGAAATCAGTGGAGGAATCTGCTCAACCTCAAAAGTCTATATACAAATGCAAAAAGTAGGGGGAATAAACGGGAAGAACTGCAAGTATTAGTACATAAGATACATTGTGATTTAATTGACATCACAGAGATTTGGTGGGATGTAGCTCAGGAGTGGAATATTGGTAAAGAGAGATATAATTTATTCAGGAAGCAAAGGCACAGAAAAAGGGAAGAGGCATTGCACTATACATCAAGAATATATACACTTGTTCTGAGATCCAGAAGGAGGTGAGAGGCAGGCCAGTTGAAAGTCTGTGGATAAAGATAGAAAGGGAGAAAACTAGGGGTGACATTAGAGTAGGGGTCTACTATAGACCAAATCAGGAAGAGGAAGTGGATGAGACATTTCTAAAATAAATAACAGAAATATCCAGAACACAAGGCCTGGTGGTAATGATGGCAAATCTAAAGGCAGAAGGCAATTTGGGTGAAAGTGATAGATGATAGATTTCATGATTCTAAGGCTAGAAAGGAGTAAGGAGCAGAATAAGGAAAATGGACTTTAACAAACTCAGAGAACTAGTAGGTTCTAAGGGATAAAGGAGTTCAGGAGAGCTGGCAGTTTCTCAATGAGACAATATAAAAGACCCAACTGCAAGTTATTCTGATGCAAAGGAAAGATGGGAAGTATAGTAAGTGAGTGATAGGGCTCCATTAGGAGCTCTTTAATGATCTGAAAATGAAAAAGGAATTCTACAAAAAATGGAAACATGGATGAATTGCTAAGGGAGGGTACAAAAGAACTGCACAAGCAAGTAGGGACAAAATCAGAAAGGCCACAGCACAAAATGGGTTACATCTAGCTAGGGATATAAAAGGCAATAAGGAGAAATTATTGAAATACATCAGGAGCAAGAGAAGGACAAAGGAAAGTGTAGATCCTTTACTTAGTGTGGAAGGAGAGCTAATAACTGATGACATCAAGAAGGCTGAGGTGTTTAATGTCTATTTTGCTCCATTCTTCACTAAAAAGGTCAAATATGATCAAATACTTAGCACAATTAATATTAACAAAAATGGGAAAAGAACACAAAGCCAAAACAGAGAAAAACAGGTTAACAAATATGTAGTTAAGCTGAATGTATTCAAAGTGGCAGGACCTGATAAAATGCACCCTAGGAACTAGCTGAAGCAATCTGGAACCTGTTAGTGATGATCTTTGAGAACTCATTGAGGTCCCAGAAGTCTAAATAATGGCAAACAAAGTCTTTAAAAAGGGAAAAAGGAGGAGCCAGGGACTTACAGACCAGTCAGCCTAACTTTGAAACCTGGCAAGTTACTGGAACAAATTATTTTAAAGAATCAGTTTGTAAGCCCCTTGAGGATAATAGGGTTATAAGAAATAGCCAGCATGGATTTATGAAGGACAAATCATGTCTAGCCAACCCAGTTTCTTTCTTTGATGGGGTTTTTGGCCTAGTGGATGGGGTGAAGCAGTAAACTTCATATATCTTGATTTTAGTAAGGCTTTTGACACAGTCCTGCATGACGTTTTCATAAGCAAACTAGGGAAATGTGGTCTAGAATAAATTACTAATAAAGTGGGTTCACCACTGGTTGAAAGACTGTATTCAGAGTTGTTATCAATGGCTTGCTGTCAAACTGGGAGAGTGTATCTAGTGAAGGTCCCTCAGAGTATGTCTACACTGTAATTAAATACCTGTGGCTGGCCTGTGATGGGCTCACAGGGCTTGAGCTACATGGCTATTTAAGTGTGGTGTAGTTTTTTTTGTTTTTTAGAAAACCAAAAAACTTCAAAACTTTAATTTTTTTTATATGAAGGATTCCCCTTCCCCCCACATGTTGTCAGGAAATGGCCAATTCAACAAAACAAAAGCTATTTTCCACTGAAAAAACACTGAAAAATTTTCAGTCTTCTTTCTTAGTGGACCTCAGTACAGTGTCACAAGATAAGGCTCCTGAAGTGGGATGCAGGCTGCAAAAGCTGTTGTTGTAACAGCAGTAGTATACTACTGTACCACTCTGAAGATGATTAACAGGAGCAATGTCCACTTCGACATTGCAAAATTTGAAAGGTTCTCCTTAGGACAGTTAAACAGATTCAGGTTCAGAGAGTTTATTTCATTTACAACAGTTCTATACTAGAGTAACTTCATTGACTTCTGTGGTGTTACCCCTTATTTAACTGGTGTAAGAGAGATCGAAATTAGATCCTCTAGTACAAGCAAACATGGCTTTACACTGAACTTTATGTGGGCTATATACATAATTGCTTTCATAATGGACAGTCCAGCTCTGTCTCCTTTAAATTTTGTTGCTGTTTGGTTTTGTTTGACTCTCCTGTAACTCAGAGTTTCTTCAAGTAAAGATGGAATTACCATCTTTTTCAGCAACTTTCCGCATGTGATGTACCTATATGATATTCTTGCGATCTGTGACATAAGCACTACCCTGAGGGTGTGTTATTGTATCTCTCTCTCTGTGGTAATGTTTCATCTTTATGTGTTTTTTGTTGTTGTTGTTAATCTTGGGACCTCTGCTGTGTGGTATGTTTCTGTAACCTTAGCTTTACTTACATTTAGCTTCACTGGGGATTTGGGTTGTCTGGTCTCTATGGAATGTGCCTTACAAGTATACCTCAGCTTTTAAACAAAAATTGGTGTTGTTTCATGATAGGTAATAAAATTGCACCCTCTATCTTTGAAAAGTTTAGAGTGCTGTCCTACTCTGAAAAGTGCCTGTAAAAATATAATGGGCTTTCCTCTCTTTGTTGTCATCATCAGCTCAGTCCTAGTGATGATGTCCATATCAGTTGGTTCATTTTACAGGTGAAAGATGGCTTTTCTAGCTGCCAGTGCTTCAAACTTAATATTTCACAAACCTTTAGTGGGTACTCTGTATGCAGAGCCACAGAAGGTCACTGCAGGATGGAGTTCAGGGGGTGGGAGAACATCTTCATTGAATCCAGATCCACTGACAGATAGGAGTCTTTGGTACAGAGTCAGAGAGGAAAGCAGGAGGTTCAGGAACTGGTGCTGAGGCACAAGGCCTCCTCGCTGCTAGCCCTGTTCTCATTCCAGGAGGCACAATCACCACCCTCCACAAAACAATCTGAGGTAAACTGCATGAGGTTCCCCTCAGAATTTTTCTCCCTTTCCTCATGATCTTATTTTTGGACAGGAAGGGGAAATTGAGCCTTAAATTCTTTACATGACCATGGTAGAAAATGGGCCATGTGGTAGATTCCCCCTTTTAATACACTATAATCCTGATACTATACATAGTTTAGCATAAGATAGGAAATGTGTGTGGAGGTTTTTTTGTCACTATTTTAAGACATAACCTCACTCCATAATAACTAAATAAATTCAGTAAATCATAAATAGTACAACTGAGCACAGTAAAATAGTTTGAAAAACATGAAGTCACTTAGAGGATGCATAAATATAATGAGGTTTCAGTCATGGTGTAATGCAGAAAATATTCAATGGACTATCAAGGTTTTCTGTGCTATTCATTCACCATTTCCAGTCTAACACTTGCTCCAAAGTCGGTTGCTACAGAAAACATAATAAAATTCACTACTCTTCAGAATGGGAGCAGAATACACTTGGGTGCTGATGATCAGATGCCACAAAACCCTCTAGAACAAAAATACAACCTTCTAGTATTGTTACCAAGACCAGTGGGATGGCCTGAGGGTCGTGTTTTTCAGCCTGCTGTTACACTAAGGGTATGTATTCGCTGCAGAGTTAACTCGAGCTATCTACATGGGCATGACTTTTCTTGAGGTAGCCTACCTTGAGAATGGCCACACTACAAAACAACACTTGTGTAACTGTGTCCACACTGGCACAACACTCACCCATGTGTGTGATAAAACATCTGGCGGCATATCACAGAGTTCTTTATGCTGCGCCACTCTGAATTATTTCCCAGTGAATTGTGGGACAACTTGTCTATCCTTTCTGGGCACATGAGGGAATTGTGGAAGGCACTGGAGGACTAGTGGCACCTGAGTGGAACTAGCCTATGTCCACATGAGAGTGGTCATGTTAGCAGCTGATGAGTTGTACTAACTTGAGTTTTAGCTCATACCTCTTGATGGGCCAGCCAACATGAGTTAAAATCACTAGGATGCTCAAACTAAGGGCTTTAAAAACATTTTTGGTAGTATTTGCAAGTACTGGGACAGGCAATTCAGGCTTCTTTTTGTGGGGATGGGACTTGAGTTATAACTTTGTAGCTGTAAGGCGGTCACAGTTCTCTCCCTGCCCATCAGGGAGAGAGACCACGCTTCCTCACTGCAATGCTCCTAGAGCGACACCGTTCAGGGGGGAATTAACCGACAGTTAATAGTCCCAAGCCTGCAGTCCAGGCCAGGCAGCAATTGGGTCTGGTAGCCCCAGCCCTCAGCCACAGCGGAATAGTACACAGTTAATAGGTCTGGCCTGCAGTCGGGCAGGGTAGCAGTAAGTCTATAAGCCTGGAGCCCTCAATCAGGGCAGGACCATAATCAGTTAATGGCTGTGGTTTCCATTCAGGCAGAGCAGCAGTGAGTCTACCTGCCCGGGCCCTCAGTTAGGGCAGGGCAGCAATCAGGTAAGGGCTCTGGCCTGCTGTCAGGTAGAATCACACAGCAGTCTTGGAAGGATTAGCTCTCAGGCGGGAGACCCAGCAAAACCATCTGGCATCCTAGCTCGAGCAAGTGCTAGACCAATGCAGGCCTCCTGGCCTAAAGGTGGGGAGGCTGCCACTCCCAGGGGTGGGGTGGCAGGGATAGGGGAATTCAGGCCCACCTGACTCCACTGCATCCCACCCAGGGCCCTAACAGTGGCAGAGTGCTCCACTGCTGGGTCAGCGGGGAAATCCAGCCGCAACACACAGGTTGGCTGTCAGTCAGTAACACAACTGACTCCTCTTTGGCTTCCCTGGGCTTCTTCCTACACTCCCAGTCAGGGGGTACCTGGGTTCCTGGGTTGTCGTTAATCTCACCAGGGTAAATGGCTAGTGGCAGCCCCAACAGCTCCTTGGTGTCCCCAATGTCTGACAGCTCCGGCAGTCCCTCCCAGTCTCTGGCACTGTAGTGGCCTCCGTCGGGTCTGGGCTTCAGCAGTGGGAGGGAGATGTCCTGCTCCTCTGGCAGCTCTGCTCCAACTGAGCTGGAGGGCCTGCCTTTTATATTTCCGGTTCCTGTCCTGCCCTTCTCCTTCCAGTGGGGCGGCCATGGGTATCTCAGTTCTGCCCACCACAGGGCAGTCACAGTTCTCTCCCCATCCGTCAGGGAGGGAAACCATGCCGCTTGCTACAGTAGCAAAGACAGGCCCTGAGCATTTCTTTCTGTTCTACTCTCATTCTAATCACTTGTTAATGACTGTATTAGAATTCCCTTTCCTAATCAGAATTGAGGGGGCAGGAAGTACAAAGAAATAGCCAACATAAGCCACCTCCCACTCTGTCCCAAAAAATTAAAATTGAAATAAGAAGTCCACCAACAACCGTTTGTTTTATGGTAATTGGCTAATGTGATACAAAACTTGGCATGCTAAAACAGCAACTGGAATGAAGATACTATCATAAAATCAAATAAATCTTGACTTTATTAAAACTGGCTTAATAAGATCAATGTTTTTTCTTGGCCAAAATGTAAATTATGTAATAAAGTGTGCCTTATCCCCCAGGATTGTTTCCACACTCTATTAACAGGTTATAGCAGGCTTTCAGTATGCATCATGATATTTTGTGTACCTGGGAATAAGGAACAGAGCGTCCTTCTGAAGATTGTATGTACATATGTCTGGTAGGATCTTGCCTAAACAATTCACACCATTACCTAATCAATCTTAGCAAAAGCTAGAGGAAGAGATGCCATGAGTTACAAATAAACACATCTTTCCTTTTAAACCGTGGCTGTTTCCACTTACCTAATGATAATTAGCATTTCAGTAAAACTCCTAACAAAATTGATTAATATTCCTTTATCCTTACAGGAAAAAAGGGAATTCAATTATATGAAGTAAAACACTGGTCTCAGTTTCTTAATTTTGTAGAGAAACAGACTTTTACAGGGCTAGATGACCCAATCTATTTGTTTAGATTCATCCTCCTTGATTTCTCTCCCACTGAATTCTGCTCCCCTTGGGCATTTAGCCACTGATTTCACAGACTTCAGTGAGAACAGAATTAGGCTCTAAGGGTAACATTTTCTAAAGCACCTAAGTGACTTAGGAACCTATGTTCCATTGACTTTCAACAGGACTTAGGTTCCTAAACCATTAGGCACCCGGGAAAATATTACCTAAAGCCTTTGGACCATATATAAGCCATCTTGTACCCTCTTGTGATCTCTTTGACTATATAATCCTGCTGCCTTTGGTCTTAGGTGATATGGTATTTCTGTTAGGAAAAAATAAATTATTCTTTAAATATATAATCATGTAAATAATCACTGCTACTTTAAAGAACATATACTTATGGAAAACTTGTCTTATGAAAGGAGACTTAAGGAGCTTGGCTTGTTTAGCCTAACTAAAAGAAGGTTGAGGGGAGATATGATTGCTCTCTATAAATATATCAGAGGAATAAATATAGGAGAGGGAGAGGAATTATTTAAGCTCAGCACCAATGTGGACACAAGAACAAATGGGTATAAACTGGCCACCAGGAAGTTTAGACTTGAAATCAGACGAAGGTTTTTAACCATCAGAGGAGTGAAGTTTTGGAATAGCCTTCCAAGGGAAGCAGTGGGGGCAAAAGATCTATCTGGTTTTAAGATTCTACTCGATAAGTTTATGGAGGAGATGGTATGATGGGATAATGGGATTTTGGTAAGTAATTGATCTTTAAATATTCAGGGAAAATAGGCCAAATCCCCTGAGATGGGATATTAGATGGATGGGATCTGATTTACTACAGAAAATTCTTTCCTGGGTATCTGGCTGGTGAATCTTGCCCATGTGCTCAGGGTTTAGCTGATTGCCATATTTGGGGTCGGGAAGGAATTTTCCTCCAGGGCAGATTGGAGAGGCCCTGGAGGTTTTTTTGCCTTTTGTAGCATGGGGCATGGTTGACTGGAGGGAGACTTCTCTGCTCCTTGAAGTTTTGAACCATGATTTAAGGACTTCAATAGCTCAGACATGGGTGAGGTTTTTCATAGGAGTGGGTGGGTGAGATTCTGTGGCCTGCGCTGTGCAGGAGGTCGGACTAGATGATCAGACTGGTCCCTTCTGACCTTAGTATCTATGAATCTATGAATCTATGAGAACAATAAAAATGGAAAATGCCAGGCCAGCTTAGTGGGAGACCAAGTTTTCTGTAATGAGTTCAGTCCTGCACTAGGCAGGATGGGTAGGCTCTGGAGGCAGAGTACTCTGTAGGAAGTGTCTTGAGTCCCTTCTCATAGTGGAGAATCAGCTTTGCAGGTTACAGGGGAAGCCACATCCATGATTGAGAAGCAGGGTTGGCGTTGCGTATTTCTGGGCCAATGGAAAAAGAACAAAGAGAAAAAAGGAAGTATCCTAAATCAGTGATTCTCAATCAAGGGTTCATGTACCCCTGGGGTACGGAGAGGTCTTCCAGGGGGTACATCCACTCATCTAGCTCTTTGCCTAGTTTTACAACAGACTACATAAAAAGCACTAGCAACGTCTGTACAAACTAAAATTTCATACAGATAGTGACTTGTTTATACTGCTGTATATACTATACACTGAAATGTAAGTACAATACTTATATTCCAATTGATGTATTGTATAATTATATGTTAAAAATGAGAAAGTAAGCAATTTTTTGATAATTGTGTGCTGGGACACTTCTGTAGTTTTATGTCTGATTTTCTAAGCAAGTAGTTTTTAAGCAACGTGAAAGGTACACAAGACCAATCAGAATTCTGAAATAGGTACAGTCTGGAAAGGTTGAGAGCCACTGTCCTAGATGATCTCCTGAAATGAAAACCTCATATTATGTTGGCACTTACCAAAGCTCCTGGGTGACTTGGTGTTGTACTGAACAGTAATATTGAGAATCTGCATATTTGCCACTCATCTGTCCATGGGTTTCCTGTTGGTTGCGGCAGCTCATTGGAAATACAGTAGGAGGTATTATAGCTGCTCCTGTAGTTTGGGAACTATCCTCATGCTGCTCTCACACAATGAGATCTGCGCTGTTTCCTCTCATTGACATCATGCTCTCTGCTCTGCATGTACTTCAGGCAGAGCAAATGTTCCCACACTCCTGGCCTAGGGGGCTCAACTCTCCATGGATGGGAGAAGGTAGCAGAGAGTGGGTGGGTTAGGGATATGTGTGGGTGTGGCTGGAGGACATACAGTATTTCACAGGCATTGGCAACACTTGGACTCTCAACTTGGACTACTCTCTTCCTCCCATCAGGTGCTCCAGCTACTCGTGGGAAGGTTTGGAATCCCCTAAACTCTCCAGTCGGGGATAGCTCCTCCTGCTACTTCCACTGCAGACTCTCTCTCTGGCGTGATGCAAACTCCTTTCACCAGCCAGTGAAGAGCCAGACAGAAGTGGAGCTCTAAGGAAAATGAGCTCCCCCACTCTCTGAGAGGGAGTGGAGGGGGAATTCTCTTATCAGAGGAGATGGAGCTGTGCCCGCCCTATCTTTAACTTTGGTTGTATCCAGCTCTTTACATAAATAATGATGGACAGCACATTCTGCTGGTTTCACCTAGACTGAGCTAGCATGTATTTTATTGAGGGTTTTTTTTTTCTGATGCCTGACCATCTTGAGGAACTTTCTAGCAAAACAAACTGAAAAGTGGTCTTGCTCATTTAGGGTCTGGTCCAACAAACACTTACTCAGGAGCAGTTCTTACCAATGCAAATATTTTCCACTGAAGGATGCTACTAATGTTACCCATTAAAGGTGGGACTTTAGAAAGCACTCAGTGTCATCCTAATGCTGCTTCCTGTGAAGTCTATAGTAAAACTTCCATTGATTTCCTTGGACCAATCAAGTCAATGCTGAACACTTTTGAAAATCCCACCTTAAAGGCCTGATGCTGTGTTCCTCACACTCCCCAAATACCCAGGGTGAAATTCTGGACCATTAAAGTCAATAGGGTCAGAATTTCACACCCAGAGACCAATGTAGGATCAGGCCTGAGGAAGTTTTTCCAGAATTTTTCCAGTTAATCACATACTGTAAGAAACAACAATGATTTCTGAAGGGAATCAGTGTCCCCTAGCAACTTGAATGAGACCACCAAAGCCTGGTGTCGTGTACCCCTTTGGGCAGAAAGACAGAAAGCATGCACAAATTTAGTACTAAAATGAACTGTGTAAGTGAATTCATAAGCCATCCAGTCATGAGAAGAAAACTGATTGCGGCCACCTGCCAGGAGACAGGGAGAAAAACACAATAGAATAGTTTAAAAACCTGTGTGGGACCATTTCTGTGTTAGAAATTGATATGGTAGTATACTGAATAGGAAGGGGTTTTTTCCATTTATAATTCTGAGGCAGGTTCTGCAGTACATTGCTACACTTGCAGGGGTTCTCAAACTGGGGGTTGGGACCACTCCATGGGTCGCAATGTTATTGCGATGTTATGGGGGGTTGCAAGCTGTCAACCTCCACTCCAAACCCTGCTTTGCCTCCAGCATTTATAATGGTGTTAAATATATAAAAAAGTGTTTTTAATTTATAAGGGGGGGGTCGCACTCAGAGGCTTGCTGTGTGAAAGGGGTCACCAGTACAAAAGTTGGAGAACCACTGCTTTACAGCATTCTAGCAATGTGATCACCATTGCTGGAATTTTAATCTAACAGGAGGCTCTGAATGCCGTCTCTTTAACTTCATGGTATTTTCTATAAAGTTATTAGGAAGCTAGATATTTTAATGTCAAGGACATGTTTTCTTTATTATTTTCCTAAGGAACAAAATATACCTTAAAAATACTTTATATTTATATCTAAAATGATAGTCTCTGAAAATACTTGATTCACCTACTGTGACAGTTTCTAGAATCCTTAAATATTGATTATCATAAGCTTGAATTAACAAGTGGACTGAGTGCTCTATCTTGCATGAAAACCTAAGAGGAGCTAAAAGGGAGGACATTTCTGTGAAGTTTTTCTCACACATTACTGTTGAATTGTTCTATTGTAGAAGAGAACAAAGTTTACTCCCATCTTGTGGATCCAGCCATGGGGCTGGGCCCCAAACTCTGTGGAGCCTGAGGTGGGGCCATTTACATGAAGCCCCCGTGTCTCCGTACCTAGCTCTGCCATTCCCTCCAAGCTTGTCCCCTTCATTGGCAGTTTAGCTCTCACAGAATCAGGCAGTCATTGCTTCACCAGCTGTCATCATCACTGGGTAGCCCTTGAAAAGGGGATCCCTATCTTTAAGATTCTTGGAAAGGAACCTTGAGGAATATTCACAGCGGTATTGGTGAAATGATGCTCATTCTGCTCACCTAACCTCAAACACTCCCCACCATTTACAGCTCCACAGAGTGTTTGATATGGGGCAAGGCGGAGCTCTGGCACACAGGCAGCTGACCACCCCTCTCCTCTGCCTGGAAGGAGTGTGACCCACACCTAAAGGATGCCTGCCACATGTAGACTGCTGGGTCATGATAAGACCCCAAACACATTTCATTGTCCTGAGTAAAAGTGCAGTAGTGTTGTGCATATACAGGTTCCATACATTTTAATATATTGACCTTTTATAATATTATTGCTTTTTTTCTCTCTCAACAGTACTGCTCCCTACACCAGCCCTTACTGGCTGTAAGAAAACTTAGCTTCACATCCCAACTGCTGTTGCTTTCATCTGGAATGCTGTCAGACTTGCCTTCAGTCACGTTCTGTAATGCAATTCATTTCAGATCTCTTCTTGGGGTGTTGAGATCCAGGAACTGATTACTAATCAGTGTGCTGTAATTCTCTCTCTCTCGCTTGCACACCTATAGGGTTATTTTAGGTTGGGCTAAGTGTCTTATTTCCATTTATACTCAACACCTTTTTAATTTTCCATAATAAACGGAGGTGTGGAATTATTATGCAGAGTTTTTTTATTTTCCACATCTTCCAATACAGACAGTAATCAACAATCTTTTATTGTGTGTCTTAGTATCTAAATAATAAACCAAGGCTATTATAAAACCACAATAAATAATTTACTGATTTCCTTTCAGCTTCAGAATATTTTTCTTTCAATATGTTTTGAGATGTAATATTTCTCTGGGGGAATTTATTTAGTGTAGTTTTCTAATTTGATTGGATAAAGGAAGTGAAGTCTGTCCATTTCAGATGCATGCAGGCATTTTAATGCATTAGGGAGATGTTTAGCTCTCTGTGTAGGTGTGTTTAATATGTTTTGCCTAATTGTATTTCCTCTTCACTACCTAAGAATTTCTTAATGAGATTAATTTTTCTAGCCCTACCCTCCTGGTTTTCATTGTGGTACATATAATTTAATTATACAGTTGTAATGCTTTGATACTCAAAAAGAAACTGCATATCAGGAATATGATTTGATAAATACTCGGGGCCAAACTCTGTGTTGGTGTACACCGCAGCAGCCTTGTTGCTTCATTGGGATTGCAGTGGATGAAAAATTGTAGGTCTCAGAGTAAAATCATAGTTCCCTTGAAAACATGTGAATCAAAACTTCAATGGGAGTTGCATGTGCAAATCTGAAATCATACTGTGATTTGTCCTGTACTAATTTAACTTAAGAACATAAGAACGGCCATACTGGGTCAGACCAAGGGTCCATCTAGTCCAGTATCCTGTTTTCTGACAGTGGCCAATGCCAGGTGCTTCAGAAGGAATGAACAGAACAGGGAATCATCAAGTGATCAATCCCCTGTTGCCCATTCCCAGCTTCTGGCAAACAGAGGCTAGGGACAATTCAGATGATGATTTTGCATCCCTGCCCATCCTGGCTATTAGCCATTGATGGACCTGTTCTCCATGAACTTATGTAGTTGTTTTTTGAACCCTGTTATAGTCTTGGCCTTCACAACATCCTCTGGCAAAGAGTTCCACAGGCTGACTGTGCGTTGTATGAAGAAATACTTCCTTTTGTTTGTTTTAAACCTGCTGCCTGTTAATTTCATTTGGTGACCCCCTAGTTCTTATGTTATGAGAAGGAGTAAATAGCACTTCCTTATTTATTCTCTCTACACCAGTCATGAATTTATAGACCTCTATCATATCCCCCCTTAGTCGTCTCTTTTCCAAACTGAAAAGTCCCCGTCTTATTAATCTCTCCTCATATGGAAACTGTTCCATACTCCTAATCATTTTTGTTGCCCTTTCCTGTACCTTTTCCCATTCCAATGTATCTTTTTTGAGATGGGACAACCAGATCTGCACACAGTAATTAAGATGTGGGGGTACCATGGATTTATATAGAAGCAATATGATATTTTCTGTCTTATTATCTATCCCTTTCCTAATGATTCCCAACATTCTGTTCCCTTTTTTGACTGCCACTGCACATTGAGTGGATGTATTCAGAAAACTATCCACAATGACTCCAAGATCTCTTTCTTGAGTGGTAACAGCTAATTTAGACCCCATCATTTTATACGTGTACTTGGGATTATGTTTTCCAATGTGCATTACTTTGCGTTTATCAACATTGAATTTCATCTGCCATTTTGTTGCCCAATCACCCAAATTTTGTGAGGTCCCATTGTAACTCTTCGCAATCTGCTTTGGACTTAACTATCTTGAGTAGTTTTGTATCATCTGCAAATTTTGGAACCTCACTGTTTACCCCTTTTCCCAGATCATTTATGAATATGTTGAACAGCACCGGTCCCAGTATAGACACCTGGGGGATACAACTATTTACCTCTCTCCAGTCTGAAAAATGATCATTTATTCCTCTTTTGTTTCCTATCTTTTAACCAGTTATCAATCCATGAGAGGACTTTCCCTCTCATCCCACAGCAGCTTACTTTGCTTCAGAACCTTTGGTGAGGGACCTTGTCAAAGGCTTTCTGAAAATCTAAGTACACTATATCCACTGGATCACCCTTGTCCACATCCTTGTTGACACCCTCAAAGAGTTCTAGTAGATTGGTGGGGCATGATTTCCCTTTACAAAAGCTGTGTTGACTCTTCCCAACAAATCGTGTTCATCTATGTGTCTGATAATTCTGTTCTTTACTATGATTTCAACCAATTTCCCTGGTACTGAAACTAGGTTTACCAGCCTGCCATTGCCTGGATCACCTCTGGAGCCTTTTTTAAAAATTGGCATCACATTAGCTAGCCTCTTGTCATCTGGTACAGAAGCTGATTTAAACGATAGGTTACATACCACAGTTAGTAGTTCTGCAATTTCGTGTTTGAGTTCCTTCAGATCTCTTGGGTGAATACTATCTGGTCCTAGTGACTTATTACTGTTTAATTTGTTCCAAAGCCTCCTCTAATGATACCTCAATCTGGGACAGTTCCTCAGATTTGTCACCTAAAAAGAATGGCTCAGGTTTGGGAATCTCTCTCACATCCTCTGCCTTGAAGACTGATGCAAAGAATTCATTAAGTTTCTCTGCAATGGCCTTGTCTTCCTGGAGTGCTCCTTTAGCATTTCAATCATCCCGTGGCCCTACTGGTTGTTTAGCAAGCTTCCTTCTATTTTCTGAGTCTTTGGCTAGCTGTTCTTCAAATTCTTTTTGGCCTTCCTAATTATTATATTTTTATGCTTCACTTGCCCGAGTTTATGCTCCTTTCTATTTTCCTCAATAGGATTTAACTTCCACTTTTCAAAAGATGCCTTTTTGCCTCTAGCTACTTCTTTTCCTTTATTGTTTAGCCACAGTAGCACTTTTTTAGTCCTCTTGCCATGTCTTTAAATTTGGGGGTATACATTTAAACTGAGCCTCTATTATGGCATCTTTTAAAAGTTTCCATGCAGCTTGCAAGGATTTCACTTTTGGCACTGTACCTTTTAATTTCTGTTTAACTAACTTCCTTATTTTTTGTAGTTCCCCTTTCTGAAATGAAATGCTACTGTGGTGGGCTGCTTTGGTGTTTTCTGTTCTTTATGAAAAATGGACAAGCATCTGTGGGAATTTTTACACTTTTGCTCAATATTTTAAAAGTAATAAAAGGGGTCATATCATACTAACCATAGTCCTTAAAAAAAGTCTTTGTTTTTTAGTGGGGAATTCTGTTTGAAAAATGAGGCACAGCCTGGCCACAAAATAATACTCTGCTGTTGTAATAATTCATATGAACAAAAATAGCCATGTGATCTGGAAAAGAGGAAAACAAATCAATTCACCATTATAATGGATGGATAGATAGGTAAAGAAAACAACATGGTTAATCTGTATTGCCAAATTTAAACATTCAAAAATCACAAGTCAGACCTCAAAAACATGAGATTAATTTAAATCATGAGTTGTATGTGGGTTTTTCTAGTGCATTTTGTTTTATTTTTATTTGGCTTCTGAGCCTTTAGGGTGCCCTTACAGAGAGACTCTTGAGAAGGCAAAGTAACCACGAAGGCATATGTGATGGGGTGGGCTGCCCTGAAGGGCAGCAGTGCCTAGTGGTCAGCTCATTCTGCTGCCTGGCGTGGCCCTTTAAGGATTTTGAAAGGCACAAGAAAGGATCTAAGGAGGCATAGGGATAGAGATGAAGTGGTTCCAGGAATAATTAGTGGTTAAAAGAAAGATAGGCAGTGTTTCTTTTAAAGGCCTGGGACCAGAAGCCTGGGAGAGTGGGCAGGGCAAGAATCCTCTCTTCCCCAACTAATCAGGGGATGAACTGGGAGAAAATAGCCAGCATAAATGTTGCCTTCTACCTCACAACAAGTGCAGACACTGATGGGAGAATGCTGGCCAGCTGAGCCCTCCAGATTGGAAGGTTAATTAGAGAGAGGGTTCAGCTGAAGGAAGATTGCAAAAGCCTTGCAGCTGATTTTTCCAAGGCAAGAGACCTGAGACACTAATTCCTGCCTCAGAGAGAGGGCTGAGGAGGAGTGCCTGTTTGGAGGAGGGAGATATAGATTGCTCTAAAGGTGACAGGCAGAGGGAATGCTTGCAATATAGTCCAGCTGCCACAGAGAAGGGCTGGGAATGGTCTTTAGGAAAGCATCATCATAGCTAGCTATGGAGAAGCTGTGAGGAACCACAGATAAAGGCTGGGATAGCAGAGACCTGGTGAAGATGTCAACAAATGGAGTAAAGGTAGGAGTAGCTCAGGGAAGTGGAAAAGGGATGGGAGGAACAATCCTTATCCACCTAAAACAGGATATTTGTACTAGAAGCCAGAGAAGAGGGTGGGCCTGGTTCCCCTTGCTTTTCCCCAGACCAAGTGAGGAGTGCATGGGTGTTAAGAGTAAAAATGCTACAACCAAGATCTAGATAGATGTCAGGAGACAGACATGAAGGCCATGAGTTCCCCAGTTTTGCACTTTTTTTTTTGTTTACACCAGAAGGGGAATGGACTGAGTAGTGACCTTGCTGGAAAATGACAGATTATTATGGAATTAGAACAGATAAAGAGGGCACTAAACTGAAGGGAAAAAAAATTCCTGCAACACTGTTCCTGAACATAAGGAGATGCTCTGGAGGTGAGAGCTAGAAACATACTTAAAAAGTGAAAGCAAAGATTCTCATGCAATGTCTTGATTCTAGTAACTGAAGCTTTAATATTGTAAAACATGATAGAGTCACAAGAGTTGGCAACACAAACCTAATATGGGTGTTTGTGTCTATATGGTCCTCAGGAAATCAGCACTTGTTTTGTTTTTTCTTCCTCAATTCTGCAAAATTGAAATGGAAGAGTCCCCAACCCAAAGGTCAGTACCTGCAAGTCTAAGGGCTTGTCTGCATGGGAGGTTTAATCTGTAACTTTTTGCTGTCAGGTAATGTACAGTATGCAAGCTGCAGTAATAGCATGCACATGGGATGGAGCATCCAACAATCAATGCATATCATTGTGCAAACCTGCCAGTGGTTTGCTGCAAACTGAGGGTGTGGTGTTCTCAGAAGGTATCCCTTGCTCCTTTGTTTTGCAGTTGAACAATGGCATTCTGGGATTTTCATGTTGTGTGTTATGGGATGCATAGCAGAAGCCAGGCTAGTTTATTTTTTTAAAAATTCCCGTGATTCTTCTGTCTCTGCCCCTGTACTTTCTTAATGGGCAGGCCAATGCCATTTTTGAATTGCTGTCAGTCACTGGGGACCTGACAATGCTCTGTGTCAGTATGCTGGCAACCTTGAATATACAGAGGCTGCTTGGGCTGTGTTTCAGCACTCAAAGCTGGATGGAGTTTGCTGGGGACTTCACCTGCTGTACCACAGAGCTGATGATGTAGTAGCAGCAGTGGAACCAGGACAGGGTGAGGAACATCCTGAGCAACTGATAGTAGAGGACCGCTTCCAGGAGCAGCTTCAGTGTGCAGTGCTGTTTCTGGGCTCAGAAAACCAGTGCAGATTGGTGGAAAGGGTTATTCTGCAGATCTGGGGTGACCAGCAGCAGTGAGAGAATTTCAGGATGCGGAGGGAAACCTTTCTGGAGATATTTGTTGCACTGGCCCTGGAGCTACAGTGGCAGCATACCAACATGTAGTGCCACGTACTCCTGGACAAGCAGGTAGCAATTGCCATTTGGAACTGGCAATCCCCGAATGCTACTGATCCATAGTGAACCAACGTCATGTGGAAAGATAAACGGTTGGGGCCATTGTCATGCAAGAGTGTGATGCTGTGGAAAAGGTACTGTTGCACTGGGTTATAAAACTTGATAATGCTCAGGAGGTTAGTTGGCTTTGGACGCATGGAGTTCCCAGACTATATGAGCCCAAATAGTAAAGCAAACTTGAACTGATTGCTTTTTGAGTTCAGCAGTTCAGATATGATTCTTTTCTATAGATGTTCTTTTACCATGCTTATCACCATAATATCTGAGCACCTTCCAGTAGTGCATTCAGTGAGGGTATATCTACATTGCAATAAAACACCTGCAGCTGGCCTGGGTCAGCTGATATGCTGTGGGGCTATAAAACTGTAGGATAGATGTCCCAGCTCGGGCTGGAGCCCAGGTTTTGGGGTGCTGTGCACAGGGCTGGTCTCAGATCCCAGGCTCCAGCCCACACCCTAATGACTATATGGCTACTTTTAGCCATGCAGCCCGAGCCCTGTGAGCCCAAGTCAATTGCCCCAGGCTCAGAGACTTGGTGCTGCAGGTTTTTTTATTGCACTCTAGACATACCCTGAGTGACTATTGTCTGTCCCGCATGTATTCTCATTTCCTCCCCAATAGGAGCATTCTTGTACAGTGTAGTGTTTTTGTTTTGGAATTTATTTTTAAACTATATATGTTGCTCTCTCTTTTTGTTACAGAAGGCAAGGTCAAAGAAATGCACTTTCCCTAAGAGCAGAATGCAGTGAGGTCTGTGATGGTCCATACCTCTTGGGCATGGAGTTAATTCCACAGTCTTTGGCTGACCCCCAAGAAAGCTGTCTCCTGAGGGAGATAAATTTGTCCCCACTCCCACCCCTTATTTCCCTTTCTCATGCACCTCTGTGTTTCTTGGTTCCACACAGAGCCAGAAACAGAAGTGCAAAAACATCAAGAAAAGTCACTTGTGGTATTTGTGGCGTGACGAGGAGTGTTGGAACTCCCGTATGGAAGCTTCTGTGGTTTCTAGCCTTGTTCTACAGACTCAAGAGGTATGGACAGTTTGGGTAAGGGCCCAATAAGCATCTGAAATGTTGGGTGTTTATCTGAACTACATTTGAACTCTGAGCCTTTTCAGGTTTGCCCATCAGTAGCTAATTATTACTAGAATTTTTGTTAATTTATCTACCTTTAAAATTTTAATACAATTCAGAAACAAAGAACCCTAACAAAAATGTAGTTTAACCTTTTGATGCTGGCTCAAAGTTTCAAAATGGGGATGTTCTTTGGCACAGATAGAGTACCTGGAAATATGTTTTAATGAAAATGATAACATGATATCTCTTCTCTATAGAAGCTCAGGAAAATGTTGTTTGTTATTTGTATTCCTGTAATGCCTAGGAGCCCTAGACATGGGCCAAGACCCCATTGTGCTAGGTGCTGTACAAACACAGAACAAAAAAAGTCCCTGGCCCCAGGAGCTCACACAGTTGAATAAAGGGAAACTTAGCAAGTATAGAGGCAACAGGCCATAGTCTGATCATTCTCATACCATTGCATACCAGGACTGATGCTATGAAGTTAATGAAGTCACTCTGGTGTACAGCCAATCTAAAGTCACAATCCAGCCCAGTATTTCTGAAGCTGCAGCTGCATCATCATTGTTTTAACACTTTATACTGTGGCAAAGCCTCAACAAGGTTGGAGTCCTGTTGTTCTGAGCACCGTACAAATATATAGAAAATGACAATCCCAAAGAGCTCAACGTCTACATGACAAGACATAATAGGTGGATGAGACAAACAAGGGGGTAAAGGATGGTAGGTTACAGAAAGAATACGATGTGACTCAGCCAGGAGCAGTCTAAAATCATTACAATGATTGAAATCCTTAAAAGTGAGACTTTCACCACAACTAAAACTGATTGTTGTTGGGTTCCCTTCTAAATAAAAATTACAGTTGTGTCTAACTCAGTAAATTATGTAATTAAACAAAACATCACTGGTGATGCATGACTTAGCTACTATTTACTACCCTGATGGTGACGTTAAAGTTTAACACAATAACAGTTTGGCACACAGAGAGAGCGGTTACCACCCACACTGATAAATATTGATCCCAGAGAGACAGAAGAACAAACACTCTGATGGCACCATATAAAAGAAAATTAACTTGATATGGTAGGTTTGTTTTTACTGTGTAGTAAAAGAAAGTTAGTCTTTCAACTAAGAACAGGGAAGGGCAAAGGATAGCTTATCAACATGTGGTTTACAGGATAATAAATGCTCAAACTTAATAGACACGTTGGCTGTGCACAATACCAAATAGACGTCTGGGGTGAAATCATGGCCACATTGAAACCAGTGGGAGTTAGGCACCTAAATACCTCTAAAAATCTGGCCCTAAGCGCTTGCTTAAATCCTTTCCCCATTCAATAAAGCACAAGTACTTTGAGTCAGGGCTGTTTGAATTTAATTCAAGTTTTTACCAAATTGAAAAACTGTTTATTGACAGTGACTTTTTTAGCTTGTATTTGACATTTCATGTTTCATTTTGTTTGAATATTTCCATTCATATGGGTCTTGATCCTGCAGCCTGCAATGGGCAGTTCCTGTATCAGTGCAGACCCCCTGACTTCAGTGGGAGTCCATGTGGATGCAAGTGTGTCCACCTGCCTGGATCAGGTTACAAGGTCACGGCCACAAGGCATATATATCTATGCTCTCAAAGAATCAAAGTGCTATTTACACCCTGGGAAGAAATGAACTTAGACACTTGTGTACATTTCATTGTGTCAGTCTTCCATTTTAGGGCATGTGTAACACACTTGAAGCACAAGCCCCTTCCCCCCCGCCCCCACTGGTATTTCTTATCAGAACATCAAGAAAGTTGTTATCTTACCAGAGGATCTTCCAACCAATGAAGCTCAGGGCCAGACTTTCAAAAGACAGGGATCCATGCATGCACAAAACATGAGCATAAACTTGTGCACACTTGCATCTGAAAAATCAAGCAGTTATATGAGCAAATTGGTATTCAGGTGCTAATGCCTATGCTCATATTAATAGTGCAATTGTTATATAAACTACAACTTGCATAGTCAGTTGCAGTTCTACATGCAAACACAGCCACATGCTGTGTATTTTCTGACACAGACCATTTTAAAACATTTATCCCTTGCTTTCATAATGGATATAATAAAGTAACCATGCAGAAACCATATTCATTTTCTGATGCTTTATATTTTGTTCTCTATGAGGAATGAATATCTTTATGGGTTGATACAGTGGACTCTGGTGAAAGCATTTACACTGATAACTTGTAAAGCAAATTATTTTGCCCTTCAATGTTTAAGACGGTAGGAAGGTTGAGATTCCATTTTTGAAGATTTTATTTATACTCTTAGCTCATTTGTCTAACAGTTGAATCACTTCACCACCCTCTTAAGACTACCCTTGAAATTGACAAAAGCTACATTCAAAAGTTTAGTTATTGATGGTGGTGTTGTAAGAACGTTGTTGCTACTGTACCTTGACCAATATGCACTATATAATAACTTGGAAATAATTGGTTTAGATTCATAGATACTAAGGTCAGAAGGGACCATTCTGATCATCTAGTCCGACCTCCTGCACAACGCAGGCCACAGAATCTCACCCACCCACTCCTACGAAAAACCTCGCCTATGTCTGAGCTACTGAAGTCCTCAAATCATGGTTTAAAGACTTCAAGGAGCAGAGAAGCCTCCCTCAAGTGACCCATGCCCCATGCTACAGAGGAAGGCGAAAAACCTCCAGGGCCTCTCCAATCTGCCCTGGAGGAAAATTCCTTCCCGACCCCAAATATGGTGATCAGCTAAACCCTGAGCATATGGGCAAGATTCACCAGCCAGATATTACAGAAAATTCTTTCCTGGGTAACTCAGATCCCATCCATCTAATATCCCATCTCAGGGGATTAGTCCTATTTACCCCGAATATTTAAAGATCAATTACTTACCAAAATCACATTATCCCATCATACCATCTCCTCCATAAACTTATCGAGTAGAATCTTAAAACCAGATCGATCTTTTGCCCCCACTGCTTCCCTTGGAAGGCTATTCCAAAACTTCACTCCTCTGATGGTTAGAAACCTTCGTCTAATTTCAAGTCTAAACTTCCTGGTGGCCAGTTTATACCCATTTGTTCTTGTGTCCACATTGGTGCTGAGCTGAAATAAGTCCTCTCCCTCTCCTGTATTTATCCCGCTGATATATTTATAGAGAGCAATCATATCTCCCCTCAACCTTCTTTTAGTTAGGCTAAACAAGCCAAGCTCCTTAAGTCTCCTTTCATAAGACAAGTTTTCCATTCCTCGGATCATCCTAGTAGCCCTTCTCTGAACCTGCTCCAGTTTGAATTCATCCTTTTTAAACATGGGAGACCAGAACTGCACATAGTATTCTAGGTGAGGTCTCACCAGTGCCTTGTATAACGGTACTAAATTTAATTCAGCTGTAGAAGTGAAAAATCTGTGTTGGCTTTGGAGTATGAAAACGTTTTTGGTTGCAAACAGATCCTGTTAGCTGATTTGCTGATGCATGAGAAATAGAGGCAATTTTTAAAAGTTTATGGTCAATGGAGCCATTTGTACTAGCTGAGGACCCAGCCTCAAAACTGAGGCTAGAAGATTAAGTGGAGCAATGTTACTGAGATGCTGTCAAGCCTGATTGGGGGCAAACATACAAATCGGGATGCAGTGAGGGGAGAAAAAAGGACTAGTCATGTGTTCCATTGGAACACTATCGAACTAAAGGATGGCCAGATACATTTTTGGAAGGTAAGTGTGGGTGGAGAACTCTTCTCCACAATGAGCCAACTGCTGGTCTGTGGTAATGTATAATAAGTGCAGTGATTACATTGCCTCTGTCTCCAAAGGAGCTTCACTAGGACAGGTATTTGGTGTGGCAGGGAAGTGGAGCTCTTCTCACCCACCCTTGGTGGGGTGGGGTGGGGTGGAGCTCCTGAGCATAGGAAGCACATACAAATGAGTCCCGCCTAGCCTTTCCCTCCCACTCTTCCGGATAGTCCTCTGTGCATCCTGCATCTTTCTCTCTCTGGGGAGAGAGAGAACAGGCTTTAAAACTGTCACTCCACTATACAATTAGTACCTTTCTGGGGTACTGGTGATCCCTGGGTAATGGAGGAGGTGAGGGAAGTTTTTCTTTACTGTTCTGAAGCTGTCCGACAGGAGTTAAGGTGTCTGACTATTCTAAAGTTTCCCATGTATGACTGAGAACTGCCCCCTCCCCTCAGCAAGGGAGGCACTGCGCGCGCACACACACACATACACACTTCACAGACCTCATCCTAAAGGGCACTGCTAGTATTTTGTCCCATGAGAATGAGACAGGCATGAAGTCCTAACAGGTCCTCTGAATGATGTCTAGCGCCCTCTATCATCCATCTTATAGCTTGTTGAAAAATGTACTATTTCTCTGCTCTACCATCTCTTGTAACCTAACTAAATGAACAACTGTAATGTCCTCCAGAGTTTTTTGTTGGTTAACAATGTCACCTTTCCTGTTCAGGAAGGACAGAATCAAGAAAGCCCTATTAAAATAAATTAAAACAAACCTTACAAATGTAATGTACAAGTTCAGTCATGTTAAACACTGTTAATTCAGCTATGGTGCATTGGCAAACTCTGGTCTTAGATCTCTAGTTTAGATCCAAGGGAATCTTCGATGAAGCAGAATGCTACTTTTTTTTAAAAAAAAAGGCAAAATAAAGTTTGGAATACTACCATAAATACTGATGATGATATCCACAGTGTTCATGCATCCGATGAAGTGAGCTGTAGCTCACGAAAGCTTATGCTCTAATAAATTTGTTAGTCTCTAAGGTGCCACAAGTACTCCTTTTCTTTTTGCGAATACAGACTAACACAGCTGCTACTCTGAAAGCAGAAAACTGAGTTACCCTAAACCAAAGGGGCTTACATGTACAAAGCCCTATTAGTAACTCTGAGTGACTGTGATTAGCCATTGAGTAGCATCTGGTAAACCTATTTCTCAGTCAATTTGAACATGATGTTTTGCTGTGCAGGTTACAAAAGTATAGAAGGTTTGTACTTTTTTTCTATACTGCTAGGCTCCACAAAAAAAGACACCCTCTCCTCCTCACACTCTTAAACATAACCAGCTTTGACAATCAGTCTCTGGGAGGCAGGGAGCACTCTTTTCACTCCACAATAATTCTCTCCATCTTGTCCCTTTTTAGCTGGAAATGTGGGGGCTCACAAAATTCTCCCTTAGAGGTACATGGGATTAAAACAGAATGTTCCAGCTACTACCCTCTTTACAGTGGTGAGGAGTTGGGAGTAAGAGCAAGCAGATGGGCTGTTACTGACTACAGGGGGCAGGTGAGGCCATGTGGAGCCTGTGATGATATAAGCAATTGCATTTCTTCTTAAATAGGTGTTCATTAAACAAAACTAATACTGACTAATAGGTTTACACACAACTTGAATTCTAGATCTATGTCTCTAGTTTATAAGATTTGCAACCTGTTTGGAACTGTAAGTAGCATACAAACATCTAGTCGCTGAATAATATACTAAAAGTAAACCTATAATTACAAATCTTTGCTTTTATGCCTTTTAAAAACAAAAGTTACTTACACAAGTCACATCTGACTGGTTTTGTATATGAGGGTCTCACACTAAGCCTGAATACCAGAATTAAGGAAGAAACTATTTATTATGGAAGGTGCTGCCCCTACCTTGAAGAGGTTATAAATAAAGATGGTTTATTTTTCATGGGTGTATGAAACCTGATAAAAGGTAGGCAGAGAGCTGCAGAATAAAAATGTGCTCAGTATATTTCTTCCAATTATTCTCTAGAGCTGAGTCTCATTTTCTTAATCATTCAAAACTTTAACCCTGGAGCTAGGTTTCTTCACGATACCACAAGAATGTCATAATTATATTAGTTTTGTGACAAAAAATGTCTATTTGACCACCTCTCATTGGGTCGTCACTATTTTCCCAATAAGTCCTTTTTTCTAGGCTTCCCTGAAGACGAGGAGTTTTGCATGCCCAACTGACAAAGCAGCTGGGCCCCTGAATTTTAAATACAGAAAGGTGAAGTTCTGTAGTACTTTCTCCAATGTTCAAGGGCTGATTGCCTCCTCAAGAGAGATTATAAGCAGCCCAATGCTTTAGAAGCCTCCTACCTGAGCCTTCCTTGCAGGCAGAAGAGAGACTGAGTGTGTGTGTGTATCTAATAAAAAGGCAAGTCTTGTTTATCAGCACTACTCTCAAATCAATGGCCTGTATCTTTGAATGAAGGAGGAATCCCCCAGGAAGATCAAAGAACCATTTGGCCTTTGAAATTCTGATGTAGTACTAGTTCTCTCTACCAGTGTGAGTGTTCAGCCTCAGGCCTTCCAGACCCCCCTGTCAGCACTTTAGAGTATTAAGTTCAATAGTACTTTATTGATATGACAAGTTTTATTTTTGTGTTGCCAAAGTGTGAAAGGGCCAAAGCTTCGGGTAACTCTCAGAAGCAGGACAAGATGGATGAGGTACTATTGTTTATTGGGCCATCTTCTGTTGGTGAAAGAGAGAAGCTTTTGAGCTACACAGAGCTCTTCAGACCTGAGCTCTGTGTAGCTCGAAAGCTAGTCTCATGCATTAACCAATATTGGTCCAGTAAAGATGTTACCTCCCCCACCTTGTTCCTCTAATATCCTGGGACCAACACAGCTGCAACAACACTGCAAACAGAAGTAGATACAGTATATCAAGAATCTTCTCTCTGTATTTTGAGATTTTATGCAGTCCATTTGTCACTGTCCATTCCTAATTTGGAATGAGATTACTAGATATAATAAACACTACACTATCTGCTGTCTTTCCCTCCTGGGGTTCTGTAGGGCTTTTCCTCTTCACCTTTTAATGGAAAATCTCTTATTTGTCATAATTTTGGGAAAATATTTTTTTCACTCCTTATTTTCAGCATGGAAACAGAAAGCATCTCTCTATTTGTCTCTTCTGTCACATGAGGTTTCTCTTTGGAGTCGTACTGTGCTTTGTCATCTCATTTCGGTCTCTTAATTTATGGACACTGACTTGGTATTTGGTAAGAGTCTGCTGTGGCTTTGTACATTTCATGGTAACAAAGCAGTCTGTTAGCGTGCTAGTTCTGAGTGACAATCTCTTACAATCTAGATTGTTGGTGATTTTTTTGATCTTCCCACTAATTCTCATATTGCAGCTCTAGGTTTTAGCCTAGTGTTTTGAGCATTCCTTGGTTTTGGCAGGGGTTTTGTTCTTGACATGTGTATAGAAATGATTTCGTTCTGTTGAGGTCTGCAGGTGATAATACATAAAAGTGGATTTGATTTTCATTTGGATTTAGATTTTGATCCTTTAGGATGCATGGGATGTATATTATATGCATGTGTTTTGAGGTAGCACTAGAAGCCAAGTGGTCTTTCATGTATGTTGATGATGATGATGATAATAATGGGGAATTCATAGGATTAGAAGGGACCGCAAGGGTCAGATAATCTAACCCCCTGCCAAGATGCAGGATTTGTTGTGTCTAAACCATGCAAGGCAGATGGCTATCCTGCCTCCTTTCGAAATCCTCAGTGAAGGAGCTTCCACAGCCTCCCTAGGCAGCCTGTTCCATTGTCCTGCTGCTTTTACAGTTACGAAGTTTTTCCTGAGATTTAATCTAAATCTGCTATGCTGTAGTTTAAATTCATTGCCTCTTGTCCTGCCCTCTGTGGCAAGAGAGAACAACTTTTTTCTATCTTTTTATGGCAGCTTTGCAAGTATTTGAAGACCTCTCTCATGTCCCTCCTTAATTTGCTCTTTTCCAAACTAAACATACCCAGTTCCTTTAGCCTTTGCTCGTATGGCTTGCATTCCTTCCCTTTGTGGTCCACCTCTGAATCCTTTTCAGTTTCTTCACATCCTTTCTATACATTGACAGGTTTCAGAGTAGCAGCCGTGTTAGTCTGTATTCGCAAAAAGAAAAGGAGTACTTGTGGCACCTTAGAGACTAACAAATTTATTAGAGCATAAGCTTTCGTGAGCTACAGCTCACTTCATCGGATGCATTTGGTGGAAAAAACAGAGGGGAGATTTATATACACACACACAGAGAACATGAAACAATGGGTTTATCATACACACTGTAAGGAGAGTGATCACTTAAGATAAGCCATCACCAACAGCAGGGGGGGGAAAGGAGGAAAACCTTTCATGGTGACAAGCAGGTAGGCTAATTCCAGCAGTTAACAAGAATATCAGAGGAACAGTGGGGAGTGGGGTGGGAGGGAGAAATACCATGGGGAAATAGTTTTACTTTGTGTAATGACTCATCCATTCCCAGTCTCTATTCAAGCCTAAGTTAATTGTATCCAGTTTGCAAATTAATTCCAATTCAGAAGTCTCTCGTTGGAGTCTGTTTTTGAAGCTTTTTTGTTGAAGTATAGCCACTCTTAGGTCTGTGATCGAGTGACCAGAGAGATTGAAGTGTTCTCCAACTGGTTTTTGAATGTTATAATTCTTGACGTCTGATTTGTGTCCATTCATTCTTTTACGTAGAGACTGTCCAGTTTGGCCAATGTACATGGCAGAGGGGCATTGCTGGCACATGATGGCATATATCACATTGGTAGATGCGCAGGTGAACGAGCCTCTGATAGTGTGGCTGATGTGATTAGGCCCTATGATGGTATCCCCTGAATAGATATGTGGACAGAGTTGGCAACGGGCTTTGTTGCAAGGATAGGTTCCTGGGTTAGTGGTTCTGTTGTGTGGTGTGTGGTTGCTGGTGAGTATTTGCTTCAGATTGGGGGGCTGTCTGTAAGCAAGGACTGGTCTGTCTCCCAAGATCTGAGAGAGCGATGGCTCGTCCTTCAGGATAGGTTGTAGATCCTTGATGATGCGTTGGAGAGGTTTTAGTTGGGGGCTGAAGGTGATGGCTAGTGGCGTTCTGTTGTTTTCTTTGTTGGGCCTGTCCTGTAGTAGGTGACTTCTGGGTACTCTTCTGGCTCTGTCAATCTGTTTCTTCACTTCAGCAGGTGGGTATTGTAGTTGTAGGAATGCATGATAGAGATCTTGTAGGTGTTTGTCTCTGTCTGAGGGGTTGGAGCAAATGCGGTTATATCGTAGCGCTTGGCTGTAGACAATGGATCGAGTGGTATGATCTGGATGAAAGCTAGAGGCATGTAGGTAGGAATAGCGGTCAGTAGGTTTCCGATATAGGGTGGTGTTTATGTGACCATTGCTTATTAGCACCGTAGTGTCCAGGAAGTGGATCTCTTGTGTGGACTGGTCCAGGCTGAGGTTGATGGTGGGATGGAAATTGTTGAAATCATGGTGGAATTCCTCAAGAGCTTCTTTTCCATGGGTCCAGATGATGAAGATGTCATCAATGTAGCGCAAGTAGAGTAGGGGCATTAGGGGACGAGAGCTGAGGAAGCGTTGTTCTAAGTTCTTAGAAGTTCTCAGCTCTCGTCCCCTAATGCCCCTGTGTGTGTATATCAATCTCCCCTCTGTATTTTCCACCAAATGCATCCGATGAAGTGAGCTGTAGCTCACGAAAGCTTATGCTCTAATAAATTTGTTAGTCTGTAAGGTGCCACAAGTACTCCTTTTCTTTTTACATGAACACAGGAACTCCACAAGTCATGGTTGAAAAGCTGATCTAGGATAATTCCTACAACCACAAGCAAAGAGTAAACTATTAATGGAATGATGTCAGATTGGAGGGAGGTCTCAAGTGGGATCTGTTCTGAGTCCAGTGTTGTTTAACATCTTTATTGATGACCTGGAGTTAGGTATAGAGAGCACACTGATCACATCTGCAGATGACACAAAGCTAGAGGGGGTTGCCAACACTTTGGAGGCTAGAGCTAAAATCCAGAGGGATCTTGACAAGTTGGAGAACTGGGCTATAGACAACAAGATGAAATTCAACAAAGACAAATGTAAGGTGCTACATTTCAGGAAGAAAAAACAAATACCTACATACAGAATGGGGGATAACTGGCTTGGCAGCAGCACTGCTGAAAAGGGTCTGGGAGTTGTGGTGGATCACAATCTCAACATGAGTCAGCGATGTGATGCTGTTGCAAAGAAAAGCAAATGCAGTTTTCGGTTGTATTAACAGAGGTAAAGCATGCAAGTCACGAGAGGGGATAATAGCACTCTACTTGGTGCTGTTTAGGTATCAACTGGAGCACTGTGTCCAATTTTGGTCACCAATGTATAGAAAAAAGAAAAGGAGTACTTGTGGCACCTTAGAGACTAACAAATTTATTTGAGCATAAGCTTTCGTGAGCTACAGCTCACTTCATCGGATGCATTTGGTGGAAATGACTCATGTTGAGATTGTGATCCACCACAACTCCCAGACCCTTCTCAGCAGTGCTGCTGCCAAGCCACTTATCCCCCAGTCTGTATGTAGGTATTTGTTTTTTCTTCCTGAAATGTAGCACCTTACATTTGTCTTTGTTGAATTTCATCTTGTTGTCTATAGCCCAGTTCTCCAACTTGTCAAGCTCCCTCTGGATTTTAGCTCTAGCCTCCAAAGTGTTGGCAACCCCCTCTAGCTTTGTGTCATCTGCAGATGTGATCAGTGTGCTCTCTATACCTACCTCCAGATCATTAATAAAGATGTTAAACAACACTGGACCCAGAACAGATCCCACTTGAGACCTCCCTCCAATCTGACATCATTCCATTAATAGTTTACTCTTTGCTTGTGGTTGTAGGAATTATCCTAGATCAGCTTTTCAACCATGACTTGTGGAGTTCCTGTATTCATGTAGTATTTGTTTGACAAAAGGTATGTGTAGGGTTTTGTCTCAGTTAGTTATATAGCTGACTACTAAAACTGAGCCCCACTCCTATTGAATTTGTGGAATTACACTGTTGGGGGAAAAATGCAATTTGCCAATAAAACATATTTCGTGACTTTGTTACGGGGTAGAAGCTTCTTGTAGCTTTTCTTGTAATGACTTTTATAGCTTGAAACTCACTGGCTCCTTTATTATGAGACCCAGGTCAATTGCTATACTTATTTAATAAAATGTTAAAGTTTACTGGTTATCTTGGGGGTCTTTCGAAAGTTCAGCCTGTTTTGCAGGTTGACTTGTGGGACCCATGTGTTTGTATAAATTCCAGGAGGTAGATGGTCCTTTGGAGACATATGTTTGTGTTCAGCCCCAGGCAGGATTAATCTATAGACATGCTTAATGCTACAGGCCTGTCTCTGTAAAGTTCTTTGCATGGAAAGCTCTATTTTCTGTCCCTGTAATGTGTGTGAATAAGTGGGATTCCTTTATATAGGTTACTCACCAAAACAAAAATAGGACCCAAGGCTGGTGCCTAAAGAGACATTACTTTATTCAGCCTTTCCTGATTGGGTAAAGGATAATGGGTGAGAAGGAAGCTCCATCTGCCAGGTTAAAAGCGTAAACAAGAGGGAAACAGCATTAAAACATTTAAAATGAGTTCTGCTGGATCTGTTGTTCCAACATGCATCACTGTTTCTGCATAAAAGAGGATGTGCACAAATGTTGAAACAAGGGGAAGGAAAATGACTAAAGCAAGTAAAAAGAAATTCTCTGCTTATTTAAAAAAAAAATAAAAAGTCCAACAGTGTCGACAAACCCCAGGTGGAGCTTTGGTGCTATTCCTGGAAGTGCTGCCTTATGAAACTCCATCATTTTCCTGGGATGAAAAGCACACCTAACCTGTGGCCCAGTCCTGCTCCCACTTAAATCAATGAGAGTTTGGCTATTGACTTCAGTGGGAGCATGAGGATGCCTCTCCCCACATGTGTGTGCTCTCCAGATAGAGATGACTAAGGAAAAGCATGCTTTAATTTTGATAGGGAGTGATCCTAGGAAAAATATTAGAGAATGGGCCCCCGGACTGTGTGTCCTCCTTTCTTATGGATTTCTCTGTCTGAATAATTATGGAAGGAAAGGAAAAATGCAGAGCTGGGGCAGGACCTGGCAAAGGAACAATGTGGAGAAAGAAAAGGAGTACTTATGGCACCTTAGAGAGTAACAAATTTATTTGAGCATAAGCTTTCATGAGCTACAGCTCACTTCATCGGATTCATTTAGTGGAAAATACAGTGGGGAGATTTATATACACAGAGAACATGAAACAATGGGTGTTACCATACACACTCTCCTTACAGCGTGTATGATAACACCCATTGTTTCATGTTCTCTGTATAGAGATCTCCTCACTGTATTTTCCACTGAATGCATCCGATGAAGTGAGCTGTAGCTCATGAAAGCTTATGCTCAAATAAATTTGTTAGTCTCTCAGGTGGCACAAATACTCCTTTTCTTTTTGCGAATACAGACTAACATGTCTGCTACTCTGAAATGTGGAGAAATGAATACCATAAACGAAGAAGCCTGCTCAGAATTAAAAGGTGTCATGTCATGGTGGATTAAAATCCTTTCATGATAAATTTCAGCTACATGAGGATCTCAACAAATGTTGGGCTAATCAGTGGTTTTCATAAGATGGAGTGCAGATATATACATTTGGCCTAATTCTCTACTGCTTTGCAGCAAATGTAATTATTTAGATCCTGATCCAAAGTCCACTGAAGGCCAATGGGAGTCTTTCCATTGACTTCATTGGATCCGACTCATAGAGCTGTACAAAATTTGCGGGTGTAAAGTGCTATTATCTGGTAAAGTGCTGATCTGGTAGCATGAACTCACTATGCAAGGAATAAATAACCCAAGGAACAAGACACAAGAATCAGGCAACTGAAACATATTGGAATTTGCAAAACTCGGCTGATATTCTTACAAATATAGCTCTTACTGTGGTATTTCAGAACTTCTCCTCCTGGTTTTCATTGGGAAACCAGAAGTAAATTTTTTTTCTAAATCTTTCAGGAAACTAATCAAGACAATACTACTACTGCATTTTCCTGCCCCACAAGCAAATTGTTTGTCACGCTGAATATTCATTCTAGGAAATGTCTGGCTTTTTGTGCGTTCCTGGGAAAAACAGGAAAAAATATCTTTGATCTAAAATTAATAGCCTGTGATGGGACAGAGTGGCCCCACACTGGTACTGCAGGGGTTAACCCTTCCTTCCTAGCAGAGGAAGCCCCGCCCAGAAGCTCTGCTGGGCATGCTCCAATTGGAAAAAAGGTATAAAAAGCCTGCAGAGCTGCTCAGTCTGGGCTGACTACTGGAGGGGAAGAAGGGGCGCTGCCAGCTCCTGAAGGGGGACGGCCTGCACACCAGAATATGGAGGCCAGCCAAGCCGGGAAGCACCCTGATACCCAGATGGAGTACGTCACAGGAGGGGAACAGACCGGAGGGCTGCCCAAAGTAGAGAACCTGGTGTTTATGGTAGGAAGTGACCCAGGGGAAATTTAGAGGCAAACAGCATTAGAGCCACACAGATGCTCGGTGAGTTGCAGGTGGATCCCTGCTGAGCTGGTGGCAAGGGGAACTTGCCACTACCAGGGCCCTGGGTTGGGACCCAGTGGAGAGGGTGGGGCCAGGTCCCCCTACCACCCCCATCCCCTGCACCGTGGGAATCCTATGGACTCCAGCCACTAGGCCGCACTACCCTGCTTGCAAAGGGGATCATATGGACTCTGGCCATTAGGCCACACTGCCCTGATGCTTGGGGGGCAAGTTACCTGAACTCTGGCCGCCAGGCCGCACTACCCCACCCAAGGGGTGAGTGTGTGGAAGGAGGCCATTAGGTCGCAACCGGCCGTGAACATGGGCGTGTGAACTTGAGTGGTGAGGTTATGACACCCCATTCCACCCCTGCCACAAAGGGATGGTGGGGTACCAGGCCCGCCACATAGCCCCTTCAACTTAATGCACTTAGGTGAACTTTCAAGCTCCATTTTGTCTGTTTGCACCCATTTTCTGAATTACCTACTGTGGAGAAATGTGGAAAACATAGGACCTGCTCTTGGCCCCAACAAAATCAATGACAAAACTCTCATATAAACATGACTAGACTCAAGTTTTATGCCCAGGATTTCTACCATTGTTAGGGACCATCTCCTCTAAGATGGCAGTGATTGCTTGTAAGAGTAGGGAAGTATTATTTTCCATGACACCTACAGTGTACACAACTCTTATTAGGATTGGACCTGCAGGTCTGACTGGAGGGAGGAAGGGACCCCTTCTCAATTTCACTAGGAGCTGGTTCTCTCGTCTCCTACATGTCATTTTCATTTCACATTTCTTATTGTGGATTTATTAAAAAAGTAATTAAGAGTAAGAACAAATCAGGACACTGAGTTTATTTTCCTGAGTATTATGTATGACTCAGTGTCATAAAATATCATTTTGCTTTGGGTGAGTAGCTGTTTGTTCTGCAGCTCATTTAAGTGGTCTTCCTTATTGCACTACAGTGAACAATAATGCGTTCTCTGTGAGCATGTTATCTGTACACTTTCAAGGCACAGAGCTGATTTTAGCCATATCACTTGGCAATAGGCGTCTCATGACGTGAAAAACCCTTTGTAACCAATCAACACTCCCCCGCCACACACACACGCACTGTTCTGCTACTAAAAAGTGAAAACTGTCTGTTTTACCAGCCTTTGGAAAGTTTGTTGATTGATTTTTCAAATGTATTCCTGAAATGTCAGTGAAATTTGCACTGTAATTTTTTTCATGAAATTCAAAGAAACATTTCATTTTTATCCAAAGTATTTTGCAAATGAGAAGCAAATGGTTTTCCCAGCTCATGCTTTCATTTTATTTTTTTTTCTCTGAGGAAACCCGTTGAAATAAATATTTTTGTCTTCAGTCCAGATTTTTTTTCTAGGATATTTGAGCAATGAGAGAAGGAAGCAATTGCAGTTATACCAAGTGTGTATAAGGTCCTGATCCTGCAAACACTTATGCATGTGTGTTACCTTATGTACTAGAGCAGTCCAATTAAGTTAATGTCCATAAGTGTTTGCAGGATGAATGCCAAAATTCATTATGGCTCTCTGCCTCGCTCTTCCCCTCTGTAAAATGGGGATAATGGCACTGACCTCATTTGTAGAGCACATTGAAATCCTCTGATGAAAAATGCTATATAACAGTTAAGTATCATTTAATGTTAATATCCGAGAAGGAGGAACACAAATCATCCTGAAAGAGAACTTTTTCACTTTCAAGAAGGTATCATCTTAAATAAAAGGAAAATTAGGAAACTAATGTGAAAAAGGAATAAATATCTCTTGAAAAGGATTCACTGCAAAAATAATGAAAAAAAAAATGAGGCTCTGGAGAAATTATTGTTAAATACAGTTTTAAAAGAGGGAAAATGTTGCTGAATTTGTTTTCAGCAACAGCACTGAGTTAATCATTATGACTAATCTGTTGCCCGTTTAATTTCCTTTCCTACTGTATGTATGCTAGATATCCAGTTTACTTCCAGCCATATTATCTTCCTGTTTCTCCAGTTACTCTGCTGTAAGTAGGGAATAATTCTGCTGAAGCTAATGGAATTACATGGCTGTGAGAGGAGATTCAAGCCCTTGTATTTTGCTTCATACTCTGTGGGTGAAATCATGGCCCCACTGAAATCAATGGGAGTTTTGGCTTCAATGGAACCAGGATTTCACCCTCCATCTTTATATACCGCCTACTACATATTATATCTACTTTGCTGGGCAGCATGTATCTTTCCTTACCTTACTATAGAGGATGCATATTTTGTTATATAGTGTACATTTCTTAAATGGAGGATGTTCTATAATATGCCAAATTGCTATCCTGTATATCCTATTGCTTTATCTGCTCAAGGAGCACTTCTGAGATCAATTCCCTGAATTTTGTGTCTGATATTATTTTTATATAAAACTTTTATCTTAGTGTCATGGTAAGAAAGATCACTTGGCAGCAAACTAGGATTTCTTTCTTTGCTAGAGAATGGTGAACAAATTATTTTTTTTTTCTCTTTGACCAAATAAATTTTTTTTTTTAACTCCACAAAACAATCTTTGCCTACTTCTTATGAACAGGATATTCCTTAGCCTAACAGTTTGGGCTCAATATGGCCAATTCATGCAAATTAAACCATTTATGACAGACTCATAAATAAAGATAAAAGATTAAATGTTGTAAAATTATATAGCAATGGATACATTCACTTTTCATTACAATGTCCTTACCATAGTAAGTGCTTATAGTGCCACCAGCTGGTTGAGATAGGAACTATTTTAAGCATTTCTTTTTTTTAATACATTAGGCACGAATAGAAGGAAACGACAAGCTGGTGTGTGAGGTTGCTAACTTCTCTTCCTTTTGTTTTTAATTAAGAGAAACATTTCCAAGGCATCAGCTGTGATTGCTGATGCTGGCATAGTAGTGTAATGAATAACTCCAAAATGGGGTACGAAGAATAATCTCCCATTTTTCAAAATTGTGAATATAAATCTATTTGAATATTTTTACAGGGAAAATGCTCTGTTGTAGTAGTGGTTTTTGGGATGGGGTGTTTGTGTGTTTGTGTAATGCATGTATTTTAAACTTCCCTACATATATTACTAATAATATTTTAGATTTTCAAATGGAAAGAATTTTAGAAATCCATTTTAATTTTCACTGTTTGTGCTTTCTTTTCATGCTTCAGGCACCTTGGAAAATGAAGAAAATACATGAGTCAATTTTGTTTATAGTCAATTTCACTTTCTGGTTTTTATTCTTCAGCACAATTCCGTCACAATATGGCTGTAAATACTACAGAGAACTCTTCAAATCTTCTGGGATATGTGGATAAGCAAATATTAAAGGATCAAATCTGTAACATGAATACTTATCTTTTATACCAAAAGATCTCTTAAGCTATCATCTGTAAAGGCCTGTTTGAGGATACATTTTCTAAAAAACAAGGCTATATGTATTAACAAGTTAATTCAATTTAACATTTTCATGGGTGTCTTTATATTTGTTACCTTGTATAGTGCTTTGTATTACTACTTTATGTGCATGGTGTATAGAACAACTAGAGTGCATAGCTGTGCAGGTACTTAAAGCTTTTGTCACTGGTACTTGGCTGGTTGCCCCAAAGCCACTTCCCCTTTTCCTAAGGGTATGTCTTCACTACCCGTGGCAGCAATTGATCCAGCAGGGATTGATTGATCGTGTCTAGACTAGATGCAATAAATTGACCCCCGAGCACTCTCCCGTCGACTCCTGGACTCTAGCGCCGTGAGAGGCCCAGGCAGAGTTGACAGGGGAACAGCAGCGGTCGACTCACCGCAGTGGAGACACCACAGTAAGTTGATCTAAGTACATTGACTTTAGCTACATTATTCACATAGCTGAAGTTGCGTAACTTGGATCAATTCCCCCCCCCCCCAGTGTAGACCAGGGCTAAGTGATGGACTCAAGATTCATGCTCTGTGCTGAAGCCCAGTAATTCTCCATTACCTGCTTCCTAGTCACTTGTTTTTAGTTTGCAAAGCATCCCATTGGCAGGTTGCTGTATGAACTAGGGGCTGCGCCAGTCCTTGGTCCAGTCCAGGATCCTGGAGGTGCAAAGGTGATCTTAAGTCATCTGTGCTGCCTCCTACCACTGTCTCAGACTCCCTCCCCCAGCACATCAGGGCCTGGCAGAGGAATCAATTTGGAACTTCTATAACAGCTGTACACTGGCTGGGGCAGTCTATTCCCTCCAACCCATCTCAGCCTGCCTTCTTCCTACATATTGCTCCAATGACATATGGGAGCAAATCACACTAGGGAATCAGCATCCTTGTTTGTTTAAAGGTTGAGCACCTGGCATTGTTTCCCCTAAAGTTTAGAAAGGCTATTATATTTCATTCGCTGCTGCCAAAATCTGCTTTTAGACTGTATCAAACGAGGGCACAAATATGACATCCACTAAGGACCACAGTGATGAATATATCACATAAATAAACTTATAATGTAGTTATTCTTTAATATATTTCCATTGAGCAACTAGGCTGTGCAGATGCCATGAGTTATTAACTGTTCTCTAGGACACTTGAGTTGAACCTTTTCAGAGAGGGAGATTTTAGTAAACAACTCTCTGGTGCCAGGCATTTCAGTTTTAAATGTGCATTTTAGAGTCTACTGGCCTGTGATATTTCACATCCTTTGGAAACAGAAAGCACATTGCTATCATTGTATTCTTAAGATTAGAGCTGGTGGCTGAATTACCTCATGATAGAATATTCAACGCTGATAGCCTCCGTTTGTACTCAGTTTCAACACAACACACAAAAGAGATAAAGAATGGACTAAAACTCCATTCTAACTGTTAGAGGTATGGTTAGTTTTGTTTTTCATTCAATGTTATTTTAGCAAGCTTTGTCTCCCTTGAAGTAATGTGCATTAGGAGAAGTAGCAACTTAAGGGAAGGAATCTCCCTTGTGATGCCAGTAATTTGACATGTTTGCCTTTGAAGAGAATGTTTTGCTTCTGTATGCTACAAGCACAGTGAAGATCCCTTCTCCAGCATTTCCCTCTTCTGTGCAAACATTAATTTGTATAAACATGGCCCACACGGTTTCCTTGAGAAACCGTGACCTTTTGCTAGTTTTTCAAAAGGCTTTATGTTGCTAAATGTCAGTCAGTTATTCATTACAGTAATATTTTCCCAGAGCCTGACTGGGTCCAGTCAGAAGAATATGGGAGAAAACTTGGCTGTCTCCCCAACCCTGCCCTGACCCCCTAGTCCAGACTTTACAGAAATCCATTTGTAGGGTTGAGGGTCAGTGCTGAAGAGGGAATACACATCAGACTCAAATCACACAGAAAATCTGTCAGAGTTAACACCACTGGGGTGGCATTAATTCTGCCATTATCCCCTGAGCCCTTAAAAGAGGTCCAGGGGGACAGTGTGGGAGGCCCTGGCAGTGTGTGTCCAATGGCAGGAGTGGAGGCCAGTGTTTGAAAGCTTGCTGGGAGCAATGAGACTTGAAGGAGAGTGAAGCTGTATGGTGCATGGGACCAGGGAAGATGGTTTTCTTGGTGTAGCTCAAGCTAAAAGAAAAAAGCAAGACCCAGTACTATCCTAGAAAGAGCTACAAACTCCAGCTGATGTTGCTAGGAAGGAAATAAAAACCTATACCCCTAAAAAGTGAGAGAACTGGGCAGGTCCCACTCTTATATTGGTACAAATCAGGAGAATCTCCACCGAAGACTGTGGACTTGATCAGGTGTAAAAACAGTATAAGCAGGTGGGGCCCAATATGTCTAAAAGGAGCTGATAATTTCTGCCTCCTTTTGTCCTTATCTAACATTTCTGAAATATTGTGATCAGTTTTTAATCTCTAATGCCAAATTTGACTGTGGGTTGATTACAGGTTTAGGATCACTCAAGTCCTTAATCAATTTTTTCTTTATTTTTAAAGTGGAATTTTCAAAGGTGCCCAGAATGGGCTTAAATCTGGTGCCATTGACAGTGGGAATTTTACAATTGACTTCAATTGGAGCAGAGTTAGTCCACTCCTGCACACCTTTTGAAAGTCCCACCCTTAAAATAATTCTTCTTTTTGTTTCCAATTTGATTGGTTGTGTCTTCATTCTGCAGCTGCACAATGATTTCAAAAGTTTGATTTCCAAGCCAATTATAGTATGACTCCCATTACCATGGTATGTGAGCACCTCACAACACCCTATGAAGCAGGGAAGTTGTTTTATCCCCCTTTTATGGGGAATTGAGGCATAGAAAGACTAAAGCCCAGAACCTCAAAGATATTTAGGCTCTTAACTTCCACTGAAATCAATAGGAGTTGGATCTCTAAATACCTCTGTTGTTCTGGGCCTAAGTCCCTTGCCCAAGATCAGACAACAAGTAGTAGAGTAGATCTCTCGAGTCTGAGGCTATTGTGCTAGCCACTGAACCTATCTTCCTCAGAACTAAGCAATAAACTAATGAAAAATTTCACCCTGTTATCATCTTCCCTCTAAACCAACTTAGTGAGATGCAAAGGTTTTTTCAGTCACAGTTAAAACTAAATAAAAGCAAACTTGGAGAACTCTTCCACATAATTGGTAATGGAACCATCCATGTCATCTGTATGAAGGATTATCTCTTGTAAATGGTTGCATATCCAGTCGTCAGTCTTATTCTCTGCATTCAGTGATGGAAATCCCTATTCCACTTTAGAAAGCAATTTAGTCTTCCATACTGAATGTGTTTACTTAACCATGTAACAGCGATTACTCCTTCATCAGTTGTAAATCTACCAATATTCAAATTCTCCTGGGCTTGAATCATGAAATCTAGATCTAGATTTCAAAATCTAGGTGGGACAGAGGACATCTGTACCAAAACCTCAGATCCAGTCCATTATGGATCCCAAATTTGGGTCCAGCTGCTAGTTTGGTCTCTAAATCCCCAGAAGTTTAGAAGGTTTTGGAGCCAAGGTCACCAATTATAGAATACTTTTCACTTTTGACTTTCGCTTTTGTTTCCACTTGTAGTATTCTTAGCTTTTTGCCTGTGATTAGTTGTGCTTACCACAAGGGAAATGACTCTTGGTTTAGGCCAAAGCAACATCATTGACTTTGATGGCATTATGCCAGACATGAATCTAGCCCTTTAAGCATAATAAAATATTTGGTTGTACCCAACAGATTTTAGAAATAAGGACAGCTGGACACAATGAGAACACTAGGATTAAATGCTTGAATTTTCTAACTAACTTCCATGTTGGCCATAAAGTGAATGTGAAGGTTTACCTGAAAATAGTACTTGGATTAGATATATTTTGCTTGATCTTAACTTTTTAGAGAAATATCAATATTTTGCTTTAAAGAATTTGATCAGCAGAATCCCATAAGCAAAGTAATAGGAATTATTTAATCTTTCTCCATATCATCTATCCCAAGGGTAGATCATTCATAGCTGTGAAATTCTCTGCTGTGAAAAGAGACTTCATCCTTAATCTAAAATCAACATTTTGAATAACATAAAGATTTCTTAATTATTCATCAGTTTAAGCCTATTCCGGTTTTCTCTGCAAAAAAGACAACATGAATATTAGACACTGGTATTGGGTGGAGAAGTGTAGCTCTTAAAGAAACTGAGTATGAAATGTCAGGAAAACTGCATCATGGGAGATAGCTGAGGACAAACAAACACAACCATGAATTTGTCATGTGATCATGTAAGCCAAATAGTTTTCTTATGACACAGGGCAAGTTTGTACGACTTTAAAGGCATATACTAGACAAGACATCCTAGAACAGAAAAGAATAAGGAGAGAATGTTAAATAAGGGGAGGGGCTGAAAATCTGGATAACACAGAATGGGAAGATGGAGGAGTCAGCAATGAAAGACACACAAAACGGGTGATCGAAAGACTGCCATTGGGTAAGACCTAGAGAATGAGAATCATGGTACAGAGACCATGCAGATTTGGGGAGAGCAATAGGAGTGAGGGAGAGGAAGCCAAATGTGAAGAAGAGAGATGCATGTGAGGAAGAGCCATTTGGGTACTGAGGAATAGAAGTAACTCACCAGAATTGGAACATGCAGTAAGAAAGCAATTTCATCAGGTGATCAATAGATGGGAAGTGCAACCAAGGAACCTGTTACGCATAGAGAAATTCAACCCAGACACTCGAGGGAAGGTAGCTCCACTTAGCCATGGATGAAGGTTTCATAACTATGCCATCTGGAACTGGTTTGAAGGGAAGCACATAAAGATGAGAAGAGGATGAGACAGAATTTGGACTACAATGCTTCTGCTGAGTAATTAAAAATAAAAAGCTTATTGCTTTAAAAACAGTGTCATAAATCATAATGTCACAAAGAAATGTATAGTTGTGATCAAGTCCTTCTGCTCCATAAAAAAGAGCTGACACAGATACTCAGAAGCACAACTGGTACTTAATGCTATGTAGAAAATAAAAGTAGTAAAAAGTATAACTATCATCAAAGAGGAAGAGTGGATGAAGAAAAAAGGGAGCACAAGGGGGAGTGATACAATCTGTTACTCAGTGTCACTTTCAGTCAACAAGTTCAAAGAGATTTAGGGACCCCTGTATAGGCCAAAATAGGCTTTGACCTATTGTATCCATCTATAATGTCTTGTAATCTGAAGACAACTCTCGTATATAGCTGTCTGATAAGGTGAATATGGCCTTTCTAATTCTTAATAATAAGACATTTGATCTCCTGTTTTGAAAATAAAACTTAGGATCACTTTGGATGCAAATCCTACGCAGAGTAGAACCAAGAAGGGTATCAAAGAATTAGAAGAGCATATCTTTCCTTTTCCCCAAGACAATTCTCTAAAATCTTATCTACCTTTGTTGCAAAACTATGCTCTAGTTTCCTAGATTATCTGAACGATAACGTAGAACTAGACTACTTGTGGCACCTTAGAGACTAACAAATTTATTTGAGCATAAGCTTTCATGAGCTACAGCTCACTTCATCGGATGCATTTGGTGGAAAGTCTCTAAGGTGCCACAAGTACTCCTTTTCTTTTTGCAAATACAGACTAACATGGCTGCTACTCTGAAACCTGTCATAGTACTAGACTGTAGCACCATTACATTAAGTAGTGTAGCCCAATCGACTTTAATGGGAATTCATATGGTGTAAAGTACTATTCAGTGCTTGTATGAGTATCACAATCTGGCCCATAAATTGCTTCTACCTAGCTAACACGAATCTATAAAGTGCCAGTCATGATGATGATTGAGGCCCCAAAAACACTCTGAAAACTGTCTCAGGGTGTTGCAGTGTGATAACTTTCAGACTTGCATTACTTGGTAGCCTTACAGTATTGTGATATATTCTTACATTCTTTTTAGAGGAGAATTTTGTTCCTGCTCCCATGCTAATCTTGTGTTCTGATCATATGAACCACTTTCAAGTTAAGGTGAAACAATTAGCTGCAAAACATTGATGCTTTGTACAGGTTTTTTTTTTCCTTGGCTATTTAACATTTGGGCTCAATGAATATTGCGCACATTGTCCTAAGATAGCTGAGGTTTTTAAATGAATGTGTTTTGGCTATATTTTTGCCCCTTTTCACGTACACTTCCTTTGAACATGTTGAGTGATTGAGTTTCACTGGCACAAATCCATGGAAAGTGACTTCCAAAGTTGCATGCATGAGCATTATTAGTAATGTTTCTAATGGTGCCCACAATGTGTTAGCTGCTGAACAGACATAATGAAAAGTGCTGTTTCTGCCTCCCAAAATGTACATCATTCATGGAAACTGAATTCTGCATGCACAGATGTGAATATTCATGCCAGAATTGCTGCTGTAATCAGGGAACAGCAACAACCCCATGTGAATTACCAATTAAACTGAGACACTGTTTGAGCAGCAAATATTGAATATTCTTTGATAACCCCCCATGATCAATGCAGAGAATTAAAATTTAAAAAGTAAATGCAAGGAAAATGATGTACTGGTAGGTATTGTGTTAGTAGAAAGCTACATTCATTCAGTTATTCACTACAAAATATTCTCTGTTTTGTTACCCACAAAAAACCATTGGAAAGACAGTTAAGAGGATAATAAAAGATGGAAGTTAAGGATTTTTTTGAGTATCTTTTTTTTTTAAATTGATCATGTAACATACCAATAACTGGATGAATACCCAGTTTTTCTTGTCAATCCAGAAAAGAAGAAAAGTTAAAATCCTTATAGACAAACTAAGGAAATGTGGTCTAGATGAAATTACTATCAAGTGAGTTCATAACAGGTTGAAAGACCATACTCAAAGAGTAGTTATCAAAGATTCACTGTTAAACTGGGAGGACGTATCTGGTGGGATTCTGCAGGGGTTTGTCCTACATCTGGTAATATTCACTGTTTTCATTAATGGAGCGGAGGGTTTGCTTACAAAATTAGTGGATGACACCAAGCTGGGAGAAGTTGCAAGTACTTAGAGGCTAGGACTAAAATTCAAAATGATCTTGACAAATTGGTCTGAAATCAACAAGATGAAGTTCAATAAAGACAAGTTCAAAATACTTCACATATGAAGGAAAAATCAAATGTACTGTTACAAAATGGAAAAACTGGCTAGGCAATTGTTAGTGCTGAGAAGGATCTAGGGGTATAGTGGACCACAATCTGAATATGAGCCAACAATATGATGGAGTTGCGAAAAAGGCTAATGTCATTTGAGCTTTATTAACAGGAGTGTAATGTATAAGACACAAGAGGCCATTGTTCCACTCTACTTGGCACTGGTGTGGAATATTGTGTCCAGTTCTGGGTGCCACACTTTAAGAGATATGTGGACAAACTTGAGAGTCCGGAGGAAAGCATAAATAAAAAAAAAATAAAGTAACCTTTCCTCATAGATCAGGGTTTCAAAACCTTGACCTATGTTTAGTCCTGAGAAAAGAAAACTGAGGGGGGAACCTAATAAGTCTTCAAATATGTTAAGGACTACTATAAAGAGGATGGTGATCAACTGTCCTCCATGTCCACTGAGGGTAGGACAAAAAGTAATATGCTTAATCTGCTGCAAGGGAGATTTAGGTTGGATACCAGGAAAACTTTCCAACCATAAAGTTAATTAAGCACTGGAATAGGCTTCCAAGGGAGGGTGTGAAATCCCTGTTGTTGTAGGTTTTAAAGAAAAAGTCAGAGAAACGCCTGTCAGGGATGGTCTAGGTGTATTTGGTCCTGCCTCAGTGCAGGGGGCTGGACTAGATGACCTCTTGAGGTGCCTTCCATCCCTACATTTCTTTGATTCTATTAAACAGGTCTGACAGAGGGTAAAACTGTGCAATGAAGCTAATGCACTAAAGTTGGGCACCCTTAAATATTCAGTTTGGTAAAATTCAGATCTGTCATCCCACACTAGAAATGAAATGGGGCATTACATTTTTTTTTACTCCACTTCTCCAAAGAATGCATAAAACCCAAGATGACAATGGTAGTGAAAGTAGAACAAACCAGTACACTCCATTAAACCTCTGCTATGAATGAGTAATTAGAAATAGAATTCCCCCCCCCCCCGCACAGAATGGTTTGGTACTGAACAGTAGTTAGGAGCAGATGCCATTGTAGACAGACTAATCCTCTCTCTTGCACAGTACCAGCGAAGAGACAGTAGCTGGGGAAGAGTATAAAAAGTGACAACAGCAAATAAAACTAGGTTTCTAATAGACTTCACCTTTTCAACCCATCCTCAGGAGAAGGACTAAAGAACTTCACTGGGAACTCGGACTCAGCTTCATAAATCCTTGCAGCTTACCTATAAGAGATCAAAGCTATGGTGGATTGCTAATTGAGCTTTTGATCTCTATAAATCAGTCACTGAATTAGTATTAATAGAATCATAGGGTTAGAAGGGACCGTGAGGACCACCTAACCCCCGCCAAGATGCAGGATTTGTTGTGTCTAAACCATTCATGACAGATGGCTATCCAGCCTCCTTTTGAACACCACAGATCAAGGACATTCCACAGCCTCCCTAGGCATTCGGTTCCATGGTCCTACTGTTCTTACAGTTAGGAAGCTTTTCCTGAGATTTAAGCTAAATCTGCTATGCTGTAGTTTGAACCCATTGCCTCTTGTCCTGCCCTCTGTGACAAGAGAGAACAACTTTTCTCCATGTTTTTTTATGGCAGCCTTTTGCTATCATATCCTCCTTTAATCTCCTTTTTTCCAAACTAAACATACCCAGTTCCTTCAGCCTTTGCTCACATGGCTTGTATTCCATCCCTTTAATCATCTTTGTCGCTCACCTCTGGATCCTTTCTAGTTTCTCTGCATCCTTTCTATACATTGGTGACCAAAATTGGACACAGTACTCCAGCTGAGACTTAACCAACACTGAGTAGAGCAGTACTATCACCTCCCATGATTTACATGCTGTGCCTCTGTTAATGCAACCTAAAATTGTATTTTTTTTTGCAACAGCATTGTGACGCTGTGATGTCATGTTGAGATTGTGATCCACCAAAACTCCCAGATCCTTCTCAGCAGTGCTGCTGCCAATCCAGTTATCCCCCATTCTGTATTTGTGCGTTTGGTTTTTCTTTAAGTGTATCACCTTACATTTGTCTTTTTTGAATTTCATTTTGTTGTCTACAGCCCAGTTCTGCTATTTATCAAGATCCCTCTGAATTTTAGCTCTATCCTCCAAATTACTGGCAACCCCCTCTAGCTTTGTGTCCTCTACAAACTTGATCAGTGTGCTCTCTGTATCTACCTCCAGGTCACTAATAAAGATGTTAAACAACACCGGACCCAGAACAGATCGCTGTGGAACTCCACTTGAGATTCCCTTCGATCCGATTTAATAGTTACTCTTTGTCTGCGGTTGTTTAACTAACTATGTATTATGTTATAGTCTAGTGCTTAACATTGATAGCATGTTGGTGGCCATTGTGAAATAATAATAGGTGACTCTTTTGAGGTGCTGTGCATCTATAGCTATGCAAGATTTGCAGAGCTCTTTAAAATGCATTATCCTCAGTTTACAATTTGGGAAGCTGAGGCCCAGAGAGGTGTCGTGACTTGCAGATAATAACATAGATGAAATGGCAGACATGGGAAAAGGACTCAAGTCTCAGAGCATCAGATTGAGCCAAATCTGCTGGACCATGATGCACTGCCTGTCTCAATGCAGCTCCTACTGGATGGGTATCCACATCACAGAAACCAATGCTTTTATTTGGCATTAATTGGAATACGTGATGGCAGATTTAGTAGAGAATGCAATATTGACTAAACATGGAAATGGAATTACCCTCTTGCCTCTAGATGTGATTTGGTCAGATAACCGTGAGGTACAGAGTTGGGGCTGGATAGGTGGGTGGGTGCTCCTGCTTGCGTGTTGGGTAGACAAACCAAGGACTTCATGTCAAAAAGGCAAAGATTTCTGGCAGACTTCAGGGAAATATGACTAAGCTGCCTGATTTAAGGGACTACTAGCTATGTCAGCTAAATGATTAGTTAAATTTCATACTATGCAGTTTTTCTACTCAGAAATAAACCAGTGGCCTTACCAGTCATATTTTTTTCAGAGCCATAAAGTGAAGTCAGTATCCTTAAGAAAAAATGTAGCTTCTACTTGTTCACAAGTTGCTTTGTACTGGCATGTATTTTGTTTTCAATGTTTTCCCTTTCTGTCTCTATCCCACTATGTTCTCAAAAGACTTCAAAGTGTGTCATGAGCATCAAAGGAGCATTCTCAGAGCTTGTCCAAATAACTATTTAGTTATTTGGATATTTCCTCAGACTAATCAGGGAGCTCTCACGTTTTCCAATTATTTCCCTTTAGCTTACTCTATTGGTTTGAACAAAGTCCCCCTAAATGTGTGAACTTGGAAATCTTTATTAATAAAGGGTGCTTGCTTGTTGGGATTGGCCACTGTTGGAAGACAGGATACTAGGCTAGATAGACCTTTGGTCTGATACAGTATGGCCATTCTTATGTTCTTATGGGTGTGCCTTATGTATATAAAGTCTTTGGAAGTGGTTATACTGTACTTGACTTACAGTATAGCGGAGTTTTTTGGGACCATGACCCAGCATTGCCAACTCATTCAATTTAATTGTCTGTCTGACACCATAGTATGGTTAAATGCAGAGGCCTCAACTTCATTTAAATCTATTGCCTAACTGCAATAATTACCCCAAACTACCTGGCAGGACCTAAACTGGCACAAATGATACCACAAACCTCAGGGTGTGTGTGAAGGTCATGCTCCTTCTATACCCTTAGGTCTGCCAAAATACTTTGATTGGAAGGCAGAGTCCCACCCCTGCAGGTGGGAGGAAGGGAAGCTAAGGAAGAGGGGCACAAACTGAGCGAGACATCAAGGCAAACCCCCTCACAGTGCATTGCTGTACTCTGGCCCAAGACCCAGGCAGCCCACTGTCTTACAGGGACATCCACTGGATACTTCTAACCCACCCATTGGAACCTGCTAAATTAGCAGTGATTGTAACTTAGACCTGCTGGATGCAAGGTGGAAAAAAACCTACCATGCAGCAGTCTGCCAGTTTTGCCATATGGAAGGCCTAGCCTCTGGCATCAGAGGAGATCCAACAACTAGATTAAGGGAGGGTAGGGTTGGACAGAGAGCTCACAATAGCTACCTCATCTAAGCAACAAACAATTGCAACATCCCACCCCCTCCAGCACTTCCAGACAGGAACCAGTCTTCTAGCACCCCCACAGCCCCATGGCAACATCAATAGATTGGACAGGGTGCAGAGCCCCCCCCCACACACACACAGCAAGAGGGCACATGGAGCACTGTCCTAGTTGTTCTTGGTTGAGATCTCCCTCTGTCCTCACTCCCACCCAAGAAGGTCTCTCCAGTGTGCCCAGCTCTGTCAAAGACACAGCCTGCCTACCAAGATGAGCGTTTGTAAAAATCGTGTGACTTTTAAACCAATCTCCTGATTTTTAAGGCCTGATCTGTGACTTTTGAACACTTGGGATTTGCGATGCTAATCCACTATAGAGTGTGAATGACTCTGGAGAAACGCTATTGGCTGGATTTTCAAAAGAGCTCTGCTGTTATGTAGACTTCCCCAATAGCATTGACCCCCAACCAGCTAGTTTGTGTACGGAGGCATTAAACTACATCTACACTAGGTTCTAAATGGAGTTTCAAATAGACTAGTGAAGGGCTTGCCTACATGGAGAGTTAGTGTGTGGCAAGCCAGGGTATAAATCTGCAGTTTACTAAATCACTGTGTGGACCCTGCTACAGTGCCCTAAAAGTTCTTTAGTATGCCTTGATGTACTGCTGTTTGAAATGGGAGTATGTCAAAGCACACTACAGAATTCTTAAAAAGAAAAGGAGTACTTGTGGCACCTTAGAAACTAACAAATTTATTAGAGCATAAGCTTTCGTGAGCTACAGCTCACTTCATCGGATGCATTTGGTGGAAAAAACAGAGGAGAGATTTATATACACACACACAGAGAACATGAAACAATGGGTTTATCATACACACTGTAAGGAGAGTGATCACTTAAGATAAGCCATCACCAACAGCAGGGGGGGGAAGGAGGAAAACCTTTCATGGTGACAAGCAGGTAGGCTAATTCCAGCAGTTAACAAGAATATCAGAGGAACAGTGGGGGGTGGGGTGGGGGGGAGAAATACCATGGGGAAATAGTTTTACTTTGTGTAATGACTCATCCATTCCCAGTCTCTATTCAAGCCTAAGTTAATTGTATCCAGTTTGCAAATTAATTCCAATTCAGCAGTCTCTCGTTGGAGTCTGTTTTTGAAGCTTTTTTGTTGAAGTATAGCCACTCTTAGGTCTGTGATCGAGTGACCAGAGAGATTGAAGTGTTCTCCAACTGGTTTTTGAATGTTATAATTCTTGACGTCTGATTTGTGTCCATTCATTCTTTTACGTAGAGACTGTCCAGTTTGGCCAATGTACATGGCAGAGGGGCATTGCTGGCACATGATGGCATATATCACATTGGTAGATGCGCAGGTGAACGAGCCTCTGATAGTGTGGCTGATGTGATTAGGCCCTATGATGGTATCCCCTGAATAGATATGTGGACAGAGTTGGCAACGGGCTTTGTTGCAAGGATAGGTTCCTGGGTTAGTGGTTCTGTTGTGTGGTGTGTGGTTGCTGGTGAGTATTTGCTTCAGATTGGGGGGCTGTCTGTAAGCAAGGACTGGTCTATCTCCCAAGATCTGAGAGAGCGATGGCTCGTCCTTCAGGATAGGTTGTAGATCCTTGATGATGCGTTGGAGAGGTTTTAGTTGGGGGCTGAAGGTGATGGCTAGTGGCGTTCTGTTGTTTTCTTTGTTGGGCCTGTCCTGTAGTAGGTGACTTCTGGGTACTCTTCTGGCTCTGTCAATCTGTTTCTTCACTTCAGCAGGTGGGTATTGTAGTTGTAGGAATGCATGAAAGCTTCAAAAACAGACTCCAACGAGAGACTGCTGAATTGGAATTAATTTGCAAACTGGATACAATTAACTTAGGCTTGAATAGAGACTGGGAATGGATGAGTCATTACACAAAGTAAAACTATTTCCCCATGGTATTTCTCCCCCCCACCCCACCCGCCACTGTTCCTCTGATATTCTTGTTAACTGCTGGAATTAGCCTACCTGCTTGTCACCATGAAAGGTTTTCCTCCTTTCCCCCCCCTGCTGTTGGTGATGGCTTATCTTAAGTGATCACTCTCCTTACAGTGTGTATGATAAACCCATTGTTTCATGTTCTCTGTGTGTGTATATATAAATCTCTCCTCTGTTTTTTCCACCAAATTCATCAGATGCATTTGAGCTGTAGCTCACGAAAGCTTATGCTCTAATAAATTTGTTAGTCTCTAAGGTGCCACAAGTACTCCTTTTCTTTTTGCGAATACAGACTAACACGGCTGCTACTCTGAAACCTACAGAATTCTTAGTGCATCTAGGCAGGGTCCACATAGCCAGTTAATGCATGGCAGAGACTAGTGTGCTGTCAATTAACACTGCCTGACTTGCCACATGCTAACTTTCTATATAAACAAGCCCTCAGACATAGTAACTAACATGATTTTTTTTTCTTAGTCTAAACAAGGCTTAATTGAAGTGGCCGACTTTCAAAAATGCTTGGTATCCATCAGCTTGCATTGTTCTTAGTGGGAGCTTCTGCGTGCTGAGCACTTTTGACAATCTGGCCACTTTATTTAGCTGCCTATGTGGGAGCCAATCTCTCGCTTGAAAATTGTGTGCTCTGTGCTGTACTAACTTTCCTAGGGATATGGTAGACTGCACAGAGAATTCAAAGGATACAATCTTTTCTTGACCTGCTGCTCACAAACCGGGTAGAATTAGTGGGGGAAGCAAAAGTGGATGGGAATCTGGGAGGCAGTGACCATGAGTTGGTTGAGTTCAGGATCCTGATGCAGGGAAGAAAGGTAAGCAGCAGGATACGGACCCTGGACTTCAGGAAAGCAGACTTTGACTCCCTCAGGGAACAGATGGCCAGGATCCCCTGGGGGACTAACATGAAAGGGAAGGGAGTCCAGGAGAGCTGGCTGTATTTCAAGGAATCCCTGTTGAGGTTACAGGGACAAACCATCCCGATGAGTCGAAAGAATAGTAAATATGGCAGGCGACCAGCTTGGCTTAATGGTGAAATCCTAGCGGATCTTAAACATAAAAAAGAAGCTTACAAGAAGTGGAAGGTTGGACATATGACCAGGGAAGAGTATAAAAATATTGCTCGGGCATGTAGGAAAGATATCAGGAGGGCCAAATCGCACCTGGAGCTGCAGCTAGCAAGAGATGTCAAGAGTAACAAGAAGGGTTTCTTCAGGTATGTTGGCAACAAGAAGAAAGCCAAGGAAAGTGTGGGCCCCTTACTGAATGAGGGAGGCAAGCTAGTGACAGAGGATGTGGAAAAAGCTAATGTACTCAATGCTTTTTTTGCCTCTGTTTTCACTAACAAGGTCAGCTCCCAGACTGCTGTGCTGGGCATCACAAAATGGGGAAGAGATGGCCAGCCCTCTGTAGAGATAGAGGTGGTTAGGGACTATTTAGAAAAGCTGGACGTGCACAAGTCCATGGGGCCGGACGAATTGCATCGAGAGTGCTGAAGGAATTGGCGGCTGTGATTGCAGAGCCCTTGGCCATTATCTTTGAAAACTCGTGGCGAACGGGGGAAGTCCCGGATGACTGGAAAAAGGCTAATGTAGTGCCCATCTTTAAAAAAGGGAAGAAGGAGGATCCTGGGAATTACAGGCCAGTCAGCCTCACCTCAGTCCCTGAAAAAATCATGGAGCAGGTCCTCAAAGAATCAATCCTGAAGCACTTAGAGGAGAGGAAAGTGATCAGGAACAGTCAGCATGGATTCACCAAGGGAAGGTCATGCCTGACTAATCTAATCGCCTTTTATGATGAGATTACTGGTTCTGTGGATGAAGGGAAAGCAGTGGATGTATTGTTTCTTGACTTTAGCAAAGCTTTTGACACGGTCTCCCACAGCATTCTTGTCAGCAAGTTAAGGAAGTATGGGCCGGATGAATGCACTATAAGGTGGGTAGAAAGCTGGCTAGATTGTCGGGCTCAACGGGTAGTGATCAATGGCTCCATGTCTAGTTGGCAGCCGGTGTCAAGTGGAGTGTCCCAGGGGTCGGTCCTGGGGCCCGTTTTGTTCAATATCTTCATAAATGATCTGGAGGATGGTGTGGATTGCACTCTCAGCAAATTTGCGGATGATACTAAACTGGGAGGAGTGGTAGATACGCTGGAGGGGAGGGATAGGATACAGAAGGACCTAGACAAATTGGAGGATTGGGCCAAAAGAAATCTAATGAGGTTCAATAAGGATAAGTGCAGGGTCCTGCACTTAGGATGGAAGAATCCAATGCACCGCTACAGACTAGGGACCGAATGGCTCGGCAGCAGTTCTGCGGAAAAGGACCTAGGGGTGACAGTGGACGAGAAGCTGGATATGAGTCAGCAGTGTGCCCTTGTTGCCAAGAAGGCCAATGGCATTTTGGGATGTATAAGTAGGGGCATAGCGAGCAGATCGAGGGACGTGATCGTTCCCCTCTATTCGACACTGGTGAGGCCTCATCTGGAGTACTGTGTCCAGTTTTGGGCCCCACACTACAAGAAGGATGTGGATAAATTGGAAAGAGTACAGCGAAGGGCAACAAAAATGATTAGGGGTCTAGAGCACATGACTTATGAGGAGAGGCTGAGGGAGCTGGGATTGTTTAGTCTGCAGAAGAGAAGAATGAGGGGGGATTTGATAGCTGCTTTCAACTACCTGAAAGGGGGTTTCAAAGAGGATGGCTCTAGACTGTTCTCAATGGTAGCAGATGACAGAACGAGGAGTAATGGTCTCAAGTTGCAATGGGGGAGGTTTAGATTGGATATTAGGAAAAACTTTTTCACTAAGAGGGTGGTGAAACACTGGAATGCGTTACCTAGGGAGGTGGTAGAATCTCCTTCCTTAGAGGTTTTTAAGGTCAGGCTTGACAAAGCCCTGGCTAGGATGATTTAACTGGGACTTGGTCCTGCTTTGAGCAGGGGGTTGGACTAGATGACCTTCTGGGGTCCCTTCCAACCCTGATATTCTATGATTCTATGATTCTATGATTCTAATCTATGTTGCTTTTTATTTGCATCTCCACAGATGGCAAAAAATGGGCATACACTTTCCTGCAGGAATATAACATGGGGATACTTCTCTCCAAACAGACACAGTGAGTATACTTTGCACACCCATGTCATCCCTTCCCTTCTGCTCTTAGCTCTCCTCAGGTGCCTCGAAGGAATGAAAACAATATTTACATTTTTTCAGACATATATTTATCAGTAGTTTATTTGTGATTCTTATCATGTTGTGACTCTGTTTTCAGAAGAGGGGATAATGGTCACTTCAGATCACCGGCCCTTTTCTATTGATGAATCTCCCCCACTTTTCTTACAATGATCTGTCATTCATGGTTTGAACAAAAAGTATTCCTGTTTGTTACTTTTGAATGTCTTATGTCCGCTAACGTGCTTCATTCATTGACAAGTCTGTTCTGATTAAATATTGAATTATAATATCTTAAATATATGCCATGTCTCAAAATACAAAAAAAGGACCATTGCCACTAAAAGCTATTAATTTTAAATGGAAAAGTAGATAAGTAGGGATATCGCCTGCCTGTCTGTTACCCCTCCCTCAAGTTGTTCTGTTATGACTCTGCTGCAATGAGACAGAATAAATCTGTTTCATGTTTCTAAGGAAGTGTCATGCTGGCAGAGGTTAGTTTCAAGAGAATGCCAGAGTAAGAAAATATCCTAACCCCATCTGAGAGCATGGAGGGCACCCTGTGTAGTACAGCTGGTTTGGCCCTACTGTGTGTGTGTGCAGAGAACCACCTGGAGGTCAGCCCAGAGTTCACACCTCCCTGTATTCTGCTCTACTGCAGCAGGGCTGGAGGGTGAGGTAGGCCATTCTCTTCCCTTGTGTCTATAGGGGAGCTTGAGGCTCCACAGAGGGAATTTCTGGCTGTTAGAAGTCTTCCTCCATCTTTACTGCTTCACCCATTGTTAGCAATGGCTTGAAGCCCCAGAAACCCTTCACCAGCTCCTCCGTCCATAGATGCTGGAACTAGGGGTGCTGGCTTGAAGTGGTTTCCATAATATACAGGGTTTACAGTTTTGTTCAACAGCTCTCAGCATCCCCACTATAAAAATCATTCCAGCACCTATGCCTCCCACCCCCGTTTCAGATTCCCCTGTCTGAAAGTGTGGCTACGTTTGACCTGGAAAGTGTGATTCCCAGCTTGCATAAGTGTACTCGTGCTAACTCTGCTTGAGCTAATGCCTAAAAATAGCCGTGTGCCCACAGCTGCACAGGTGGTGGCTTGGACTAGCTGCCCCGACTACATAGCCAGCTGGTTGGGTGGTACTGTATTTGGGGCAACTAGCCCAACTGACCAGCTGTGCCACCATGGACACACTGCTATTTTTAGATGCTAGATCGAACAGAGATAGCACAGGTATGTCTACATGAGCTGGGAATCACATCTTCCAGCTCAAATGAAGATGTACCCTGTGTCTTTGTGAGGGAGGAGGGGGAGCTCTCCCTCTGTTCTTAGCAGACAATTGTGAGTTCTACTACTTTAACTCCTGTCCTTCCCACTTCTTAACTGCAAGGAATTCTCTAGTAGGCAGCCTGGCTGCCCATGTGGGCAAAAGCTGAGCCAAACACACTACTGTCCTCACTCAGACAAATGTTCACAAATAAAATAATTTCACAAATCCTCTTTAACTCTTTACAAGTATTTCTTGTAGCTCTTTCCCTGCATCGCTGACAGGGTGTCTCACTATATTTGTAAGTATGCACAAAAGCTTTCTGTTTTCTAGTCATCCTTCTTCTAGGCTTGGTTTTTAGAGATACCACAATCCAATACTCGTGACTGCAAAGTTCACTGACCTTGCCCCACATTCTGATTCTTGCTCCTACTGCCCAGCCTCCAACTGGTGTGTGCCAGGACAATTTCTGTGTACTCTGTTTCCTCTCTCTGGCCAGCTACTAAGCAGCCAGTTCCTTTTTTCCTTATTACCTCCTTCTATTAATAATATTGCACTCTTCAAGAATGGGAACATTCAGGATTTTCCCGAATGCAATACTCCCAGTCAATCCAGATTAGATTTTTTTCAAGTATTTATTTAAAGGTAGGAGCAGAGAAAAACATACAGAAAATAAGAGGCGATTTGTTTAAACATACGGCATATTTTATGCAGAAATCTTAATGTACACTGGAGGAATACTTAGACTTCTTTGTTATTGAGGTAGCGTCTGGAAGATTACCATGTTTTAATCTGTCTTGCTCATTTAACCTGCCTCCTTCCCCAGCTATGTAGTGGAGAGACAAGCTCATTCCACTGCAGAATAGAATCCTCTCTCCCCACTCCACTTGTCCAGAGCTTGGGTCACTTATAACCCTAGTCTTCTTTGCAAGCTAGGAGAATATACAAAGGGCCATGTCTTGGTTCTCAATGTCTTATTCTTATTTCTGTAAAAGACTGTTCAAAATACTTTTCTGTTTCCAACTCCACCCTCCAAGGCTATGTCTACACTTAGAGCTAGGGGTGAATTCTCAGCTCATATAAACAGTCTCACTAGCTCTTATTGAGCTAGTGCACTAAAAATAGTAGTGTAGTTGGGGCACAGGCAGCAGTGAGTGGCGGCATGGGCTAGCCACCCTGAGTATGTACCCACAGGGTACAGGTGGGTTTGTACTTGGGGCAGCTATTTGTAGCATGCTAGCTAAATGAGAGTTAGTGAGAGTATGTCTACATGAGCTGGGAATCACACCACCAGCTCCAAGAGTAGACGTACCCCAAATGTTCTTCTCAGGTAGATACCTGTACCCTGAAGCTCTGCTCCGGAGCAATGTCAAGCACCCTCAGTTTCTACTGGCATTAATTGGATTGTCTGGTTTCAACAGTTTATCAAAACCTCCAAAGACATTATTGGAAAAGCCGATGCAATGACATTCTCCATAGATAATTGAGAGCAATGGGAATGCTCTAGCCCAGGGGTTCTCAAACTTTATTGCACCGTGACCCCCTTCTAACAACAAAAATTACTACATGACCCCAGGAGGTGGGGAGGGAAGGGTAAAGCCTGAGCCTGTCTGAGCTGGGGGGGTGAAAGCCCAAGTACGAGGTCTTCAGCTCCATGCAGGGGGCCTGAGCCCTACTACCCAAGGCTGAAGCCCCCGGGCTTCAAACCCAGGCGGTGGGGTTTGGGCTTCGGCAAGTCTAATGCCAGCCCTGGTGACTCCATTAAAATGGGGTTGTGACCCACAATTTGAGAACCCCTGCTCTAGGCTAGTGGTTCTCAGCCTTTCCCACACCATGACCCCTTATTACAACCAAAATGTTTTGGGACCCCTGAACGATTTCCTTCCCATTTAACTATATAGACAAGGAGGTTGCCTGTGACCTCCCCAGAGTGTGAATGCATATTCCCTAATCAGCAGAGCTAGACTGACTTAAGAAATCTTGACAACTATGCATTGTTAGCATTCAATTACAGTCACGCTAGTCACTGTTTTGTGTGTAGCAGGACTTGTAATTACTACTTAAAAGGCATTGTAGATATCCGTGACAAAATTCCCTGAAAAGTTGACAATCTAAAGCTCCAAACCTACAATTGATACCACGTGGGCTCATAACTATGCCCACAATCAGCCCCATTGAAGTTAGTGCAGCACCATGCAGTCACAGCACTCCACCCATGTGCTATCAACTGCAGGATCAGGACCTAAGATCTCACTCCAATGTAAGGAAATCAATGGGAATTGTATTAGATCCTATACAATACAATTCCCATTGATTTCCATACGTTGGACTGGGATTTTAGCACAGAGCAGTAGAGGTTTTGAAGAAAGGGGATCTTTCCCCACCTCAGGTATAAATCAAGAAGAGAAATTCTCAAAGAAATTTAAGTGAGACAAAAATCAGAATTTTAATTTAACAAAGTTTTTTTTAAAAAAACATGCATATAATCAGTTAATATCAGTTTGCAGTGGTGACATCACAACAATTCATACCTTGAAAACAGCATGTACATTGTAGTGAAGGAAGATGAAAAAAGATGACTGACCAGGAATTTCTTATCAATAATGGAAGAGGAAATAAAGAAAAAGCATGGTGACCATTTAACTGAACCTAGAAAAAAGTTTTTTTTGTGAATGTTTAACCTTGGAAGTGGCAGAAGTCCTTCATAGTTTCCAGATAAACTAATTTTTCAAGATTATATGCACATTGGATGATACATGACATAAAATAATAAAAATATTAAGTAGCATAAAAAGGTCAGGGATGTCATACAATATGGTTGCTAGCATCTACTGTGCTGAATATGTTCCAAGGGTAATTCCTCCATTGTGGAAGCAATGGAAGACTGATTGAGGATTCCATGAACTTCTCTGACTGACTTCTTCTGAGGGCTGGAGTCAGACCTTGGCAATAAGTTTTTGTTCTGCATAGAGATATGCTCATAACATGTCTCTACCACCTGACATGTGGGAAGGGTTCTCCTGTTTCACTGATATTCAACAGCCCCAGCAAAGGGAGCTGGGTCAGCCCAGAATTGTAGTGCAGAGGAGCATGGGAGGTGGAGAGTTATTCCAGCATCATACCATTCCACCATCCTACCTCTCCAGCACATAACTAGTAGATCTGCAGAGACTCTACTTTTCAGCTGTGTACAGTGGGCTGAATTTTCTTTTAGACAGGCCTCAGTGGAGGCAGCATCTACAGCTTCTGTGGTATGGAGGGTTGCAGATATTGTTGGACTGGATCCAAAGTGTTCAAGTTAAGAAAAAAAATACTTACTGTATTTCCTTATCTTTCTTGTTGTTGTTACACATTGATTTTTTTTTAATTCAACAAACCTCAGGGGGAGAACAAAACACCCCCCGCACCTGTCATTAGTGATGTTCCCTAAACTGGGATAAAAGAAAAGATGGAAAGAACATGCTGAAAGTGTAGAGAAATGATAAAATTGTTTTGCTTTTGGATATAATAGGATAAATTCTAGCTGTTTTGTGTGCACAAGTGCTTGCCAAGAAACCTGCAGTTGGAAGAGGAAAGGCAAAGTAGATGTTTGCTGCCTTGAGTTCTGTTTCCTTTGAGCGTCAGGAGACCTGGGACAAGCTAGCCCTGTTCAATTAGCCCTGCTACACCTGCATGTGTATGCTGGACATAAAAGGAAAAAAGCCCAGCAGGTGGGGCAGGTTTGGGAGGAGAGTAGACAGGCTGTTCCTATGTGGGGCAATAAGTCTGGCTCAGGCTAGGAACTGCCTGAAAGCCCATGGTAGGAGGGTAGAACTGGAATGGAGTGGTGGGTTTATTGCCACCCAGGAGCTGAAAGTTAAGCAGTAAGAGAGACCAGTGCCCCTGGGTCCTATCTGCAAGGAATGGAGCTGAAAATTCTTTTGCTTTGATGTTGTTTTTGGACTTGGACTAAGGGACTCTGTTATTCTGGAAAGGGTCAGAGCATCAATGTGATCTGGCTGGAGAGCCAAGTCATCACCCCAGATGATGGGAGCCCTGAGGAAAAGAGTGAGGTGTAGAGACTGCAATGCCAGTGTTATGCCATGAGGGGCACTTGGGGACTGTGAGCCTTAGACATCCATGGAAAGGCTTTTCTTTGGGCCCTTTATGATGCATTCCAGGGCATGGACAAACTTATATCTACATGTGCCCTGTGATTCTGCAATGAGAACTATACACCAAGCCCTACCATATTATTTCCTGTTACTATCAGGAATAACCTGCATTAGGGTGGGTGTGTTGCCAGTCAAAATATAGGAATACAATAAGGGCCAATCTAGCTCTCATTACTGCCAATGGCAGTTGTTCCATTGGCTTTAGTGAGAGGTGGATTGGGGCCTTCAGCCTGTTTGTGTAGCATTAATTTTCACCCATTGAGCCATTTAAATGACTGGCCTGAATCTGGCCCCATGAATCTGAGTGAACTTGGTGGCAGTCCTTTTAAAAGGACTTTATAACATATCTGCTGCTTATATGGATCTTGATAAGTCTACCCATGCTTCAGTGCTTGCCTTTAATGTACTACTTTTAAAGTATCCTATAGTAGCAGACGTTAAACAGTAAAAATAAAAATTGAAAATGAAAAGTGTAACTGATGGTTTTGGCAAGTACAAAGGGCCTGAGGAATTGGAGATCTGATAAATGTGTGCAGCATATAATGAGACCCACCCATAGGAGAAGAAATGAAACTATTGTTTAGTAATTCATGACATCTTTTGTAAATTTTGTAGAAATGTCAATTTTTAAAAAAAATCCCCCCCACCCACCCCAAAATCAAGAGATAACTAAACAGGGGATAGAAATAATTGTGATATGTCTGTTTCCCCCAATCTATAGCACAAAAAAAAAGAAGAAGAAGAAAAAGGATACTTTTCGGGGGTGGGGATGGGAGAATAATGTAAAAAGGCAGCAAATCGTGTCTGTTTTGGCATGACTGACATAGCAAAGATGGAAATAATTATATCTGATAAAGTCATTTATGTGAACTGCTAAATGCCATATATGTTTACAGTTTGCAAAAGATGTGTACAATTTCAGGTACACTAAAGCAGGATTAATTACCATTTAAGAAAATGCTATGTAAGCATTCCTTTACAATGTATCCATTCTTGCTCAAGGTTTGAGAGAAGGCTGAGTAATTTAATTCAAATCTGCTGACCTGAATGCATCTTACCAAAAACATTTAAGGGGCAAAGTTGCTTAGATTTTTTTTTCTTTAAACTAATTGCCAGAGGTGAGGGGTCAATGTTTTACACTGATATAAAAGATACAGGTGTCATATCACACATTGGTGTAGTGTGCATGTGTAATATATATAATACTACTTTTACTTTTTATGCGTCCATGCACCCACACACCCTACACTAAAAGAACATTATGAAGGTTGCAAAGTCAAGCACTGAAAATTTAGGCAATGCCAGAATGATTTGTACCTGTGCAGAGTATTTGACAAGATTTTACATTGTCATACCAGTGTCTATTGTTTTAATGAGTGTAATGTTGTGACTTGAGTCTAGAGTTTGGGGCTTTGCTGTGCTAACCAGCACTGTACTCTTTGCTACAATTTAGGGATGATGTCCTGCTTCCACCGGGGTCTTCTGGACTCTGCTGCCATCACTTATGGTGCCTTTTACTCTTTTTGGACAGATTAGAACAAAGTGTCTGAGTTTATGCTCAGGATGGAGAAATTATTGTGATGAATGTTAAATAGAAACATTGATCCATTAGTAGGTTTCTTAGTTTAAATCTTTGTGCTATTTGGTCCATTTGCAGAGCTGGCCTGCAAGCTTTGTCAAACCTGTGGCTGTGGGCCTCCTGAATCTGGGCAGTCGAGGAAAAATAGAGGAGAATCTCAGCTTTTGTTTTAATAGTAAGTTTCTAGTCCATAATAGCATTGGAAAGATAATCTTGAAAATATAAACCTATGTAAACTGATAGCAATGGCTGAAACAAACAAATACCTCTGCAGCAGGGGAAAACATAAATATTCCTCCCTCTCCTGCCCTATAAACACTTTTGTTTAAACTGAGTCAGTTAGGTTTGAGGTGTTATCTGAAGAACACCTTCAGGGATGTAGAGAACAGATTCTTCAAAGAGTTACTAGGGTCGGGGTATGGGAATGGGGTGGGATTTTATAAACGGATTCCACTTTGTTTACCATTACAGATATCTCTGATCTATTCCATCTATTTCCTATCTTAGAAGCTATATTGATATCCTCAAATGTCCATATCCTCCTCACTTCTCCACCCCACAGTTCCCCTATTTAAAAAAAATAGAACTTGTACTTCAGTATAAGTGACTTGCCATTCAATTCTCTAAGGCTCTGATTCAGGACAACATGCACATGCTTAAGCCCCTCCCTATTAACTTAATCACATATTTATTGTTAAGCATGTGCTTACGGGCTGTCCTGAATCAGAGCCATAGACCCACTCTAGCTACCTCTCCTGCTGCACTTCCATCTGAGAACATATACATGAACTGTGAACCAGGAGGAAAGAGAATAGTTAAAAGGAGAGGGGTCATGTGCTTGAGGAATTACCTCAGTAGCCTCTGTAAGTTCTGTATGTTGTTTTTATTCTTAAAATCAATAAACACTTTAAGCAAAAAAAGAAGAAAGAGGCCATGCAGTAAAACACAGCATGTGATGCTGGCCCTTCACAGAGAAGGGAGAAGCAGCTTGCAGAAAGCCATGTGAACAGATGAGTTATTTGTGTGGCTATGTGATCCAAAATGGAAGACGTGTCACACTGCAAATCTGTATAACTTGGCAGACATATACTAGACAGGAGCAGTGGGGCCTTCTGGGTTTTCCAACACCCTTCATATCCTTGGCTGTCATATTAATCCTCTTTAAATCCAACCTCTCCTTTCCAGTGATTGACTCCTACATCTTTTTTTCATCTTGGACTTGGACTTTGCAGCCAAACAGCATCCTGTGCAGCTGAAACTATTCAGCTCCAGAATCAATCCTGCAAGACGCACAGGGCAGGAGAAGCCTTTGGCCTTTTCTGGTGGTGATGGCCAAGTATGTATGTAATGTGCTTAGTCTCCACTGGCCCACACAGTGAGAGACCCTGATCCCCTTTTGAACTTGTGTGGAACGCTTTCCCTTTGCGATTGGGTGGGCCAGCTCTAAACTAATATTTTCTGTATAGTTAATGATGACATGGCAAGTGCCATACCCTGGTGGAAATTTGCCATTTGAAAAATTGCCTAAAAATATATCCTACAGTAAATCTTTCTAGGCATGATTAAGTGTGTGTGGGTACTGTACTGTACTGTACTGTATGGGATGGTCTCTGTCCCCACAAAAAAACAAAAATCTCAGCTATTAAAAAATATGAATCTCGCCCCAGGGATAACAAACAATGTCTGAGCTAAATCTTCTCTCTGCTATTGTTTTATTTACTAATGACAAGACCTACACTGTTTGAGCTAAAAATTCAAGATGATTATCAAGGTCTTTAGAGGTAAAAATATGGAACAGGTGAGGAAAGCAGTTTGCTCCTTGATGAGAAGGATGGTCTAGTGATTAGGATGTTAGCACTGTTCTACCACAGGCTTCCTGTATGATCTTAGGCATGTCACTTAGGATACATCTACATTTGAGCTGAGAGGTATGATTCCCAGCTCATGTAGAAGTACCCATGCTAGCTTTGCTTGAGCTGGTGCTTAAAAATAGTAGTGTGTCTGCAGCAGCTTGGGCTAACTGTGCAAGTATGTACCTGAGAGGCTGGGCGAGATTGTAGCTGGGGTGGCTAGGCTGTGGCCACAGTGCTATTTTTAAGTGCTAGCTCAAGCCAAGCTAGTGCCGGTACATCCATATGAACTGGGAATCCTACCTCCCAGCTCAACTGTAGATGTAGCCTTAGTATCTCTGTACCTCGATTCCCCATCTGTGAAATGGGGTTAATAATACTTCCCTCCCACACAGTGGTGTTGTGAGGAAAAATGTTAGATTTTGAGTTGCTCAGATACTATGGTAATAGGGGTGACACAAGTACTTTAGAACAAAGCTGGGGAATGTTCTAATCTGAAGGCTCTTGTTGAGTGTTAGGTGCTAAAACCTTATCTTTACAGTGTTTCACTTATCAATGGTTTACTGATTCCAGTGGTGGAAAATGGCCACAGGTATGAGGATTCTGCATTTGTCTATTTTACACACCCCTGTCTCTTTCCAAAAGTGCAATAACATCTTGAAATCTAAAAGGATAATGCAAAATTAGGACAGTATTTTATTCAGATCCAGACAGTAGATTTCAAAGCTGATATTTTACCCTCTCTATATATACAGAGTTGGAATCCTAAGCACATAAGAAGGGCAGAACAGTGTAAATGAGAGCAGCCATGTGGGACAGAATTTTGCCATGGAAGTGTTGTGAAGGTGCATATCATCTAGGTGCCTAGGGTAGGAGGTCTATCTGGATGAGAGGAACATTGCAATTATACCCTCTGAGATGAATTAACAGAAATCTGCTCCATACTTGTACAAGACTTATAATGCTGTGATCTACCAGAGTTGTAGGGTAGTTAATCTGAGACAGAGACTTTATAAAGGTGCTAACTGCTGTTTCATCATGCCCCGGGGGTGTTTCATTTTCATACAAGGTCTTGTTTGGAGAAATGCTGCGTGAGTCTTTAAAACAGATTGCCTGCTGTCAAAAGGACTATTGAACAGTCATAATGGTTCCTTTATGCAATATTTTGGAAAAACAGTAACTTAAAACTGCGCGTTTTAAAAACTCCAAGTCGTTGGAATCTTAAAAAACCTGAGTAAATCTGAGAAGCTCCTTTCCCTTATTCTGAATTATGACAATTTTGGGAAGGAAAAAGGAGCAAAGTTATTAGAAAGAAAGTGAACTTATACATCTTTAATATGAATGTCACATTCAAAAAGCATTTCCAGTTTTCTTCATGTCACAATGCTAGTGCATTCCTTTTCGTTTAAGCAGAGAGCATCTGTTTTCCAGAAAGGGACAAATACAAGAACAAAATATGATATGCTCATGAAGGAGGAAAGCTGCATATTTCTTCTGGGGACATCCATTTTACTTCACTTTGGACCGCTGGAAAAGGTGACTGGGAAAGACACTGTTCGCTCAGCAGCCATGCCAACTTGTACAACAGTTTGGCCAGAACTGACAATCAAACAAAGGTCTGACTCCAGACACAGTGACTCCTGGCAACATCTAGATACTGTAGAAAGTTATTTCTGGCAATTCAATTGATTGCACTCTTTCTTTTCAGTCAGTACCTGACTGCCAGAAGCTGGGACCAGACGACAGGAGCTGGATCACTCATTAATTGCCCTGTTCTGTTCATTCCCTCTGAAGCATCTGGCACTCGCCACTGTCAGAAGACAGGATACTGGGCTAGATGGACTATTAGTCTAACCCAGTATGGCCATTCTTTTATTCTTATAATACTACAATATTGTGATAGGGGGCATTGTGCTGCTGGAGAAGGTGCCATTGTATGGATGAGATGGAAACCAGAGGGCCCGACTGCTTGTGTTTAATAAAGCTCCCAAGGCATTCAAGTTTCAGAGGTTTAGCTTTGGTGTCCTAGCTAAATATCAATTTGTTTCATTCTCTTTTCTACTGATATACAATCTCCCCCGCGCCTTGAGTTTTAGCTAAATAAGATATGTCTCACCTTGTCTCATGGCTGTGTGCTTTTAAGACTCCATCTGTGAGGTACTGAGCATCTCCTGTGAAATGCTGAATGCTCTTATCTCCCATTAACTTCAGTGGTAGCTGGGGGCACTCCGAACCAAACAGGGTTGTGCCCTTAAATAGCTGCTCCATTTCATCTCACAGGGGGCTGCTTTTCAGTGGTGGATGGCATGATTCCTTTATAATTTAAGAGCCTCCTGTGCAATCCTAGCTCAGACACCAAAACTCCACTTGACTGCAAAGGAAGTTTTGCCTGCACCAAGGGCCCTAAAGCACATTTCTGGTTAACAGAGTAGCAGCCGTGTTAGTCTGTATTCGCAAAAAGAAAAGGAGTACTTGTGGCACCTTAGAGACTAACAAATTTATTATAGCATAAGCTTTCGTGAGCTACAGCTCAAATGCATCTGATGAAGTGAGCTGTAGCTCACGAAAGCTTATGCTCTAATAAATTTGTTAGTCTCTAAGGTGCCACAAGTACTCCTTTTCCATTTCTGGTTAAGACAGTATTGTCAAAAGCAAACATTCAAAAATCACGAGTCAGACCTCCAGAAAACATGAGATCGGTTTGAAAATCATGAGATTTTTAAAAAGAATAATTATTGGTGGAGCCAAGCTTGAGGAATTCAGCAGGACTGCACAATTGCACACTTTGGAATATTTGCACACTCTGCTGTAAGTGGCATCTCACTTCAGCATCTCAAGTAGGTGGCTCTTGGTTTTGTGAGCACACCACTACTTCCCTGCTTCTCCCCCCCGATCCAAGCCCTGCTTTCTCCTTAAAATATCCTATCCCTCACATTCTCTGCCACACCCACTCCACCCACATCAGCCTCCTCCAGCCCCCAAGATTTCCATGTCATAGCCCCACACCTAGGTTGCATCCTGCCCCCTAACTTTCCATATCTCTTGACAATTTCCTGTCCATTCCTAGCCCAGGAGCACAGGGAGCAGCCATCTTCTCTGAAGACAGTTTGGTTTCAATGTCATTGGAAACAATAGCAGGTAGTAGCTGACTTTTTAAGGGGAAGCAGCATTTCAAAAGCTAGCTATAGGGGAATAATAGCCATTTTGACTGAGGGAAGTCTGTGGCTTCAGTCCTATGTGAAAATAATGGGAAATTTTTACTACTTTGAATGAGTACAAATATGTGGTGTCAGTAATTACGAGCCCATGAGAAACTTAAAATAACCCCACCAAATATCATGTGCTTTTCATTAAAATCACAAGAGTTGTGTGAATTAATAGCTCACAACCAGGTCTGAGAATCTGAAAAAGCACTGGCTCATTATAGAACATCAAGTTGGAGATTTCAGTCCTTGTCTTGAAAGTACTAAGACATCTAGGCCCAGGATGATCATCCAAAGCTCCGGGACCTTGACTACCCCCTAACAATTCTGCTCCTTGTTACAAAGAAATTGCTCATTGTAAGGGGTAAAGCTCATTTATATATGGGACAGGACATTCTTGGCAGCCAGTCCAAGAGTGTGGAACTCAGGGTATGTCTACACTGTGATTAAAAAATCCACAGCACTGAGTCTCAGAGCCCGGATCTTGTGGGGCTCAGGCTGTGGAGCTATACAACTGCACGCATGAGATCTCAGAGCCTGGGCTCCAGCCTGAGTCTAAACATCTACACTACTTTTATATAGCCCCACAGCCCGAGCCCCACGAGCCTGAGTCAGCTGCTCCAGGCCAGCCACAGCCATGCCATAGGTTTTTTTATCAGAGTGTAGACGTACCTTCAGTCCTTCATGACATAAGGGTGACCACAAATCTGGCTACTTTCTGGTTCAAGTGAAAAGTGCACTTCTTCAATCTCACTTCCACCTAACAAAAGCATAGAGCAATGCACTTTTAAAACAACAAATACTAACAAATAAAAAACACCCTATGCAAATTTTTCCCAGGGGGAGGAATGAAGAAGTAACTTTTCTTGATGGTTGTTGGTCACCTCACTTTATAGTTGAAAGGTGTTCAGATACGATGGTGGTGGGTGAGGTATAAGAAACTGAGAGAGAGAGAGAGAGATCCCTTGCACAAAATATTTTTCAGATTGTCAAATTTCTAATAAATAGCGAGTATCTGATTTATGCTGTAATTTACAGTGGGGGTAAGTAATTAATATATTTAAGTATCTTATCATTAAAGCTAAAAAATATCCCCTACATATATGGAGTTATTCCTGTTTAACACCAGTTCTGCTCCCAATTGAAGCTAACGGTTATAATGAGCTATAGTTGTCTCTTCTTTCACCAAGATGCCTTTAACTAGAATTGCATTATTAACAAATTTTATAAACTCTCCTCCACAAATGATGTTTCTATTTTATATTATGGGGTGGTTGTTTTTTTGTGTGTGTTTTTGTTTTTTTTTAAAGTGAATCTAGTGCTCATGAAAAATGCCATACTGGTAACCCTGTGAAATCATATATTTATCCACAGAAGAGGGCAGCATGGGCAGCAAGCAGTAGGGAAAGCTTCCCCACGCTGTTTCAACTTGGAGGAATCGCAGAAGAGCTTGAGAGGAAGTTCAGTTGTTTACATTTATTTAACCATTTTCTGGTACCAGAATAAGGAATCCAGTAAATATTAATTATGGTAATTTTTTAGCAATAAGGATAACTATTCACTAGAAACTGAAATGCTATTGCCTACTTATTCTATATAGGCTACCAAAAAAAAAAGCCATCATGTGGTGACAAATCAATCCACTAGTGGCCTGGACCAAATTTATACTGAGGTCTTAGAGGTAAAAATCTTCATATCCATTTATCAGTCCTTTGAACCATCCATTCCCCTTATGGTTTTATGCTTGTAGCTCTTGTTGTGCCACAGTCTTTCATCAAACTTTCACTTTTTCTTCATGTAAGATCCCAGTCTGTGGTGGATAAGGGGTCAGAATCTGAACCTGGATCCCAGTTGAAATTTTGCATCTGGCATGTAGTTCTCTAATAGACTAAAGCAAAACCAGTGAAGCAAATGACCTCAAATGGTGGAATGATCAAAATTCAAATCCAAATCTGAATATTTGCTCAACCCCTTCTATGCTAACTATATAATTCCTATGCACAAACACATCTTGAAATGAATATGTTAAAGCTGGATATTGAGCCAGAGATTAACAAATAGTGGAATAACATCAGAGTAGTTGTATATTCTGTTGAGTAAAAATGCTTAGAATAATTTATTATTGTATGAAGTAATGCAGCTGTCTTACTTAAAATATTCCTCTCTTCTACACGGAGGAGAAATGACCACACGAAGTGTTCCAGAAAGCCATTTCATTCCCATGTGGCTTGTTTTGCTAAATCGGTTGCAATCAAGATCTGCTCCAAATGGTGCATTTTTTCTTGCCTCAACTTAACTTATTTTGTACTTGTTCAGTAAAATAGATTCCAAAAAAGACCGGATTGTAATTTTTAATAAGATTTGTTAAAAATAGCAGAGCTGTGGTCAGAGAAATGACCGCAGGAAGTGATTTGTTTCCTGTGATCATTCCTCCTCCTCTACCACTGACCTTTTTTAGAATATCAGCAGAATAGAAAATGTTTCATTAACCTGATTTAAAATGAATCAAAAATAGCTAATTAATTGTATAATTTGCTATCAATCTAATAAATTACAAGTGAGTTTTTTGAGTCTTTGAAGGGTTGGGGATTTAAGCAGTGAGAGAATTGTCAGAGTGGCGAGTGCTCTCATAGATCAGTGACACAATGGTGTATAGGACAAGTGTCTTATGTTGATACAGGGCCAAATTCTTAGCTCAGTGCACACCCCTTTTACTGGTCTGTGTGCTGGAGGGTTCTGGGGAGGCTATCAATGGAAGGAAGCACTACTCCCCAGGGTTCATGCCCATCTGGTCCATGAGTGGGAAATGGTTGGTGAATGAATGTAGCGGTAGATCTAAGAACATCACCTCTTGCTTCCACTACGAGCCTATCACCTATCTCTCACTACAGGGTGACACCAAGAGACTTCATGGAGCACAGGGTTTGCAGACCTCCTGAGATGGTACTCTGCCTTCCCCCACTTCTGACCTCCCAGCAGACCCAGTATGATTCGTGCCAGAGCAGGTATTAAAGTTGCCACTGTGATGACTATAACAGTTTTGGGTTCATATAGGTACTTGTACATTAGCTATCAACAGAGTGATAACTTCCTAACTACAGTTTAACAGATATGTCTCCTCCTGGAATTTTGCTAGTGTTTTAGGATTCCAACAAAAGTGATCTATTTAAACAGTTGTGCACTTTTTCCTCAGCAATGCCATAAAAGGAGAAAGATTAACAAGGCACCACAGGGTATTGTGGTAGTATAACCAGAGTGACAAAACAGAGCTTCACTAAAAGTAGTCAGAATTGCAAGGTTTGTCCAAATAAGTTGGGAAGCCTTTTCTTCTGATTTCCATAAACTGTCATGTTCATTTCAAAAGGACTTTTCTGCTGGATGGGTTGGATAGTTATTTCATTTTGACTCCATCTCCAGTATTAATAGTAACAACTGGAATGAAACTCTATGTGATGTTCTTTCTTCTTGGTCTAGGATAGATTAGTAGTTTGGCCAAGGTCTGACCGTCCATTGGCACCAGAAATGAAGTATTGGTAGATACTCAGAAAGCATAGTCAGACTGGGAGCATTGTTGTTGTAGTAGTTTCAGGTGTCTATTTTCTCCTCAGTGCTTACTCAGGGCAACAGTTTAATTGGAATTCCTTGCACAGCTTAAACGGAAAGAGTCCTACCCTTTGCCTGAAGAGTCTGTCAGTTGGGTCTTTCCTTGCCAGCCTGCCTTTCCTACTTTTAAGGAGGTAAATTGATTGAAGCATTTTAAATAAGAATGATTTTTAGAAAAAAAAGATACTATATAGCCATCATTAAGGAAGCTATTCTCTCAAAATGGATCTGAAACAAAACCCAGGACGAATCCTAGGACATGTTGTTCAAATAGTTACTTGCAGGAGTAAATCATTCAATACAAAAGTTGCAAAAACGGGCCCTAATGGACCTTTATCTTCATTTTCTGTTGCAGTGGATTCTTCTAGAAAAGACTGAAGTATGCACAGAAAGATATAACCTTAAACATTTTCTCCTGCAAATCTAATGTTTTATATTTTGCTATTGATGAAGAATTTAAAAAGGTAATCACTGAAAATAACTTGAAGAATGGCATTTTTTTTCCTGAAAGTCGTCGTCTTAAATGTTTCTATTTATACTAGAGAGGAATAAGAACCATTCAGACCAAATGAAATGACACATTATATTATGATAACATATTTCTAAATTATTGTTGTTTATCACTGAAACTGATGAGTTCATAATAGACAAGAAATGCCTAAAAAAATCAAATTTATTAAAGTTAATGGGTGGAGAGGAGGGTGGGTGGCTGTGTGTGTGCATGCTCCTCTGATTCTCCTATTCTAGACATTTCATAGACAAGTATATACACACAATCTCAGGATATGATTCTACAAACATTTAGGCACGTGCTTATTTTTATTCACATGAGTAGTCCCACTGAAGATCTAAAATGTGATTTGCTAACACTGAGTGAGGAAATGTTTTGGGGGTTATGTAAGTACAATTAAGAACATGAATAAATATGTGCTAGATGGGGACCCAGGGTTCAACCCTTGTCCCGTGGAAGTCTATTTATATTTGCTATTGAATTAAAAGGGATCAGGATCAGGCTCTTATTCTTCCGTCTCGCATGTTGTATTTTTAAGTATTTCCTTTACAATGCAACCATCTGCTAAATTTAGACTATCTTTTTTTTTAGAATTTATTTTATGAACATACAAAAAAAATCACATTGTAAAAAGCATGCAGGCTTTTGAAATGCCATTTGTGAAATGCTCCAACTATGTACAACTGGCTCAGTTACTACAGTTCACAATTGCCATCTGAACATCTATTTTTCCAAGCATTTAAGAAAAGTGATGTGTACATTTTTCATGTGTAATTAGGCAGTGTAATGTGATCCCTTGCTGCAGTCAAGCTGCCATGTGCCGTAGCCTCACTGAATAGCTTCCAGATTTCAACCCAATCTCTTCTGTCTAGACTCTACGTTGCTATTTTTTTCCCTCTTAGCTTAAAACAGACTCCAGTATAAAATGCCAAAAACAGAAGTTTTTGTCCCTCTTTCTCATAAAGATGTGGGACAGATCTCTCAGGCCCAGACAAGAGCTGGGTCCCAGACTTTCATAAGACACGTGTCATCTGAAACTGACATTAAAGATTGTGCAGGCATGTCAGCAGGTCATGCACACAAAAAAAAATGCTTAAAAATATGGTTTTCATTAAGAAAATGAGTATTTTTAGAGAGGTGTGGTTCAGTTCAGATGAAAAAGAAAGAAAAAAAAATTAAAGCAGCACAAGAGATCCCAAACTGCAACATTATTTATATTGCTGTTGAAATGTGGTATATTCTCTTTATAAAGTTTTTTGGGGGAGTGAAATAATATACACCAGGCCAGAACCAGGTGCATATCCTGTAGAGAGTGTTTATAATCAGAGTTAAAGGATAGCAGATTTATACTAGAAAAAACTCTCTAAGAGAACCTTACAGTTTAAGTACATTGTCTTAATCCTGAGAAATTGTACATTATGTCCTCAATAAAGAGTTCTTTACCAAAAAGAAAATAAAGTTAAAATAAATTTTAGTCTCTAAGGTGCCACAAGTACTCCTTTTCTTTTTTGCGAATACAGACTAACAGGCTGCTACTCTGAAAAAAGTTAAAATGATTTCACAGATAATTTCAAGGAACTGTATATGGTCTTATATAGTTGTAAACAGCATATTCTGTTATCAGCTTTTTATCTGATGACAGTTTGTTTTATTTTAGCTGTGTCAATATTGATAAAAAGTCCAAAGAAATGATTCTGTTCCAAGGAAAGATGCATTCGTGTAACATAGGAAATAAACTAGGTTTTCTTTCTTTGAACTACATTTCTGAACCATTCGTCCTGAAAACTTGCTGCAGATTTTGTATGCGGAAATTACTGTGCCTTCCAAAAAGTACTCAAAGTACAGTTGCTCTGTCTTTTAGTCTAGAAAATTCACATTTTTTTGTTTCATGGGATTTCTTTTGAAAAAATGTTCATCCGTTCCTTTTATGCAATTTTGCAATGCCTTAAATTATGCTTTATTTGAGGTCTCAGTGGAATGGCTGTCTTTCCAGTGAAAATGTGCCTTTTTGGATATTTTCTAGATGACTGGCACTCTGGCTTGAAAAATAGGCCTATTTTCACTCATTTCTGAATGGAAGTGTATTGTGTTGGCTCAAAAATGCCCATGCTTGCTGGAAAAGTGGCTCATTTTTAAATGAAAAATTCACATACTGTAGCAAACTTTTTTTTTAAAAAAAAATTGGCCCTTTTTTTATTAACAGGAAACTGCAACTATTGAGATTTTTGAGTCATTGTGAATGCTCTTAAGTATATTTTCTTAAGTATAACTTACAAGGAAGTTAACCCAAAAATTTGATTCCTAAATGAAGATTTCTATGCAATTGAAAACAGTGAAAGAAAGTGAACCAGACATTTCACAGAAATTCTATCCTAATTAAGGTATTTTTAAAATCAATTTTTGCAGTAAAATCAAGATTTGTTAAACAATAATCCTCAGATCTCATCCTAAAGTTATCATATTTAGTGCTTTTGATCCACTGATTTCAATGTGCTTTTCAAAGGTGAATAAGTAATATTATCCCTATTTGAACAGATGGGGAAACTGAGATACAGAAAAATGAAGGGCTGGGGCTAAAGCAGCTACACAATGAGTCAAGGGGAATAGAACTCATAACTCCTGATTCTTGGACAGGTGCCCTATTAACTACACTATGCTGCTAAATTTAAAAATATTGGGTTTATTGTTGACCATTACTTATCCCCATTCAGTTTTCCATTTTAATTTCAATAACCATATCAGCATGACTAGATATAGATATACAAGGGCCCTATTCTGCACTAAGTTACAACTCCTGCAGTCCAATTGACTAAAATAGGGATTGCACAGGTTGTAAGTCAATGCAGAATTTGGACCTATGTGTCTAGGCAGACTTTGCATTGCTAGTGGAGTTTCATATGGAGGTCTATCCCACATTGTACAGATTTCATAGATTTTGAGGCCCAAAGACCATTCTGATAATCTAGTCTCTAGTTTGACCTGCATAGCACAGACCATAGAATTTCACTTGGTAACACCTCCATTCTGGCTTGTATCTTGTAATATTGTTCGTTGCTATTACATTCCTTTTAATATGTGATAAATCATTAAGGGCCTGATTCTGAGCTCCACCCCACACATGCAGAGCACCAAAAAGTAGAATGTACAAATGTGAGTTTCTCATCAGCCTGCATACAAAATTGTAGTTGCCCTGCGATACAGTCATCCTCGATGGGTCATATTATGACAGGTTATGATGTCTAACACAGCTATCTGTATGATTAGACAAAATGGGGGAGGTTTTGGTTTTAATCATCTGCTCTTATATATCTACTTGAAAGCAGAGTATTGGAAGCACATGTCATGAGTGCAACATATTGAATGTACTTTTTGCATAAACAATGCACGTGAACCTGCTCAAATTCAGAATTAATGGGGAGCTGTGTGTGTACAAGTGATTTTAAATATTTTCCAGTTAATTCAGAGATCCAAATGCAAAACCAGTACTCGGGGATATCGTGTAGATTTGGGATACTTTGAGACTATAAACCAACAAGTGACTTATGCTCCTCCAACATGTATTTTTTTTTAAAATCTGTGATAGATAGAAGAGTCTTCATTTAATAGCTAATCCAAGCACAATCCAGTACAAATTATTACTACAAATTAAACACATTCTTCATGTTCATTAGTTCAGAAAACGATGTGTGAAAAGAATGCAATCGAATATACATTGCTTATACTAAAGAAAACTGCAATTTATTGTGGCATGACTCAATGAAGTAAAGGGAATGTGACACTGGTTGGATAGTGAGCTATGTATAGGTAGGATGCCAATGGAAAACCTCCTTTGTGGTCTTACTTCACTGAGATCCATGACATGTCCCCAAATGCTGCCACCAAAGCAGCAAAAAGTTATGTAATTTGTGTGTATTATATATATAAATACACACAAATTACATGATAACTTTTTGCTGCTTTGGTGGCCTATATATATAAAAAAATACAATTCAGGATATATGTAACTTGTGACCGCTATAGTCACAAATTTGATATGAAAAGTATGTCTGGCTATATATAATACTCATCCCCACACATGGTATTTCCCGTTCATACATTGCATATGTTGGCCAAGCTCTTCATAGCCTGAAGTTTCAGGCAAAGATTGTTTGTTCCTCCTCTAATAATAATCTCAGTTATTATTCTGGTTTATGATTAATTTAGTAAATAAATGTGCTGGATTAACAAGGGCAGATGTGGCACATGGTAGAACAAAGCTATGTAAATACAGATCTGTACATAGACATAAGAATAGGTAAAACACTGATCATATATGCCAGAAGCCTGGCTACTGAAACCCCATTCACTGCCAGTTATTCACAGATCTGCCAGGCAGAGCAGTGTATAGAATTGCATCATTGCATTTATGCCCTTATAGGAACAAAGACCATAGACTTGAAGGAAGAATTTATCCAATAGCAGTGGAACATGAGAAATACAGAAAATAGAGTAGATTAATTTAAAGAAGAGAAAAGATCCAGATAGTGCATTTATTTAAATTATAGAAAAAGTATATGTAAGTGCATATTGAGTCTTTGTTTAATTTAATTTTTATTAAACCATGGTCTCTTCAAAGGTTACAATATACCAGATAATCAAAGGCAATGGAAATAGAATAAAGTATATGTGTAAAAAAATAAACAAGTAACCTTATTGTATTTAAGATTATTAATTTTCTTTATCAAACACTTTAGAAATTTGTAAGAAGTGAGAATTTTCCTCATTTTACTCAGATGAGGGCAAGTTAGGACCTTTTATATTTAAATGCAAGTTCAAATTCTGAACTTTATTTATTAAATAAAGTCATAATTTAAAAATCGTGATCTAAATCTTTTTGGGCTGAATTTTCAAATGTTTTTAAAAGTGTATTAATCATTTGGCTCTAAATTTTTTAACTTTTACCCTGTAAAGAAGTTCATAGTTCTTGAGAAGATGCAGCCAGTGATCAGTGTTTCTGCAATGATTCATTGGACTATTCGTTATTCCTTTAATCCAGGGAGTAATCAGAGAAAATGTTGGTTTGAAATTGGGAGTGAGGGATATGTTTTGTATAAAATAAGAAATTACACGAGCAATTACTCTGACTCAAAGTGAAGAACAACTGAATTTTTCCAACAGCTAAAAAAAAGTTTGCTGAGTTTGTTTTTTTCATTATTCTTGTTTGCAGGAATCTGCTCTTCCTAGTTGTAGGTAGGCCAGGAAGCAGAAGTGCCAAAAAACCCCCACAAGAAGAGTTGTTTACATCAGTGGTTCTCAACCAGGGGTACGCATACCCCTGGGGGTATGCAGAGATCTTCCAGGGGGTACATCAAATCATCTAGATATTTGCCTAGTTTTACAAAAGGCTACATAATAAGCACTAGCAAAATCAGTACAAACTAAAAGTTCATACAGACAATGACTTGTTTATACTGCTCTATATACTACATCAGTGTTATTCACCCCAGGGGTCGTGATTTAGTTGATAATTATATGGTAAAAATGAGAAAATAAGCAATTTTTCAGTAATAGTGTGCTGTGACACTTGTATTTTTGTTTGATTTTGTAGTTTTTAAGTGAGGTGAAACTTGCGGTACGCAAGACAAATCAGACCCCTGAAAGGGGTGCAGTAGTCTGAAAAAGTTAAGAACTACTGGTCTACATGACAGTTGTAGCTCAGATTTCTAATTTAGGATATTAGATAGTTTAGAAAAAGTTCAGGGAAGCATCCCAACTTCCAGATTATTTTCCAAATCAAACCTCTCAAGCTTCTGAGGTTCATCCATCACTAGTTTGGGGCCTGATCTAAAGCCTGTTGAAGTTAATGGAGTCTTTCTAGTGAGTTCAATGAACATTGAACCAAGTCTTTACAGAATATTTCCTATTAGTTAAATCTAGGCAGCAGCTTGAACAAGGGAAGAAATTACCTTTTTCCTCTTACATGATTATATGAAAATTGATTTTTTTTTAAATGGGACATGAGGGCTGCATATCAGGTTGATGATGAGTATTGTCTGCTATACCGTTAATCTGACGAGTTTTTATTTTCTTCTAATGAAGTATTTTCTTTTAGTATTCATTAGTGCTCTTAACACACAAGGAATACATCTCTTTGCCATTAAAAGTCATCCTTTTATAAAACATAATCCCAATGTTTTTAGGGTCCTGTCAAAGAAAGTCAGAGAGATTGTCAAAATGTCCAAATTGTGACTTAAGGGAATCTATGAACATTCCAATAGTCATCTTTTCTGATAACTATTTTTAAAATGTATCTGGCTGTATGTAGACAGAGGGATGTATGAAAATATCCTCCTATCTGTCTTGCTTTAAATGTCATTTTTACAAGAGAAAAACCTTTTCTAATGAATGCCATTCATATCTGTGAGAGATGATATTGATAGATGTGTCACCTTTTTATCACAAAAGCGCTTGATGTTAGATGTTAGGTTTTACCTAGGGAAAACGTTAACCCTTTTGATTTTAATTTGGAAGGTAACCACTGAACCACTATTTTTGTCTTCTATATAGTGGAAAAAATGATTTTTCCCATGTATGTTTGAGTTTCATCTATAGATGAATGTTTACCTTTTGCACATTGGTTCATATGCTAACAGGAAAGCTTCTAACGCATATTTTTATTTGTATTGGAAATACTGTACATATCATCATCAATAACTTTTAACTTCTATAGATCTTCCTTTCATCTGAGGATCTATATAATAAATTAGACACATCATCTCTGTAAAGTAAATAAATATACAGATTTTACAGAGGGATAAACTCATGCACAGAGAGGTTAAGTGATTTGCCCAAATCCATACAATAAGGTGGTGACATAACTGGAAGTAGTCTTGGAACCTTGACAAACCCCATCCAATTCCATGCTGCTAGTTCTTAAATAGGCAGCAATTCTATAAAACTCTTAAGTCATCAATGTATAATTAAACAGAAGTTATGGGCTTGATTCTGAAATTACTGGGTGAGGGTCTCTGGCTCATATTATGCATGTAGCTGAGCTACTACTGCTAGTAGCAGATATCCCCAATGGCCAGTGATGGGACACTAGATGTGGAGGGCTCTGAGTTACTACAGAGAATTCTTTCCCAGGTGTCTGACTAGTGGGTCTTGCCCACATGCTCAGGGTCCTACTGATCACTATATTTGGGGTCAGGAAGGAATTTCCCCATAGATCAGATTGGCAGAGACACTGGGGTCTTTTTTGCCTTCCTCTGCAGCAAAAGGCATGGGTCACTTGCAAGTTTAAACTAGTGTATAAAGCCTTAAAGTCTAAATGGCAGTAAATTAACCAGTGTTTGGAAATGTGAACTCTGATCCAATGAAGAGTAGAACCATCTCCCATCAAGTTAGAGAAAAGGGAAATTGGAACAATCATGGAGGTGCCAGAAATCTTTAACTTAGCAGGGCCCATTTCTATTTTCTTTTACACCTTAAATTCCTATTGAAGAAGGAAGTGTGGTTAATTCTGTGAAAGTAGTCTAGGGATGGAAGCTTGTTCTAATGAGGTCGAAGTAGCTAAAGATTGTAGGCTATGCAAATAAGATTTTGTGAAGACCAACAAAATATTTCAGTAGTCTGTTTTTTAAAACTTCAGCTAATACGTCTGCCTGCAACCTGGAATGACAATAAAAAACAGTTCGTAAATGTAGACAAAAATCTCCACAATCTTTTTACAAACCAATCAATCTTCACATTAGAGTAGTAATTGCACTACTATTGGATGTTTCCATTTAAAAAATTATTCAGAAAAAACTCACATATTTGCAGATTTCAGTAAATTACCCAAATGTAATTTACTAATGAATATCCTAGTTAAAACTGAAAGTATTTTAGTGATCCTGGTAGACTACTATGTATACCCCGATCCATTTTTGTAGAAACTTTGTCACTAGAACACTGTGACAGATGCACAGTGTTCAATATCATCTTATTCTGTGCGTTATGCAAGTTGATAGGAATTATGCAATTTTATGAAGCAGTTTGTGGTCATCATGTGTTGTTAAGAACTGCTGTGTGAACAGAAGAACTGCATCTGACACATGCTGCAAAAGTTCTAGACTGAGTACCAGTTTGCATGAAATTGTCTGTATCCCAGCCTAGCTACCATTCATTGGGAATAAAGAGCATCAACTATTGGACAATATAGTCCGTTTATCAATCATAAAGACAAATAATCGTATTTATTTCATTTGTCAATCTAATGACTGACTCTTAGAATTCTTTCATTATAAGTAGCCACCCACACAAAGTAACTATAAAATCTGTAACTACCTTAATATATTGTGCTACTTTCTATGTTGAAGAAAGATTCTTTTGGGCCCTCTTCATGGTAGATTTATGTTCTCTGAAGATTTAAGTATATTAGTTTGGGTAATCGCACTCCATTACCTTCTATAAAACAGGATCTGTGACTTCCTCCCTGGTGTGCATTTACCATATCGAAATGGGCTACTATTTTCATATTTAACTCACTGGTAAGTCATAAAATCAGCTCCAGGATTGTCTGCCCAAAGAACTGAACATACAAGCTGATAAAAATGGAGCTTTTATTACTCATAACAGTGTTGCTGTTATATTAAACATTGACTATTGTTTTGAATTGCAGCCTTGGCACCGTCATCCAGCCTCCCTTTCAGCTTTGAAATAGACCAAATTCAGAAATTTACAAGGCTTTTAAAAAACCTAGATGAAGCAATTAAAACTCCAGATTGGAGGATGTGATCCTTTAAAGGCCCTTTACAGAATATCAAAAGAAAGAGAGGATTATATTTAGCAGGTGTGACAGCCCACGCAGGACATTTCATTGAGAAAGAGCCTGACATTAACCAGCAACAAATACTTAAATTAATATAAAACATCTTGGGGGGGGGGAGAGTGGATTTTCTTTTCTTTTTTGAAGTATTAGGAAATTATACCACTTTGGGGCTCCTTCAAACCTGAAAGGTCCAAATATACATGAGTCAATGGTATGTAAAAAGGAAAAAAAAAAAGAAGGGGGGGAGTTTAAAACAAAAAGACTTTGGTAGGACTGGGGAGACAAAGAGTGGGGGTAACTGACCATTTGCCTTACAGCGAGCAGAGTAGCTCTGCATTTTCTTTTCCTGTCTCATTCATAGATCTGCACACTACCTGATGGACCAAACTAGAAACAATGGACCACAGACTAAGCAGCTAACACAGTTTATGGAATAGCCTTCTGAATGGAGCTTTGGAGTCAGATTATTCTTAGTACAGGGCTAGGTGTTCCAGGGGAATGAGAGTGGGGGGACTTAAAAGAACCAGATTATTGACAGCAGCCAAACCAGGTTTGTGTCTGCGTACTTCACCTTGATCGCGCTGGAAGCAGCATCTTTCTTTCTTCTGTTTTCTGGATCCCCTGAGATGCAACCTTTCATTACAGAAATAGTATATTCTGATTGGTTTGTGTCTATCTAGGTAATATACTCAATCATCTAAAGTGGAAAACGGGACTCTGTGGTTTTGTGGGGAGATGTACCCTCATCTATTCCTTTATTCACCAATGTGTGGTCCTAAATGTTAACCAGTTGTTATTTTTTGCTTTTCTTGAAAGTGGTGAATGTAATGCCCCAAAACCTCATGTGTTCTTGTTATAACTCAATAAAGCCACTCAATCGACACTTAACTATCTGTAGCCCTAATAGTGTTTAATAGAAAGGAAGGGCCAATTAAATAACACTTCTTACTGACAGATAGGCCTAATCCAACATTTTATTTTGCATTCAAGCTATCAACAAAGATGCATTATCTGATCTCCATAAATTGATTAAAGTGAATCAGGTCTGGGATAGAGGCGTCCTGTCCTGTCCCACCTTTTGTTTAATTCAAAAATCTATGATGTGCTAAAACTGATCTCACTCATATGACTAGTCTTAGTGGGAAGGACACTTGTGAGACATCTAGATTCATGCATTGCCAAGTATCATTTGGCATCTACAGAGTTAAAGGTCCTCAGAACCTATAAGATCTGGTCTAGGTAGTATCTAAAATCAGTTCTAGACCCATTTTATTTTTTCCTTAAAAACAGGAAATGGAGCCCTGAAGGCTTTTTAACGGGAGAGAGAGAGAGAGAGGGGAGGGGGTATACTAGCTCTGCCCATATCCAGCCCTGAGCCTGACCCAGACTTGGGGGTCTCTCTGTGTGGGTTCCCCCCCCATTATTTTGGCCGACTTTTTGGAATGTCTGGGAGTTAAGGGCTTTGCTTCATAGAGCAGAATTCTGAAGCAAGAAAAAGAGAAAGTTATAGACTAAACCACAGAAATGTAAACACGTCTGCAGCTAAAATAACTCCACTTTCATTGAAAACACTCCTCGCTCACAATCAGACTTCTGTGTGCTATGCTCAATAAAAGTGCACGTTAATAGTAAGCAATTAATACATTATGTAGCCCTGCTTTAAAAACCGAGACACCTTTAATTACGATTGTTGTTATGATCATTAAAGGAGTACTCGGTTTTCTTCCTTGTATGCTTTGCTCTCGATTCCGACTGTTAGCTGGGAAAGTGCAGGAGAGGTGACTTTCGGACCACGGGTGAGAGCAACATGAAATGAACGGAAGGAACATTGCGCAGGCAGTTTCAGCACGGAGGTAAGGGAGCACAGAGAGCTCGGTGAGGACCCTTTTGAGTTGTACAATTCTTTTTTTGTTTCGTGGGGGGGGGGGGTGTGTGTGGCGGCGGGGGGGGGCAGGTTAGAATCCAAATGACGCCGAGGAGACCCTCACGTGGTTCGATGGCTCTCACGTCGCCCCTTGGTCTTTTCGCCCTGGTGGGCTTTTCTCCAGCCTTCCCATCGCGGATGCGTTCGTCTCGGGTTCTGTAATGAACGAAGTGTCCTTACCTTAGCCGTGCCTGCGCTGCCTTCACTTCCTCGGCTTTAACCCCCCATCAGTGCCTTCGCGCTCCCCTCCCGACGCTACAGGAGTGGAGCAATATTATGGCCGGCTGAGGACGTCGGGCTTCTGCATCCCACCCCTCACTTGTCTTTCACTGAATGGCGGTATCTGGTTTTTACACTTTAACGTTGGCCCCCTTCCCCCGGCTCGGGGCGCAGGCTTGGCAGCCAGCCCTGCCTTGGAAAGTTCGCTGTTGCGGGGGGAAATAGCCCGGGCGCCTGGGCTCTCGCCTCCAGCCCCGTCTGGCCAGTCTTCGGGTTTCCTTCCTCTCCCTCCCTCCTTTCTGAGCAGCCGGCTCCCCGGGCCCGCTCTTTCTAGCCCGTCAGGGCTCCCTCAGCCCCCCGCCCACCCGCGGCCGCGTGCCCGGAGCGCCCGGGCCGGTGCCCCCGCGCGGAGGGAGCCGGGGAGAGCCTGGGCCGTGGCCCTGCCCCATGATTGGAGCAGGAGAGAGGCTCGCCGAGCCCGGGGCCCGCGCTCTGGGCCGAGCCCATTCCGAGTGAAGTGAGTCAGTGCAGCCTGCGGCTCCCCCGTGCACTCCCTCACTCACACGCTGGCGGCGGCGGCGGCCGCTGGCTCCCCGCTCAGCCCCGCTCTCGCCCCGTGCCCGGCCTCTCCCGGTAAGTCCCCGCTCGGGCTGCTCCTCGGGGGGGTTGCACGGGACGCGGCCCCGGCGCCCCCCCTCCCCAGCGCCGCGGCGGCGGCGGCGGCGGCAGCAGCAGCTGGGACTGGGGTGGGGTGGGGCGGGGCGGGGCGGGAGGAAAAGTTTGACAGGGAGCAGGGCGCAGTTCCCCTGCCTCCCGGGGAGCGCCCGAGGGGCTGGCGCAGCCCGCTGGCAGGCTGGAGATGCCCCCCCCCCCGGGGCGGCGCGGCGCGGCCGGCAGCAAGGCGCACTCCCTGCTTGCACTTCCGCTGGGACAAGCGGCGGCTCAGCCTGGCCGCCGCCTGGCTCGTGGCCGCCCAGCCCTGCGCCGGCTTCACGGGGGGCGGCTGCGCGGGCACTCGCGGCTGCGGGCGCAGGCTGGCGGCACGGCGCAGGGCCCGGAGCTGCTCCAGGAGGCAGGGCTGGTTGCGAGCAGGGTGACCGGCTGCGCAGGGAAAGTTTCCTGCCTCTGGGCTGGGCGCGTGTGTAGTGTGGGTAACGTTACTTCCCCAGGTGGGTGTGGGTGGAGGGAGCTGTCCCAGAAGACGTTGAGGATCCGCTAAAATCGTGCTGCCACCAGCAAGGGCATGGGGCTGGGTTCCCTGCTTACTGGTAAAATACGTGGAGCCTTCCGTAGGGCACCCGAACCCTGGTGTTTGCCCGGCAATAAGGGTTGAATTAAGGTGCTGCCTTGGCTTTGGCTGAGTGGCTGAAAGACATCCTTCGGAGGGAGTTTCTGCACAGCCCACGCATGTGTGTATAACACGCGGCATAGAGCCGTGAAATATTCGCCATCGTCACCTTGGCTAGACTGTACGTAGAATAGTTGCAAGAGAAGTTTTGTGCCTTCCCGAGTTGCGTGTTTATTACTGATATTTCTCAAAAAGCACAGGAGGGCTTGGGGCACCTGAGAGACGAACACATTTATTAGAGCGGAAGCTTTCGTGAGCTCCAGCTCCCTGCCTCGGATGCATGCGGTGGGAAAAAACCCAAAACTTTCCCAGTAATTCCGCAGCTTTACCTTTTCAAGCACTTGTATACTTTGAATATATCAGCTTCGGAGTGCTTATTATTTTTGGTTTGATCCTTTCGATATACTGAATGGTAGCAGGAGAATTATGTCTTTATGTCCACTCTCCCAACACTTACCCTTTTAAACTTTCTTTAGTTTTAATTTCTTCATACGCTTTATTTTCTGCTTGGCTGCTGGCTTTGTGGCTATTTCCCTATGATTTTTCCATTTTTTGTTCCTTTTCCTAATAGCAGCACCAATACTTTTCTGTCCTCCTACAATCCATGATTCAATGAAGTGGTATCAGTGGTACCTTTTAAGTTGTACAGCTCTTGCAAAAAGTTAAGTGGTGTTTTAAATCTATTTTCCTAAACCTTTAATTAAACTGAGATTATCTAGTGAGATTCAAAACTGGTTGTAGTACATTTTAGATGAAGTGCACTGATATAAATATATTTAGTGATCAGATGACTTCCTAGCCCTATTTGAATATAAATAATCATAGTTATAAAACTAAAACGGCAAGATACAATTAGCATAAACTTCCATTCATGACTGTATTTACTATGAATCTACAGAACAGCAAGTAAACTTCTTTTTAGTCAAAATTCTAATCCTACTGTATATTAGTGTTGGAGTAAGAATTTGTAGTTTACATTCTGTCCATGTAATTTTGAGTTCACTAGGGAAAGTGGGATACTTAGGTTTACGGACTGCACATGGAGAACTGTCACATTCTTTAGTTTTAACCCTTTATCCACTTGCATAGTTTCATTCAAGCAAATGCAGCAGACTGAACAGACTGCTTCTGCTAAGACGAGAAATCAAAACTTTAATTACATTAGCTTAGGTACTGTTGAACTCATACCTGATGTATACATTCTGATTAACTGGGGAGGGAAGGGACTTTAAATTGAGTGTTTGACAGGTTATTAATTAAAATAAATAAGAAAAGGCAAATCAAACCAATACACGATTAAAGTGATGTGATACAAAGATATTTTGGTGTTGAATATCTTATCCATTTCTTAAAAGAAGACCTTTTTTAAACATAGGGGTATTGTAAATTAAGTTATAATTCAGGCCTTATATTACTGTTTCAAACACACGCGTGCTCAAACACTGGCTAACTTGCTACAAATCTGTGCAAATCTTTGCAGGAAAAAAATCCTCAACTCAAAAAGCATTTCAGGATTTAGTTTTGAATAGCATCCACCCCCACCTTCCCCCAGTTTATTCCCAAAGGTTAAACAAATCATATAGTACTGGATAGAGTTACATGTTACAAGAATTTTATAAATGATCTGTCAGTGTAAGTTCTAGATGTGTTTAGTGTGTCTTTTACCTTAGGATTTTAGTGCTGCTAAAATGTTACTCAGTTTTGATTATATGTTGGGCAGTCTAGTCCCCAAATACATACTTTAACTATTTGTCTTATATATTAGATACATCTTTCTCCTTATACTTTTGTAGTAGTGTCTTCCCATCCCTTTTATTTCTCTTCTTTGAAATACTTCTAATGAAGTTTGCTTTGAATTCTTTGTCATACTCTCAAACAATACAAGACTTTAATTCCATAGAAGGATTTAAGTGAAATCAGCCATGAGAGCAAAATGCAGATTGTCACAAATTTCAAGATGGACTTTGTTGTTGCAAATTTGTTATTTGTATGTTATCAAGTTAAATTTTTTCTATCTGAAATGCCAATTTAATTTCTATAGCTAAAATCATGATTGCTTTGAAAATATTCTTTGTCATATTGGTATTATGACACGAGGCACTGATGTGACTTTGCTATCTGCTGTTATATGGAAAACTTATTTTGTGCATGCACTATGCACATGTGTAAACAAATATAAAATCTTTCGATAACAATCTGTGATCCAACAACATCCCATGAGCAAAATAACTAACCACTGATGAGCAAAACCCTTTCTATTGCACTTCGTGCAAAATGCCAACTCTCCTCTACCTAGATGTAAGGCTAATTTGATTGGTTCTCTCTCACCAGAGTAGTTCAGTAATGATGCACTGTCAGTAGTGTCCAGGCCCTCAGCAAAGCACTGTTTCATCTCTTTCCTAGTTATATGCACTCCGTTAGGGCTAAAGAACTCCAAAATCTTTTGCAGTCATGATGGTACCTGGGCATACCAAAATGTTACATTTCTTTCCCCTCCTTTTACTTGTGTGTGCAATTCTTAAATACTGGAGAACTTAACAGAATGGGTTAGCAGAGTATTTTAATGCAGTGAGACCGAAAAGGACTTTTAATTGACAACAACTTTGAGAAATGTTTTAATTACTGTGGAACTGGTTATTTTCGCAGTAAATACATTTTTCTGGAAAAGGCAAATGGGCAAATGTAGGGTTATGCCTTACTTCCTTTAATCATGCAAATAGTTATGTGGAAGTCAATGGGACCCAACTCCAGATAGAAGTTGTTTACGTGGAGTGTTTGCAAGAAAGGGTCCTGTGAGGACGTTGGTGCAAGATCAAGCCCTGCATAACTAATGCTGCACCGTGCATTTTTCTAACATGCAGTTGCTCTTTTAGTCTATATTTTATATTTGCAACTTTCCCATCTGTTTAATTTAAAAAGATTTTGTTCATAAAATACATTTTAGCAAGACATTTTCAATATAATGTTCATCCATGGGTTGAAAAAAATTACCTTTCATGCGATAATGTCTTACTCTGGTTTTCATTATAGCCTGCAACTATTCACTTTCACAACCAACAGTATTTTTTTTCCTCTTATGGTCTTGGTCCTGCACTTCTTACTCAGGCAAAGCACCCACTGACGTCAAACATCTCTGAGAATTTTGTCTGAATATAGAATTCAGGTTTGAGCTCTACCGGTTCCCATTTAATTTGGCATTCTACAAGATGACAAAGTAGGAGGGCCAAATTTAATATGCTTGCTTGGTAGCATAGTAAGACTAGTGTAGGTAGAAAGCTGGCAGTCTAAAATTACTTTGCTAAATTTAAATGTAAGTAAAAAATAGGTAATAGAAAAAAAAATTAAAGGGTATGTCTAAATATGGAGCTGTGAACATACCTGTTATATTTAACCTGCATTTTAACCTCTTCTATTTATAGATAGTGGTGTGTGTATAATCTGTTGGACTTGATTGAGTATGGAAACAGTAATTTAAGAATGAAAACTAAAGGGTATACACTTCTTTAGATACAGAACATGCATGCATACTACTGATTAACATAGATGTGTGTATGAAAAATAAAATATCTGAGTTAGACATTTTTTATGTTGACTGGAGAACTAAAGTGATATTTGATTTAGAATAAACATGAATGGATTCACTAAAGGTCTGATTCCCATATATCTAATGCAGGCAAAACTCCCACTAAATTCAACAACTATTTTGCCTGCATAGAGTAGGAGATTGTGTCCTAAAGATTTTTTTTCTCAGAGTTACATTGCAACTGCACTCTGTTAGTGCTTTTTAATTTAGAAATTTGTTAGGAGAAATAGATTGTTCTTGCATGCTGCTTGCATCAGATGAAATCCCTTCTTGGCACAACTTCATTCCAATAAGAAAAACTTTCTCCAAGACAAAAAGAACAAAATCGCTAGTTATTTTTGTTATATAAGAAAATTAATATTTATATGCTGCATTATCAAACAGAAGACAATAACCATATGTTTTCATTTTATCTTGAGGTACAATACACAAAGAGTCATAACTATGCCTTGATGGAGAGTAGTTTTAAACTAAGGCCACAAGCTTATAACTACTTACTACACACAGGAGTAGCCCCATTGAACTCCATATGACCAGTCATGACTGAGGTTACTTGTGTGTGTATGCCGTTGAAGAACTGGGACTTTATTTTTGAGTTAAGGATGTTTTAAAACAGAGGATCTAATCCATTAGGAGCCCATCATCATGGCGTTTGGGTGGCTGTTAAAGTATTCTTTCAGTGTCATGTCTTCCAATTTCTTAACTATCCATCTATTGGTGACATGCTTATATTTGTGCCTTTAATATAGCAACCAGTAGATTACTCATATATGTTCTGACGTTGTGTAGTATTGTTAAAATAATTAAAATGGTTACCTTTTTAAAAAGGGCTGGGCCTAAAGATAAGCATGATTTCCCTTCACTGATTTTCACTGCATTCTGGGACCTTTTTCAGGATCTGACATTTAACCCAGAATTTTCAACCATAGGTGCCTAAAGGTAGGTAGCTAAATTCATGTTTAGGCTCTCAGATGAGGGACTTGGTTTCCAGAGATGCTAAAGAATTAAATCCAATTCTGAAAATTTTGGAGTAAAAAGCAGATTCTGCAGAAGGTTCAAAATGGAGTGCAGATGTATTATCACTTCACAAGGAGCCAGGTACTGGAGAGGCTGTTCAGAGGGCTTTGCAATGGCTTAATAGGTGATCTCTACTTGAGAGCAGGGGGCAAGAGTTTGTGGGTGGGTCAGCAGAGTGGAAGCGGAGCATGGCCAGTGCGTCAGAGAATAATACCACAACCTCATTTACAGCAAGGGGACGTAGCAGGTTACAGCCACTACTACTATATAAGAATAGTAAATATGGCAGGCGACCAGCTTGGCTTAATGGTGAAATCCTAGCGGATCTTAAACATAAAAAAGAAGCTTACAAGAAGTGGAAGGTTGGACATATGACCAGGGAAGAGTATAAAAATATTGCTCGGGCATGTAGGAAAGATATCAGGAGGGCCAAATCGCACCTGGAGCTGCAGCTAGCAAGAGATGTCAAGAGTAACAAGAAGGGTTTCTTCAGGTATGTTGGCAACAAGAAGAAAGCCAAGGAAAGTGTGGGCCCCTTACTGAATGAGGGAGGCAAGCTAGTGACAGAGGATGTGGAAAAAGCTAATGTACTCAATGCTTTTTTTGCCTCTGTTTTCACTAACAAGGTCAGCTCCCAGACTGCTGTGCTGGGCAACACAAAATGGGGAAGAGATGGCCAGCCCTCTGTAGAGATAGAGGTGGTTAGGGACTATTTAGAAAAGCTGGACGTGCACAAGTCCATGGGGCCGGACGAATTGCATCCGAGAGTGCTGAGGGAATTGGCGGCTGTGATTGCAGAGCCCTTGGCCATTATCTTTGAAAACTCGTGGCGAACGGGGGAAGTCCCGGATGACTGGAAAAAGGCTAATGTAGTGCCCATCTTTAAAAAAGGGAAGAAGGAGGATCCTGGGAACTACAGGCCGGTCAGCCTCACCTCAGTCCCTGGAAAAATCATGGAGCAGGTCCTCAAAGAATCAATCCTGAAGCACTTAGAGGAGAGGAAAGTGATCAGGAACAGTCAGCATGGATTCACCAAGGGAAGGTCATGCCTGACTAATCTAATCGCCTTTTATGATGAGATTACTGGTTCTGTGGATGAAGGGAAAGCAGTGGATGTATTGTTTCTTGACTTTAGCAAAGCTTTTGACACGGTCTCCCACAGCATTCTTGTCAGCAAGTTAAGGAAGTATGGGCTGGATGAATGCACTATAAGGTGGGTAGAAAGCTGGCTAGATTGTCGGGCTCAACGGGTAGTGATCAATGGCTCCATGTCTAGTTGGCAGCCGGTGTCAAGTGGAGTGCCCCAGGGGTCGGTCCTGGGGCCCGTTTTGTTCAATATCTTCATAAATGATCTGGAGGATGGTGTGGATTGCACTCTCAGCAAATTTGCGGATGATACTAAACTGGGAGGAGTGGTAGATACGCTAGAGGGGAGGGATAGGATACAGAAGGACCTAGACAAATTGGAGGATTGGGCCAAAAGAAATCTAATGAGGTTCAATAAGGATAAGTGCAGGGTCCTGCACTTAGGATGGAAGAATCCAATGCACCGCTACAGACTAGGGACCGAATGGCTCGGCAGCAGTTCTGCGGAAAAGGACCTAGGGGTGACAGTGGACGAGAAGCTGGATATGAGTCAGCAGTGTGCCCTTGTTGCCAAGAAGGCCAATGGCATTTTGGGATGTATAAGTAGGGGCATAGCGAGCAGATCGAGGGACGTGATCGTTCCCCTCTATTCGACACTGGTGAGGCCTCATCTGGAGTACTGTGTCCAGTTTTGGGCCCCACACTACAGGAAGGATGTGGATAAATTGGAAAGAGTACAACGAAGGGCAACGAAAATGATTAGGGGTCTAGAGCACATGACTTATGAGGAGAGGCTGAGGGAGCTGGGATTGTTTAGTCTGCAGAAGAGAAGAATGAGGGGGGATTTGATAGCTGCTTTCAACTACCTGAAAGGGGGTTTCAAAGAGGATGGCTCTAGACTGTTCTCAATGGTAGCAGATGACAGAACGAGGAGTAATGGTCTCAAGTTGCAATGGGGGAGGTTTAGATTGGATATTAGGAAAAACTTTTTCACTAAGAGGGTGGTGAAACACTGGAATGCGTTACCTAGGGAGGTGGTAGAATCTCCTTCCTTAGAGGTTTTTAAGGTCAGGCTTGACAAAGCCCTGGCTGGGATGATTTAACTGGGACTTGGTCCTGCTTTGAGCAGGGGGTTGGACTAGATGACCTTCTGGGGTCCCTTCCAACCCTGATATTCTATGATTCTATGATTCTATAGCAAATGGGCTGGGCTGTAATAGTAGCAGCATCTTGGCAGGCCCAGGCCAGCTGACTTGGGCTCAGGCTGTGGGGCTGTTTCATTGCTGTGTAGACTCAGGCTCTGGTACCCTCCCACCCCGCTGTTAATAGCAGTCCTGACCAGGCTGGTGAGGAGTGAGATTCTATTCTCTGTCAGGCCCAAGCATAGATCCCTTGCACAAATTTCTTTTACTTCAAGCTATGCACTAAATGCCATGAATTGGCCATAACTGCCATTTGTTCTCAGGCTTTGTGTAATTAGCAAAATGTTGTTGTTATCCCTCACTACTGCATCATGCATCATAAAAAAAAAAACCCCAGCCTTCAGAACATACAAGATCTTTAAGCATAAAAGGGGGAAAGCTACCACCATGAGTCACCAATCAACTGTGTCCACAAACTGACTCTGTAGATTTGGGCAGTGTGGAGTTTTGTTAAACTGTCCAGAGAAATCCAGCATTTTAGGTGCTCAAATGCACTCAGTCTTCTTCGAGTTTCCTTAAAATTCTCACAGTGCCCAAGAGCACTAATGTCTTCTGGAAGTCCCTGATCATGATGTCTTGCACTCCTAACATGTTCTTGAGCTGCCCCTTAGGGATTGCTCCAAGTGCTCCAGTAATTGCTGGGGTTGTCTTTGTTCTAGTTTTCCATAAATATTCCCCTTCGTGGCAGAGTTCTCCATACTTTGCTATCTTCTCTTCCTGTTTCTGTCTGCTGGCATGGCAATGTCAATTAATATGGTCTTGCCTGTCTTCTTTTCTATAACAGCTATGTCCAGCCTGTTTGCCTGCACTATTAAGTCTGTGACAATTGCCAGATTGAATTATTTTTCATGTTTATGCTACATGGTACTGCTGAGAGTCCTCGGTGAGGATCAGGGCCCTGTTGTGCTACTTGCTATACATATTTGTATCTTCTAAATTATGAATCATGCGGATTACAAACTTTAGCAAAGCTAGGAAAGTGTTGTGATTATCGGTAGTGCTGTATGTTGGCTAATTTGTTTTTGCTGATTAAAAGTAGATATGTTTAGTACGTGGGATATGTTTTGATGAAACTATTTTTTAAAACGATTTTCTTTCATTCAACAGTTTGTGTATACAGTCAATAAATGATTATCTTAACACAACAGAATTTATGCATGAAAGTCACATAAGTTTCTTGAACCGTACAGTGAAACGCTTAAAAAAGTTAAGCTCTACTTAAAAGCACAGCACAATACAACACAGTTTTATACTTTCCAGTATTATTTAGAAAATTAAAATGATCTGTATAAGGAAAGAAATGACTGGATATGCAGTAGCAAGGGCTTCCAAGCCAATTTCAGTTTTCTAAGGAAGCGTTGTCAGTTCTGGATAAACTCCCTAATAGATTTAAATTTTGATTTAAAATTCAGTTTATGAAATGGACTGTTCTCTAGAGAATACAGAAATTAGCTACTGAGGATTTATGGCATTACTTCAAAAGTAATGTGATATATTTCATTACAACATATAGTGGGACTGGACTTCAAAGTCTGCTTTAGAAAGAATCAGATTTCTTTTTCTTTGCCGAACCCCATGTAAAATAGGTATGATAAAATTAAGCCATGAGTTTTCAAAAGAAACTTTTACTGTCAAAGTTGCTGCTCTGAATGTAGTTGACTGTTCAAAAATTTATAGGTTTTCTTAGAATACGTTTGTTCCAGTGGCATTAAAAGTAGACTTTAACAGAAACAATTGATGTAAAAAATCCAGGGCCCACTTCTGCCCTGATTTACACCCCATGCACATACTGATTTCACTAGGTTTGCCTAGAGTGAAATTCAGAGAATATGGTTCAATAACTTTCTTTCCATTTACAAGTTATCTAGTATTTTTACAGCCAACCATCCACACTATACTCAGCATCTCTTGCAAACATCACAAGCTAAATCATCTGCCACCAATATGTATGTCAACATCCTGAAACTATGAGGAACAGATCTAAATAAATATCACTAAGGCCCCAATTCAGCACAGCACTTGAATTTAAGCACATGCTGAAGTGACTTGCTAAATCAGAATTTAAGATTTTGATCCTGTTGTCCTTATTCAGGTAAATCCCTCACTGACTCAATAGGCGTTTTACTGAAATGATAATTGCACCCTTAGGGACTGATCCAAAGCCCAGTGAAGTCAATGGAAAGACTCTGATTGACTTGAATAGATTTTGGATCAGGCCTTAGAATACGAGCAGCTGATTTCAGAGAGATTGAACAAAAATCATATGACTGTAAGGAAATCAACTGAACAGAATGCTAACTTCATATTTTAAAATGAATAATAAAATTGCTTTAAAGTTAGTACATTATGTTTTTAATAGCATGTGTAATAGTCTTGTTTCTACAGATACACAATGCAATATGGCTTGGGAGCTGATCACTGCTTAAAAATGCATATATAATACCAAAACAGCAATAAAGTTTGCCAGTCAAACAGATGCTAAATCCACCCTTATTCTATAGTACTTTCACCAAGAAAAGGAAAAGCTATTTTATGCTTTCTGGTGTGATATATATTTTAAATTCAGTCAAAAATGTGAATGTTTTATCCATAAAATGTTTCAGTGTTAAGTTAGTTCTGAAACAAGACAGACATATACTGTACTTTACTGAGATTCCATTCTGCTGATGACAGAACTAAGATAGCTTTGAAATGTCAATTTGTGTGTGTGTTTTTTTTAAAAGAAGTGTTCAAGTGTGTTTGACATTTTAAACATTGAGTGAATTTCACCCACTCTATGGTGCAGAGGGCCAGCAGAAGGCCTCTGAGCCACTTAAATCTCTCAAGCCCCACTTGCACTCTCCAAGCAGGGCTAAAGCAGCACATCAGCTTTGTGCTGACCCTCTGCATAGAGTTGTTTTTACTCAGTGAGTGGTATCTTATCATGTGACTCCTCAAAGTGTTGGCTGAGCAACTAGGTGCAGCTCTGAAGTTGCGGTCGTATTCTGAAAAGTAACTCTGTAAGAGCTAGCATAGTGGGGGGTAGGGATGTTGCATGGTCTGTTGGCTTTCAGTGAGTTCCATGGCAGTTTACTGGGGAAAAAGGTTTAACTGCCAACCTTACAAATTTAATCTAGATGCTGAGCACTATTCCTTCTGGCTTGTGCAACAGTACCAGCGGTAAAGATTCTGCAACTAGAATTTGGTGAACAAATTTCTTGATGAGGTGTTAGCCAGATTAAAATCCCTCTAAATCTCTCATTGCTGTGGTGGTTCTGCAGGACTAAAGAGGACTGAAATCTATTTCAGTCACTGAAGTAAGCAGACATGACTCAGAATACTCACAGGGAACGGATCTGTTGAGTAAAAAGGTGCCATTTTTACACAGTCAGTTTTCTGCCCATAAGTGTCCTTTAAACTCTTACTAAAATAACATACTTGCTCTGGCACTTCTCTTGGAAAGCTGAAATGTGAGTGAGAGAGGGTTGATTTGCTGTATTTCAGCATCCACTTCAAAACTGGACAAATTGTGTGTGATATTTGTAATGAATATATGGCATCAGACCATACTGCACTTAAGAGAAATACTGAAAGAAGCTATTTGAACTCACTGGGAAGGGGATTCCTGTTTGGATCATTTCAACATTGGGGGGAGTGTGATCCCCATTTCCCTTAAGTCTGTATGTTAATGGTAAAATGAATCATAATTCTCAATCATCCTAGATTCCCAGTGAAAGCTCTAATGTAGGCTTTGCAATTAAATTTGTGAGATGTGTATTAAGACTCTTGTAATCTAATCTTGTAATTTAAGGTCAGGCTTGACAAAGCCCTGGCTGGGATGATTTAACTGGGACTTGGTCCTGCTTTGAGCAGGGGGTTGGACTAGATGACCTTCTGGGGTCCCTTCCAACCCTGATATTCTATGATTCTATGATTCTATGATAATCATTCAGTAAAGGTTACACTTAGAATATGTAAAGTGAGTGGTCTAAGCTAAAAATGAGTTTGGAACCACAGTGACGTAAGCCATGAGTGTTTATGGTCTTTGAGAAAATGATGTAATCATTGGCAACCAAAACCCTAAAGTGGTAATGCTGATATTCAAGTGAGAATAAAATGTTCACTGCTTCTGTGCATCTAGGGCCTAAGCCAGCACCCATTGAAGTCAATGGAGCTATGCTGATTAACACCAACTGAGGATCTGCCCCAAATGAGACTTTCCATTGATTTCAGTAGAAGTTGGATCTGGCCCCTATTTCACAATTTTTGTCATGGAATCAGCCAGCAGGTTAAAGAGAGAAATAGATTCACAAAAGGCCGCTTACTCCTAAATACATGGTCGAACATTTCTGAGCACTAGTCTGTTTTAAAAGAGGCAAGTGGGGAGCCTAAAATCCTTGCTGGCCTGTGACAATTCAAACCCATTCATATATTGCACTTCAACCGCAAATGTGGACTTGTCAGTCACGCTATTCGCTCTCAAAGCAGTAGTCCTATCAAAAGATAGAAGAAGTGTTTAAATGTTCTGTAACAGAGCTGGCAATCATCCACACCCACTCACAGCTAGGTCATTCTACAGCACACTCCCTCTGTTTTCCCCCCTCCTCAGGGCCCTTTATGAACTCACTGTCCTCACATCATTCAAAAAAATCCTCTCTTGGCCCACTTTGTTAAGGCCTTTGGTACGCTCCAGTCCTCTAGGTCTTAAGCCCAGCTCAGTGCCTCTTTCCTGATTAACCCAAAAATAACAAAGCAGAAATTCACAGTTTTTAGCTCAGCTGGCCTTTGCAGTCACTCCCAAGCTTCCCTGCTTGGAGAGCTTTCTCCCATTCACTCCAGCTTTTTCCTTGTCACTCAGGGGCCTTCTTGCTCCCTGAAATCTTCTAAACTCTGCCCTCCGCCTTTTTACTGTAACGCCCTGTTTTTAATATATGGGGAATCACCTTATCAACCCAGGTTTGGCTCATCCGGTAATCAGGACTGGCTTAGCTGTAGGCTCTCCAGCCCAGAGGTAAGCTACCCTGTTATAGGTTCTGTCCATATTCAACATTTTCAGTTGATTTTAAATAAAAAATATACCAAAGGGTCCCTATACTTCCCTAGTTCAAAATAACCCAGGATGAAGGGGTTTGGAAACTTTGCATGTGTTTTCTGTGGATGAAAACCTGATTCCATAGAAGTGATGGGTATTTCCTCACTGACTTGAAGGCACCAGGATTTCACTCTAATTCTTCCATTGGAAGTAGCAGAGGCTTCAGACATGAAATCCTGCAGAACCCCCAAGATCTGTAGAATTTGGGAGGTGAACCTCCACACTTATCTTCACACAGGAAGCAAATCCTGCCTTTTCTACAGAAGAATTAGAAGGAATTTTCCCAGTACAGATGTGCAGAGTTTCCAGGCCTCTGTATGGGTTCTTTTCCTGTAGCTAAAAGTACAGGACTATATGCATACAGGCTCTGTGCCTCCTTCTATTCCTGTCACTTTCCAGCCCCATTCCACAAAGATTCAGTAGAGCTGTGCTGTCATGGACTTCTAACATCCCCTCCCCTAGCCTTCTGCCATGGGGCCCAGCAGCACTTCCACTACAGAATACTGCTTGTTTTGTCACTTTAAAATGTGAAAGGCATTTAAGATATGACAAAATTATCAGTTACAAAGCACACAGGTTTGCATTGTTCATATATCTGAATCTGCCTTATAATATAGACTGCATTCTTGACTACAGATTTCAAATACAAGCAGGAATGATCTCCTCCTTTTGAGCACATAGAGGAACTGAGTGACTCAACACAAGGCTTTCTGCAACAGGGTTAACTCTAGGCTTTCAGTTGTTCGAGACCAACCAATTAGTAAGTTCCTCGCAAAGCCTGGAATGAGGCTCACATAGTTGCTAAACATTTTGTTGCTTTATAGAGTCACCTGTCCTTGCTGTTTTAATTGAAGTGTCCCTACTCTCTATATTATTCAGGAACCAAAAGTTAGCCTGTATCAGTGTGCAGTGCTCACAGAGGTGGCTCAGGTGTTAGCTCAACACAGTTTGTTCATGTTGGTGCTCCTGAGGCATGTGATGGTCTAAAGGATGCTGTTCCTACATCCTGTGCTGTTGGCAATAATGAACGCTTTGGGGAAATGGACTAAGGGAAACCCATTTCCTTCTCAATTAGGGGGAAACTAGTGGTGCAGAAAATCATTAAACATTAGACATCGCTCGACCAAGTCCCTACAAAAATGCCCTCTGTTTAAATTAAGATCCAGTTATGACCCCATTATCTTGAATATCTTGAAAAGATCTCAATTAAAAATGAAGTTAGTTATGCAGGCCACATGTTAGATTGTTTTCTTGTTGCATCCATATTTTTTTTTTTAACATTCATGCCTGTTATGAAGGGGAAAACATTTGGAGTGAGAGGTCAAGAATAACTCTCCATCCTACCCCTTAAAATTATGACCATCGTTGTCCTGTCAGGATCAGCTTCCACAGGAAGTATCTGTTGCATAGTTGTAAGTCACGGAGATGGCAGCAAGCCTTCTGTAGCTTCTGCATGTGCACTTGATATTTTTCAAAATGTCTGCTGTCCTTGCATAAATGTAACTTGCTCTTTCATGACAGATCTTTAATGATTTTTCTCCATCCTCTTTTTGACTTGCTCACTCCCATTCAGCTCATATGCTGTGTGTGTCCTTTAATGCAGTGAGTAGTCATATTTATGAGTAGCCATAATAATAGTCCTTAACAGGCCAGTTCCACTCTTGCAGTATGACAAGTTTGTGCTGCTCTGCTTCTGAAAAGCTGCTCTAAAGTCAGCTTAACCAGCCTCTTGAGGATTGCTGAGTGGCTCCAGGATCATGGAGGTGAAAACATGGCTTAAAACTACCTTTCTATGCCAAATCGTCCTCAGCAATGCAATGCACTCTTAGGCCAAACTGAGGATGGGGGCAAATATCTCCAAAGTACGTTATAAACATTAACTGAGACAAAGAACTAGTTAAGTAACTTGCAGAAGACCACAGAGGAGAGTTCAGTACTAGAGGGGGAATTAGAATTAGGAGTTCATGGCTGCCAGTCCTAAGCTTAGGCTATTAGACCACATCTTTAATTGATCAGTTATTTTAAGTTAGACTGGAGAGTTGGAGTGCACCAATTTTTATTCAAGTTATCAAAATTTTGGCCTTTTTCAAGGCGTAGTAAAGAGCATAAAGAGGGTCACCACATTTGGACTATTTTGGATCATTTGTAACATTTTTCATTGAGATGTAAATTACTGCAAGATCTCAGAAATGCTTCTTCCATGTAACATTACACAACGACATTCCTAAGGAAAGACACTACAACCAGATAGTGTAATAACTGAACATTAAAGCATACATGGCTTTGAATTATTACTCAAATAAAATCATTAAACTCATAAGTGATAATGAGACAAATTAGTGATTAGTGGTTTGCCATTTTGGTGCCAAAGAATAAAACCAACTTCATTAAACTGACCCCATACTGTCCTTTTTCAACCTCTATGAAGGGCAAACGCTCCTGAAAATCTGAAACTCATGAATTTGCATAATAATTTAGTTTTCGCATTGGAGTAAATTCATCAAAATATACACAGAATATATCAGAATTCCAGTAATGAGGGGTTTAGTCTTGCTTCCAATGATATAAATGAGAATTATGTAGGATCGGATCCTGAGTGTGTGCCTGGAGGAACAACCCTTGCTCCCTGCCCCTCCCCCCCAAAATGTGCTAGTCAAACTGGGGCCTGATCTAACTGTCACCAAAGTTAATGGAAAGACTCTCATTTACTTCAGTGGGAGTTGGATTAAATTGATTTCAATGGGAGTTGGATCAGACCCATAGAAAGTACTTCCATTTATTACTCTGAAGTCTATTTTAGCAGTGGCTTTAGGGGCCATGTGCTTTGGAGGGGGAAAAAAAGAGGGTTTTGGTGGGCTGTACCCTTATAATAAAAAATATAAAAATTAAAAAACAGGATTCTGCAGGAATGGTCCAAAATGGTCCAGCATACATCAGTGCGCTACTGCAGTGTTTGGGGTGATGATTGTTTTTAATAAAGGCAGATGTTAGTAGTAATGTTTCCTCAGACTAGCCTTGATTCTAAATACACATACAGTAGCTATTACTGATGGTTTCATGCAGCTGCATTACATTGACTATAGTGTTTTCTCTTATACAAAAATGGAAAGTTTGGGTGTTTTTTCCCCTTAAAATGACCATTGTGCCTTATTCAGAGCAAAAATCAAAGAAGAAACACATTTGTGTAAAAGGCAAAAGAAACAGAACTGTGCCAGGGCAGATTTTTATGGAGATGCTCTGAAGTATTTCCATGAAAAGGCAACTTATTCACTCACAGATGGAGGCTGCTTTTTCATGAGACAGAGAATAATGTACCACACCCTGACGCTGACGTGGTGTATAACTTTTCACATATTTTAAAATTAGGCAATAAGGAGGCCATGTTTAAGACACAAAGCTTTTCTTCTTTACTGTGATATAATCAAGTTATCCCCAAAGAGGGAAAAAGTAAACCAGGAAAAATTGATTTTATGGAAGAAAAATTAAAATATAAAATTGCACCAATGAATGAGCTATCGAAATGGAAAATTGCAATATTATAAAAAGCCCAACATTACCTTTAAATAATGTTACAATTATATAACACTTAAGTCTCATAAGCTTTCCATGCATAGAGTTTCTGTTTAATTCAGTGGGAGTTTCATACAGTGAAGGATTTCAGGAGTGGCCTAAAAAAGCCCAATTATGTTTCCATTGAAGTCAAGGGGCCTTTTGTCATTCACTTCAATAGGAGTAGGATTGGGCCTAAAAAATAAGAAAATGTAAAACTGTTAAAACCATCGGCGCCGACTCCGTAGATGCCCCGGGGCTCAAGCGCTTACGGAAAAAAAATAGTGGGTGCTCAGCACCCACCAGCCACAGCTGATTGGGGATGCTGCTGATCAGTTGTTTGGTGGCTGGTGGGAGGCGCTTGCGGGAGGGCGAAGAGCAGCGAGTTGTGGGTGAGTGGGAGCCTCGGGAGAGGGGGCAGAGTGGGGGCAGAGCCTCAGAGGAAGGGATGGAGTGGGGGAATGTACATTTTGGGGTGTTTTGTGAAAAGAAAAAAATCTTCTATGGACTCTCACTCTCTATCTGCTTATAAAATGATGGAGGCATCAGTAGTAGCTCCATAATTGAGGTTGCCTTGAGGTTTGCAGTTCTATGCCTGGATCCTACAATAAGTTTTGCATAAGCACAGAGGCCTGCCTGTGTGGAACTCATTGCAGGATTGGGGATTAAATCCCTTAGTTTAGTATATAACAAATGTGTCTCAACACCAAATTTATAACATTTACTCTTTGTGTAAAGACTGAATTTTCAGGAAAGTCATACGTGAGACTCTGTTCCTGCAAGCTCTTAGACATGTGTATGTAAGTGTTTGCAGGATTTGGGCCTAAATCTGTTCTGTAGTTTAGAAGTTAGCAATTGAAAATAACTCTTTTCAAAACTTATAATTTGAGTCTGACATTTATTTGGCTCTCTCTAGCTAACAAGTAGCCGGGTTATTATGACAATTCAAAGTTTAGATTCATCCAGCTCTAGACTAAATCTCCAACATAAGCTACTTATATGCATTTGACTTTGTGTCTAAGGGTGGGTGTCACTTTGTATTGGAAGGGAATAAGTTGAGGTGGTGAATAGGATGTCACTGTGGGTATGTATTATGTGTGGTTGTGATGCTAAGTCATGTGGGAGTTGTATGGATGATAATGTTAACTAGTTATTTCCTAGATTTGTATTAAATGTATTTAATTTATTTTGATTTAAATAATTTAAAAAGATGCCTACACAAAGGCTCTAGGCACTCTGTCTCTTAATGACAATTATAACATAACCCCAGTAGCATTAAAACTAGAGTTGTGCAAAGAAAGGTAATTCCGTTTCATAGAAGATTTTGATATTTTGCAATTTGGATTAATTCTGATGAAGAAGAATTTTATTGAAATCAGGAATCTCCATGGACTGCTTAGATTTTAATAGAGTAAATTCTGACAGAAAAAAAACAACAGTTTTGTTGCAGATTTTCCAACCAGCTCTAATAGAACAATAATTCAGACAGGAAACTGCCCTCCCCGCTCCCCAGAAGAAGCTTCTTTCTACCCCTTCATTATTCTTCAAAAACCTTATCAAATAGATGTTCTTTGCACCATGCATGGAGGGTCACCACATTTGGACTATTTTGGATCAAGGGTGTGGGGACAAATTCTAGAGTCCTTGGGGCCACTCTGCAAATGCCTTCCCATCTCTTGTATAATGAAAGGGGGTCCAGCTTGGGTGGTTCTACTGACCACGACTGTGGCATAATGACATTGTGAGACATGACCTTTTAAGTAATCAAGTCCCCAGGTCATTTAGGGTTGTATAGGACATAACCAACACCTTGAACTCTACCTGGGATGAAATGCTGGGCCATTAAAATCAATGGGAGTTTTGCCACTGACTTAAATGGAACCAGGATTTCACTTCTGGAGATCAGTTAGTGGTCAGTGCAGCTCATGGACAACTGGTGTCATATGATCCCAGTGAGATGCCCTGCTCTCTAAGTGAGCTGTTGCTGTACTGGCTTCAGTCTCTGAATGGTTTTATGGTGTAGCCCATATAACGTGCATTACAGTCATTTAATCATGAAGTGACACAGCCATCGATACCAATGGTTATGTTTGCAGCCGAAAGGAAAAGCTGTAATCTCCTAGCCAGAGGCAGATGATAGAAATTGGAGTGGGTTACTGCTGTTACATGACCATCAAACAGCAGCTGGGGGGGGTCCTAAAAATCACCCCAAAGTTGGTTACCACACTGGTAATGAACATAGGACATACTCTGTCAATCAAAGGGACTGATATTACCTCCAGTATCTCCTCAGGCTCTTTCCCCTAACCCACCGTCATCACTTCAGTCTTGTCTGGATTGAGCTTCAGCTGGTTCATTCTTACCCATGCCCCAATTTCAGCGAGGGCCTGGTTGAGGTGCTGAACTCTATCATTTGAATTGAATGAGATATAGCCATACAGTTGGGTGTCATCAGCAAATTGAAAATACTGCACCTCATGCTTCCTTAGTAACCTTCTTAATGGACCCATAGACAAGTGGAGGCGACAGACTGGTACCCGGTGACACCTCATGTTTAAGAAAACTTTGGAAAGAGGAGCAATTGCCCACAACTACCCATGGAGATCGTTCTGAATTTACCAGGTTATTCCAGTATGTCAGAGAAAACCTTTTGGCAGAAGAAATAGGAATGCATTTTTGTATTCATGAATCTCCAGTGCACAGATCTTAAGATGTAATTATCTGTTCTTCTAAGAACATCAGTACAGAGTTGTTGAAATTGACTTGACTTTCTGCATTTGCTTTTGACACTTCAAGTAATAAGTTAGTTAAAAATGCTAATCACATTGCTCTACCATCTTAGAATTCATCACTAGAAAGCAGAATAGGAACAACATTTGAGTATGGTATAGAAATGTATGGTTTAGTTTCTTTGTACAGTGGCACTTACCAAGTACTCTAGCCTCTTCCTAAAGGTATACAATTCTCTCACCACATTGAGGTTTTGTTATAGCATAACTTTAAAATTGGTAGTTATATGCTACTAATGGTTTGAGACTGAATTTATGCAAATATATGCAAATAGAGCGTACTTTTTAAAAAAAAGATGTTAGTTAAGGATAGGTAAAAATGTAGATGTTTATATATTAACACTTCTATGAAAGTAACTTAGCAAAATAATCATCGTCAGGTATTTGACTCACATGCACTGAGGAGCTATGACAATTCATACCTGCTGAGAATCAGCCTCTGAGTCTTTGAGCTTCAGTACTAAGAAGTAAATCCTGACTTCTGTTGAGTTGGTACACAGAGGAAAAAGGGAAATAGGGGGTAGGAATCTTTTCCTCCCTCCATGGCATTCAAAGGATCTAGAAATCATGATAATGAACTAGTCCCTTCATGGCTTCCCCATGTTGGTTTATTTACTCTCCCTTCTGTTATATTCTGTATAGCAGTGGTTCCCAAACTTGTTCTGCTGCTTGTGCAGGGAAAGCCCCTGGCGGGCCGGGCCGATTTGTTTACCTACCGCGTCCGCAGGTTCAGCTGATCGCATCTCCCACTGGCCGCGGTTCGCTGCTCCAGGGCAATGGGAGCCGCTGGAAGCAGCGGCCAGTATGTCCCTCGGTCCACACCACTTCCAGCAGCTCCCATTGGCCTGGAGCAGTGAACCGCGGCCAGTGGGAGCTGTGATCGGCCGAACCTGCGGAGGCGGCAAGTAAACAAACCCGCCCGGCCTGCCAGGGGCTTTCCCTGCAACAAGCGGCGGAACAAGTTTGGGAACCACTGTTCTATAGGTTCTTATACCACGCTCATCACCGTAGTATCTGAGGGCCTTCCTGTAGTGCATTTTGTAACGTGACTAGCATCTGACACATGTTGTTCGTTCTCTCACCCACCACTCCAGACAGTTAATGTATTTAGGGGTCAATCCTCTGAGGAGCTTAGCATACTCTCGATGAAGTCAGTGGGACTTGCAGGTGCTCAGGATCTCACAGGATTGCTTTTCACCTTGTAGGATTGAGCCATGATGATGTAAACAGAAAGCAACAGCTGGCATCATGTAGGGACACTCAAAAGAATATATCTCTGTCCTGCCACAAGCAAATCCCTATCCTCCAGGAGTCTTTCTGCAATAGATGCACTGATCAGAGCCCATACTCCCTGTCACTGAACCATCCAAATCAGAATTTAGTCCATATATTAAAATGTAAAATGCCATGGACATCAATGGAACACTTGTGATGACTGAAAAAAGGGGTTCTATTACCAAAGGTTCACAACACCCTTTCATTCAACACAGGACAGAATATTAACCCTTTCAGTGATGTCACAGGAAAAAATACCACCAGTTTATTACTGTTGCATTATGAGTTAGCTTTAAAAGATATGTAAATGTCACTGGGAAAAAATAAAAATGGCCCAGCAGATGTTATAAATAACAATAGCTGTCTTGGAGTGAATGAATACAAGGCTGAGTTCAATCTGCTTCAGTCCGTAAACTGTTAGTGCAGTGCTCTTGTGGTTTATGATGTCAGAAGTGCATTGGAGTGAATTACAGCCTTCTGTTAACTCTGGAGCCATTTATTATCCTGTGTGTAGCTGAAGATCTGTTTCACTACAAGAAACAATAGAATGTTTTTCTTAAAAAAGAAGAAAAATCAGTGTGTATCAATACTTTGTTTCCCTACCTCCCTTCATACTAAGCATTAGAAAAGGGATATTGCGTCTTTAAACTAAGTCTCCCGTGCCTACATTTTTCAGCCCACCACAGGAAAGTTCATAGAGTGTGTCCAGAAAGATGTTTTTGTTCCCCCACCTTGGGTTTCAGTCCCAAGACTGCCAATTAAATTATCCCATAAATCCTCCATTATAGGTAGTAAAACCTAATTTTAGATTTCCTGCCCTCTCCAGTGTCTTGCCTGATTGCTACCAGTTGGATAGTGGCTCAACCTGTTAAGCAGACAATTGTAGTGAATTGGCTGTTTTTTTCTAGGCCACATGTGGAGACCTTTTTTTAATATGTAGAATTTGATTATAATTCTCTTTGACTATCTTTTATCTTTTAGTTGCTAAAACATTTCGTAAGGCTGCAACTTAGACATCTGTAATTTATTCTTCTGTAGAAATTATTTGTGGGAGAAAAAGTTATTAAAATGTGGATTGAGAGAAACGGTAACCTGACAGCCACAGCTAAAATAATATTTCATAATTAGTTCTTAGGTAGCTCTTGTAAAAGACTGTACTGATAAGGCAAACACATTTATACCATTCCTAAAATGTAAGATGAAAACCATCTGAAAATTTACTACTGTATTTTTCTTTTTGTCCAAATCCAAATGTATTAGTCCTCCCCAAATAGTATTTATTTTCTTAGTGACGCATTCTGCTAACCTTTCTCATGCTGAACAGCACTTTACTCAACAAATGGTCTCATTGATTTCTTTAGAGAAGAGACTGTCTTTTTGTTCTGTGTTCTCTACAGCATCTAGCACATTGGAGTCCTGGTCATGACTAGGTGGTATAGTAATACATACAATAAATAATATAACAAAGGCCCATTTGTCAACTAAAGTGCTATGCAATGTGAGGAAGGGGGGGGACCCTTTTGGTTTCAGGCTTTGAGCCTGTAAAGAATTCTGGGCAAGTGGACCTCTGCACTTCCATGGAGCACTTCTTTCACCAGGACTCCATGCGAATGCAAGGTTCTCCCTGTGTGGAGCTTAGGAAAAAATTGGGGTCCAAATACTAAGAAAATTAACTTCTTTTTTTCCTAATAGATTAAAATATTTCTCTTTTTTTTTTTTTTTTTTGTTTGGCAAGAACTAGTTCCTCCAAGTTCTAAAGTGCTTGGGAAAACTTAAGAGCACCTCATTGCATCTTGAATCCTTGCAGGATCTTGCGTATTCGAATGTGGTTCTATCTACTGCCCCAAGCAGGTTGACAGGGTTTATTGCAACGCTGAGATGGTTTTGAACCATGAGCTGAAGATGGAAATCCAAGTTTTAGTGATGAGTCAGGAATGACTTTTTTTCATCTTCAGAATAGAGTAACAAGAAGTTGTAATGTTTAATTCACGACATAGGGCCCAGTCTTGTTAACGTTAACATTTGTACATTTGTGTATCTCTGCCCATGTAAATAGTCACATTGAAAGCAAAAGGACTACTTCTGTGAGTCAATTTACTCATGTACAGGATCGGACTCACAGACCTAACCTTCATGATCACTGCCTTTTTGACCTCTAGGCTGGATTACTTTAATACACTTTATATAGAACTACATGTGACAACACTCTTTTGCAGCTATTGCACGATTACACAAAAGGTCTTGTAGTGTAGAAAAGAAAGGGTTGCTATGACGGACTGTAGATGCAATAAGTGCAATCCCTATAAGTGCAAAGTTTTTTTACTGAATTGTATAAAGAGCACCACTTTTATACATATTTGCTTATATATATAAATTGAAGTGTGTTTCGTTACTAAAATTATCTTAATTGCATGCACACACTTTGTTTATTATTATAGGGCTGTTCATGAGTGGGGAGTTTTTCACTTACTGAATGATCACTGAAACATTGTTTAAAAAGTAAAACACTTATAAAGAATAAAATAGGCCGTGCTAACAAAGCAAAGAAAAAAGAAAGGGTGGTCAAAATTAGGGCCTACCAACCGTGATAGTGTCTCTTCAACAATTAAAGAAATGATATCTGAAATCTCCATGTAATACTATTTAGGTGCTTATTGTAAGATCCACAATGTAATAGATGTTTTCTAGCCAGACAGAAAGAAATGGTCCCTCTCCAAGAGCTCATAAATGAAGACAGACAGACTTATAGACAGAGAATAGGGGAAATGGGGGAAAAACAGATGCTTTTTCTATAATGAAGTTATCTCTTTACTTAAAACCGTGCACAGTATATGGGAGTAACTAATAGCGCTTGTGTATGTTCAGAGCCCTGTGTACTCTGCAATTTCTTGGCCATCTAATTTGCACCAGAATCCAGTCCTTGCTGTAAAATTGCACTACATGATCAAAATATTAAGCTTAAAGAGTTAAGTTCACAGAGGGACTTAAGCACATGACTGCCACTTCAGGCACCTAAATACCCAGATTTATGTGCCACTGGTATTCATAGAACCCCTGCTCAGCTGCTGCTGAACCCTCTAGAGCACCTACCCTGCCTCAGCACATAAGTGTTTGCAGTACAAGTTCCCTAGGCACCTATGTTTCTGTCTCTGGATACGTGCACGGCAGCCTCACTTCAGACATCAGGTTGCCTAAACCCCAGGACAATTCACAAACTGGGGTAAGGTAGGCACTCCTCACCTTTGTGGCTCTGATCCAGTAGGCATGCCCTGAGCATACCTATCTCCACGTGAAATGGGGATGGGGAGAACAATCTCCTCACAACTTTTAGCCTAGTAGGTAGGGTACTAACCCAGGGTGTGGGAGACACCCACTTCAAGTTACCCCTCTGCCTCACAAGGAGAAGGGATCTAACCAGGGCTCTATCACATCTGAGGTGAGCATGCTAACCACTGGGCTATGGGGTATTCTGACGTGAGGCTCCCTCAATCTCTCCTGTTGAAGCTGTTCCATTATGGATTAACTAATAAGAGTAATTGGATATATATGAGAGAGAGAGAGAGGAAAAAAACAAGCAAAAAACCACACACACGTACACACCCACCCACCCCCCTCTGATTCTATAGCCTGGTGGTTAGAACACTCACCCAGCCTGTGTGAGATTGAGGTTCCACTCCTCTAGCTCCAGTGAGGCTTTAACTATTTATCCACAATGGAACAGCTTCAACAGGAGAGGTTGAGGGAGACCTACATCAGAACATGCTATAGACCAGTGGTTAAGACAGTCACCGGAGACGTAACAGATCCCTGTTCAAATCCCTTTTCCTCATCAGGTGGAGGTGGGACTTGAACTGGAGGGAGAGGATTTCTCACATCCTGGGTGAGTTCTCTAACAACTGAGCTAAAAGTTAGATGAAGATGGTTCTCCTCCTCTGCTTCTTGCAAGAAACACCTCAGGCACTGAACTCTAAGAGAAGGTGCACAGCTCAGACTACAAAGCAGACATAAGGGCTGAGAGGGGTGGGGTTTAGGACACACCCCTCTTCTTGGCTTCTCACAATGACAAGCTTAGGTGGGGAGCTGCCTAGTGTGTTAGGCTTTTGTGAATCCAGTTCTTAGGTGCCTATCTCCTGCCATTCATTGTATTGGAAGCCTGAGTGCTTAACTCAGGCTTCCTGAATGCCAGTGATTTTCTAGGTGCCTAAGTCCCTTTGTGAATCTAGCCCAAAGTCTCTAAACATTATGGGTGCAAAGATAACCTTAAAAATGTGAACTGAGTGTACACCAATGCAGTTATGTCTGCTCAAGTCTGTGGATAACGTGAAACACGAGTTCTGAGAAGCATGGAGTGCCTCATCCATCTGGGGGAGTTAATTCTGAAACCTTATGCTAACAGTGTGAATGTCAACATTAACTATTTCTCAGCTGATCATTACTATATTGGGCACTTTCATATTTACCTCAATAAATATCTCACCTTTTAAATTTAAATTCAAGCTGTTGTAGAATGTCCAGTCTCTTGTATTGGAATGTGAGAGAATTGAGCTGCCTTGCTGCAGAATTCAAGTTAAGCTTGCTGAAGAGCATATAGGATCTTGGTTATGCTATTGTTACAAGCAAAAATGTCTCTCTGGTACCTTAAAAAGATAGGAGGTGCAGGAGTTTATAATTTTGAGTATTACTGATGCTTTATTATTAAGAGACCAGTAGGGATTTTTCCAGATTTCCATGAATCAGAAGAGCTCACATTAGTAAATCTTATGTATTCATTTATTTATACAACTATATGTTGGGTCTTATGGTCTTTTCAGCCCAGAAAGAGCCAACATATTGGAAGTATAAATATATTGATTGATTTTTAGAGGTCACAAATTTCTTCTTTAGGGTCTGATTTATTCTGAGACGTGTGACTCTAAAGAGGAGAAACAAAATTACCAAAGATGATGTATACTGCTCCCTAGGATAAACTGTGTATTCATAACCAGAGTGAAACCTTGGCAGAGAGCAGTTAGAATTAGCTGGCACCATCAAGACTGCGTTGCTTTATGAACTGCAAGGTTGTATGAGTTTTATACATTCAGTTATTTTGCTGATTCAGGGCCCAATACTACTCCCAGCAAAGTCACTGACAAAACTCCTATTGATTTAATTGGTGCAGATACTGTAAGAGCCTAATTCTGGGGTGGGAGGGCGGAGAGGGGGATGAAGCTGTGTGCCTCCAGTACAATTAAATGTTGAGCACTGTGGTCTCTCACTGAAGTCAATGGGAGTGCAAGGTACTAGCAGCTAGTAAGGAGTGAACTGTCAGGCTAGAAGGAGGTTACTAGTGGAGTTCCCCAGGGATCGGTTTTGGGACCAATCTTATTTAATCTTTTTAATACTGACCTTGGCACAAAAAGCAGGAATGTGCTAATAAAGTTTGCAGATTACACAAAGCTGGGAGATATTGCCAATACAGAGAAGGACTGGGATATCATACAGGAAGATCTGGATGACCTTGTAAACTGGAGTAATAGTAATACGGTGAAATTTAATAGTGAAAAGTGCAAGGTAATGCATTTAGGGATTAATAACAAGAATTTTTTTGTAAACTGGGGACGCATCACTTGGAAGTAACAGAGGAGGAGAAGGACCTCGGAGTATTGGTTGATCACAGGATGACTGTGAGCCGCCAATGTGATATGGCTGTGAAAAAAGCTAATGCGGTCTTGGGATGCATCAGGCGAGGTATTTCCAGTAGAGATAAGGAGGGGTTAGTACCGTTATACAAGGCACTGATGAGACCTCATCTGGAATATTGTGTGCAGTTCTGGTCTCCCATGTTTAAGAAGGATGAATTCAAACTGGAACAGGTACAGAGAAGGGCTAGTAGGATGATCCGAGGAATGAAAAACCTGTCTTTTGAAAGGAGACTCAAAGAGCTTGGCTTGTTTAGCCTAACCAAAAGAAGGCTGAGGAGAGATATGATTGCCCTCTGTAAATATATCAGAGGGATAAATACCAGGGAGGGAGAGGAATTATTTAAGCTCAGTACCAGTGTGGACACAAGAACAAATGGATATAAACTGGCCATCGGGAAGTTTAGACTTGAAATTAGATGAAGGTTTCTAACCATCAGAGGAGTGAAGTTCTGGTAACAGCCTTCCAAAGGGAGCAGTGGAGGCAAAAGACATATCTGGCTTCAAGACTAAGCTTGATAAGTTTATGGAGGGGATGGTATGATGGGATAGCCTAATTTTGGCAATTAATTGATCTTTGACTATTAGCGGTAAATATGCCCAATGGCCTGTGATGGGACACTACATAGCGTGGGATCTTAGTTACTACAGAGAATTCTTTCCTGGGTGTCTGGCTGGTGAGTCTTGCCCACATGCTTAGGGTTTAGCTGATCGCCATATTTGGGGTCGGGAAGGAATTTTCCTCCAGGGCAGATTGGCAGAGGCCTTGGAGGCTTTTTGCCATCCTCTGCAGCATGGGGCACGGGTCACTTGCTGGAGGATTCTCTGCACCTTGAAGTCTTTAAACTATGACTTGAGGACTTCAGTAGCTCAGACATAGGTCAAGGGTCTGTTACAGGAGTGGGTGGATGAGATTCCGTGGCCTGCGTTGTGCAGGAGATCAGACTAGATGATCATAATGGTCCCTTCTGACCTTAAAGTCTATGAATCTATGAGTGTGTATTCCTTGCAGGATCAGCTCAATCAATCTCTAGTATAGTCTAGTATAGTTTAAAACCGCCTCAGTTCTGCTGTAAACTACAGTAGCTGGCAATGACCCCAATTGGGCTGGGACCTGGGCTGGGACCTAGGCTGAGGATCACCAGAGATTCTCCAGCCATGCTCCCAACTGGCCCACTAATTCTGAGGTTGGGGTTGGCATGAGAGCCATCTGTGTGGCAGAATCTTTTGACAAGTTGTTGGTAGAGACCTTTGAAAAAAGAAGAAATTTCTGTCTTCCTCTTTAAGGGATGACAAAGGGGGTTCAAATAGTTCAATGGAAGTCACATTTCTTTTCTCTCATGTGGCGACACCAGGGCCAATGGAAGAGATCAAGCTCCAACACAGAGGGAGGTGTGGGAACAAGAGTTTCAGGGGAGGAAAATTCCACCAGAAGCCTGGACAATATTTCTCTGGTTTAAACAACAAACTCTCAGCCTGACAATCTTAGAGAGGCTGAGGACCTCTGTGTGACTGGAGGGCATCTATTTAATTTTCTTACAAATCAGAAGAACTTCACCAAAAACAAATGGATATTCAGATTAATAAAGAGCAGAAATTTGATTACGCAGGAAAAGTTCATTCAGTCAAGGACTACAAAGGACCTACTTTCCTTAGAAATGATATAACAAGTTTCCCCCACTGGAGAAGCTGCTTGGAGTTTATTTCATCATTTTTAAAACCATACAGAAGAGATAGAGAGAGATCAGTGCTGTGCTGGACCCCAATGCCCTCCACAACGGCACCAGCTACAGATTGTTCCAAATGGGGATTCCTCCATGCTGGTGAGTAGATACCAAGGGGATTTACTCACCTCAATGGATCTCAGAGGCATAGCTATCCTTTCTAGTCAGTCAGACACATAGATTCCTTAGGGCTGCCCATGGTCACTCACATCATCAGCTCAAGGTGCTTCCATTTGACCTTTCAACTGCATGGGTACTTTTCAAGATTTAGAAACTGTCATTGCCAACCTTCATTTCAGGAGATCACACATCCACCAACTCACCCTCTTCCTCCATTGCCATCACAACTGACCTTCTCTCTCAGGTTCCAAACAACCACAAAGATCCAGGAAGCCTGTACATAGCAGCATGGCTGCTGAAAGGAGCAGAATAAAAATAAATGGTTAATCCATTGAGGTCATTGACTTCTTATTGGTCTCCAGAAAATGTTCTGTATCATGGATCTACACAACCACTTGGGACAAATGTGTAGCATGGTATGGAAAAATAAATGTGGACCTCCTGGTGACCCATATTCTGTCAATTTTCTGGTTCCTCAAGATATTTTATCCATGGGTTTGGCATCCAACAGTGTCAGCCCTAAGTCCTTTACTGCTAAATAATTTTGTTTGATTTTGTATTATATGAAGTGCAAGAAAAATATTTTTATTTGCATACAAATATAGATAGAGACTTATATGAAACAGTGTGGGGATGTTAGTTTTTCCCTTAACTAAAATTACCCCCAACTAATGCATCCAAACCAAGATTTTCAGAAGTGACTAACGACTTTGGGTGCTTCAATTTTTGGATGTCCAACTTGAAACCTATTTTTGGGAAGGTGGATCCCCAGACCCTTCTGATAATCATGCCCCTTTAATATGACTCAAGATGGGCCCCCAATATCACAAGTTACTTTTGAAAATCTTAGCCAGGTCTGTTTTTAGAACATCTATATTTTAGGGCAAAAATTAAAAAGATACAGATAGTTAATTGCTTGCTTGGACTAAACATTCTCAGCAGGAAGGCAATTGTTTTAATTGTTGCCTTTGACTGTTTTATCCTGTAATCCCATCATTATTGTAATGGAATTGTGGACAGATTTGACTTGTCTTCTTGATTATGGAAGTCGATTTGGGAGAATCTCCTACTCATTGTTCTTCATTATAGCACAATAAATGTTTGTGTGTTTTTTAAAAAAGAAAAGGATTGCAAAGTATCCCCCAAGAACATTGCCTTGGGATTAGAGCTGTCAAGTGATTAAAAAAATTAATTGTGATTAATCATGCGATTAATCACTGTGTTAAACAATAATAGAATACTATTTATTTAAATACTTTGGGATGTTTTCTACATTTTCAAATATATTGATTTCAGTTACAACACAGAACACAAAGTGTACAGTGCTCACTTTATATTTATATTTGATTACAAATATTTGCACTGTAAAAACAAAAGAAATATTATTTTTCAGTTCACCTAATACAAGTATTGTAGTGCAATCTCTTTATCATGAAAATTGAACTTAAAAATGTAGAATTATGTACAAAAAACCCGCTGCATTCAAAAATAAAACAATGTAAAACTTTAGAGTCTACAAGTCCAATCAGTCCTACTTCTTGTTCAGCCAATTGCTCAGACAAACAAGTTTGTTTACATTTGCAGAAGATAATGTTGCATGCTCCTTGTTTACAATGTCACCTGAAAGTGAGAACAGGCGTTTGCATGGCACTCTCGTAGCCGGTGTTGCAAGATATTTACATACCAGATGCGCTAAAACACCACCATTCCAGAGGATATGCATCCTTGCTGATGATGGGTTCTGCTTGTTAACGATCCAAAGTAATGCAGATTGACGCATGTTCATTTTAATTATTGGAGTCAGATGCCACCAGCAGAAGGTTGATTTTCTTTTTTTGTGGTTTTGGTTCTATCGTTTCCACATCAGAGTGTTGCTCTTTTAAGACTTCTGAAAGTATGCTCCACACCTAATCCCTCTCAGATTTTGGAAGGCACTTCAGATTCTTAAATCTTGGGTCTAGTGCTGTAGCTATCTTTAGAAATTTCACATTGGTATCTTCTTTGCATTATGTCAAATTTGCAGTGAAAGTGTTCTTAAAACAAACAACGTGCTGGGTCATCATCCGAGACTGCTATAACATGAAATCTATGTCAGAATACGGGTAAAACAGGGCAGGAGACATACAATTCTCTGCCCAAAAAGTTCCATCACAAATTTAATTAATGCATTATTTTTTTTAACAAACGTCATCAGCATGGAAGCATGTCCTCTGGAACGATGGCTGAAGCATGAAGGGGCTTATGAATCTTTAGTGCATCTGGCATGTAAATATTTTGCAGCACCAGCTACAACAGTGCCGTGCGAATGCCTGTTCTCACTTTCAGGTGACATTGTAACTAAGAAGTGGGCAGCATTATCTCCCAAAAATGTAAACAAACTTGTTTCTCTTAGTGATTGGCTGAACAAGAAGTAGGACTGAGTGGATTTGTAGGCTCTAAAGTTTTACATTGTTTTGTTTTTTGAGTGCAGTTATGTAATAAAAGTTACATTTGTAAGTTATACTTTCATGATAAAGAGATTGCACTACAGTACTTGTATTATGTGAATTGAAAAATACAATATCTTTTATCGTTTTTACAGTACAAATTTGTAATAAAAATATAAAGTGAGCACTGTACACTTTTTATATTTTATGTTGTAATTGAAATTGATATACTTGAAAATGTAGAAAACATCCAAAATATTTAATAAATTTCAATTCGTATTCTATTGATTAACAATGTAATTAATCACAATTAATTTTTTAATCATGATTAATTTTTTTGAGTTGATCGCGTGAGTTAACTGCGATTAATCGACAGCCCTACTTGGGATACATTGGTTAAATGGTAAATGAGAGTAAAAGGGAGTGTTTTCATTAAAATGAAACAAGTTGGTTTAACTTATTTGTTCTCCATAAGAGGTAACATGAGGGCGATGAAAAATAATATTGCACCAGAATAGATTGAAACAATGGAAAGGTCTGTGTAGAAAATGCGGAGACTGGTGCATTGAATTATTAAAGACACATTTTGCTTTGGATTAATATGACAAAATACTGCAAGTTAACTGTTCATATGTTGGGCAAATTTAAGGCTACTTTTTGTGTATATATTTTCTCTTGTAGTAGTCTGTGTGGATGTGGTTTGAGATGCTCCTTATTTTCAATCTAAAACAAGGGTTGCATCCCTTTAGGCAGAACAAACGTGGGGCCTTGTGAAGGGTATACAAAACTGTTCTTAGAGCTCTCTACATTGCTCTCTACAGTGATCACTCTATAAGTGCCTTTCACAGTGTAAAAGCTGTTTTCCAAGAGAAGAGGGGGTTTAAATAGGTGACCCACATTGTCTATAACTGTACAACACATTGGTAGTAAAGAGCACATTGTATTGTTGTTACCCTGTACTGAAACTTCATGCACCATGTAATGCTGGAGAGGTTGAAACTAGAACACTTTGTATGCTACAAATTGTTTCACAATGTGACTGAGTGGTTCTGGTAATAGGAACAGACATGAGTGTGTCACCTGCTCCTCTTTTATCCTTGTCATTTCCTGTGTTCCTAAGAAAATGAGTATTTTCTTTAAAGAAAAAGTTTGTTCCTTTCCTAGCAATTTTTCTTCTCATCGTATTCTCTACTTGTGGTCAGTTTCCATCTGGTGATTGAACTAGAAGCATCTAGAGCTGTGTCTCTGGTAGGTTAGTGGAGGAGGAGACCTGCCCTCTAAACTCCTGCCACAAAGAGTTCTTCCAAAGATTACCAAAACTAACAATAACAAAATGGTTAACCTGGTCATCAGCTAACTTTTATTTGTACCCGTGCACACACTTGGACCACATTAGACCAGTGCTCTGATCTGTGTTGGTTTCTAATAAAAGCTTCTGGGTGGATTTTAGGTGTTGATTTTAACCTATAAAGCCCTAGATAATTTGAGGCAGTTATGGGAAGGATCTCATCTCTCTCCTTGTGATATACTGCCATACTTGAAATCAACAAAGGTGCTGGGGCTGTCTCAATAGAAATTAGAAGGAGCTACTGGCGGGCTGTTCTCTGGGTGGGGTCTTTGTTCCCATCCTTGTCTGTCAGAGCCTGGGTTTGTTAATCCCTTGGGCATGCTGCAAAAATCATCTTTCCCCCTTATATGTTAAAGCTGGTGAAGAGGGTGCGGAATGAGATGGATATTGTTATGGACCGTCCTTTAGTTTGTTTATGTTGTGAACTTTTAATTTATGCGATAGACATCCAGAACCTATGGGTGCCTATGTGGTGTATTTCAAAATATTTGAATAAATAGATAAAAATATTCTCTGCTTTGTATGCTTTTCTAATGCAGTTGTGAATCCAAACAGAAATGTCGCCCATGTGTTCTCTCTCTTCTCTGTTTCATACTTAGAAGGTCACAAATTGGGAATTAGATTTCCTGAACTGCTGTGTTCTGTAGAGAGAGATTTTTTTTCAGGGCCCTTTGAACACTCAGATCTTGCCAGATCTTTTCTTACCTTTGTTGTGGAGTGTCCTAGAAAGAAGGTAGTACTGTATCTTGGGCTCTGTGGAACATTGGACTTCTCTTGAGGATGAATTCTTCCAGGATTCCTAGTGCCACCTTGTCTTTGTGTATAGCAGTTACATGGAAAGAGTTCCGAGTTCTGATATTCTGAATACAGGAGTGATTGCCACCAGGCAAAGGATATTAAGAGTTGTTAAATATAAGGAAATAACTGATTAGAGTGGTCCTCGTGGTTGTGAAGTGAGAGATTCTGAAATAAAAATTGAGACTTCATGTTGGGCACTTGAAAACCTTGGGCCTGATTCTCTGTTGCCCTTCATCCCATTTAGTCATACAGTTCAAGACACTACCAGATGAGAATGGTAGGATTTTATACCAACTGCGCGGTAACGTGACTATATTAAGTGAAGGGCAATGGAGAATCAGGTCCAATAGGTCTGAGCATCTCCACTTCTCTGAGGAAATGTGATACATATGGGTGGTCTTGTTAGTGATAATGCTCAAACTTCAAAATATTCAGAGGTTATTTAGATAAGCATGCTCATCCAGCACACGTCTGAACATTTTTCAATTGAGAAAATGAAGGCCAGAAATGCCCTGAGATGAGGTTTTTCCATGATGTTTTTAACAAACCTGGTTTCAAAATCAGGAAATGCAGAGAAGAACATACATTTAAATAAACAATACTGAACTTTTCCTAACCTCACTAAAGATTTGTGTGAAGTTTGATTTTTTTTTTTGAGAGGGAGAGAGAGAGAGAGAGACAATTTAGGTCATTTCCTCTTTATCAGAATGCATATGTTTTCATCCTTAGATGCAAGAAAGTCTTATTTTGCAAACTCTTTTCTATAGAGCTGAGTGCTTTCTTCAGCACCATGAATGTTTTGTTTTCTTTTTTTAAGCAACTTTCTTCAATTGTCCATGTGACTTGCTCAAGATGTAAAATGCTATATTTATGATTTTACTTCTGTTTGGTTTTGATTCCAGATGCTGGGACTATGTTTGTACTTTGGCGAGTTTCCTTAAGTGGGTTACTCTGGCCCTATGCCAACTCCCATTGAACTCAATAGAAAGACTCTCACTGATTGCAAGCTTTTTGGGGTAAAGACTGTCTTTTTGTTCTAAGAACATAAGAGTGGCCATACTGGATCAGACCAATGGTCCATCTAGCCCAGTATCCTGTCCTCCCACAGAAGCCAGTGAGAGATGCTTCAGAGGGAATGAACAGAACAGGACAATTATCGAGTAATCCATTGCCTGTCATCCAGTCCCAGCTTCTGATGTTTACCCCCCATGTAAACCAAATGGAAGTTAAATTTACATTGGACACCTTTATTCTGAAATGAGAATGTCCTCATACAGACTTGTATGAATTAAACAAAAGATGTGAATTAAAATGGATTTAATTATTTTGGTACAAGTTTGTGTATAGACCAGTCCTCAAGTTACTGGCTGAACTGGCATCAACTCCAGCCAAAGCCCAAATGTCTACACCACAATTTTATAGCCCTGCAGCCAGAGCTCTTCCAGCCTAAATCAGTAGATACGGGGCAGCTGCACATGTTTTATTGCAGAGTAGACATACACATTACCTTATTTCTGCAGTTCTCCAGTCTTGCCTCTTCTCTGAATCTAAGCTGGGAATGTAGTTTGGTGGGGCTAATTTATTTAATTAGCCATTTTAATTATTCCTTGAATGGTCATCCCTGTAGTGCCTTGGTTTTAATTACGTTAAGAAATAGTCACCTAGTTGTCCATAGCAGTTTTTACTCTTTGCTTCTTCTAAAATAAGGAAATATTCTTTCTTTCTTTGAGTCTCAAAGGATTCATTCAAAGATGGATTGACTTCAAGGGCGTTATTCCAGATTTTTTTCTAGTGTAACTGAGAGCAGAGTCTTGCTGTAACAGTATATTGAATGGAAAAAAGTAAATTTTTTTTGGTACTAGATTGTAAGGGGGGAGGGATAGCTCAGTGGTTTGAGCATTGGCCTACTAAACCCAGGGTTGTGAGTTCAATCCTTCAAGAAGCTGTTTGGGATCTGGAGCAAAGATTGGGGATTGGTCCTGCTTTGAGCAGGGGGTTGGACTAGATGACCTCCTGAGATCCCTTCCAACCCTGATAATCTATGATTCTGTGAGTAAATGGATTAAAAACTGGCTAACTGATAGGTCTCAAAATGTAACTGTAAATGGGGAATCATCACTGAGCGGGTCTATGTCCAGTGGAGTCCCACAGGGATTTGTTTTTGGCCCTATGCTATTTAACATTTTTATCAATGACCAAAAAGAAAACATAAAATCATCACTAATACATTTTGCAAATGACACGAAAATTGGGGGAGTAGTAAATAATTAAGAGAACAGGTCACTGATTCAGAGCCATCTAGTTCACTTGGTAAACTGGGTGAAAGTAACCAATATGCATTTTGATACAGCTAAATGTATGAATATATATCTAGGAACAAAGAACATAGTCCATATATGTAGAATGGGGTTCTATCCTGGGAAGCAGTGACTCTGAAAAAGATTTGGGTTTTGTGGTGGGAAATCAGCTGAACATGATCTCCCAGTGTGACCCTTTGGCTAAAAGAGCTAAAGCGATTCTGGGATGCATAAAGAGAGGAATCTTGTGTAGGAGTAGAGGGATTATTTTGCCTCTGTATTTGGCACTGATGCAGCTGTTGCTGAATACTGTGCCCAGTTCTGGTGCCCATCAGTCAAGAAGGATGTTGAAAAATTGGAAAGGGTTCAGAGAAGAGCCATGAGAATGAATAAACGATGAGAAAACATGCCTTATAATGATGGACTTAAGGAGCTCACTAAAAGAAAAGGAGTACTTGTGGCACCTTAGAGACTAACAAATTTATTAGAGCATAAGCTTTCGTGAGCTACAGCTCACTTCATCGGATGCATTTGGTGGAAAAAACAGAGTAGAGATTTATATACACACACACAGAGAACATGAAACAATGGGTTTATCATACACACTGTAAGGAGAGTGATCACTTAAGATAAGCCATCACCAACAGCAGGGGGGGGAAGGAGGAAAACCTTTCATGGTGACAAGCAGGTAGGCTAATTCCAGCAGTTAACAAGAATATCAGAGGAACAGTGGGGGGTGGGGTGGGAGGGAGAAATACCATGGGGAAATAGTTTTACTTTGTGTAATGACTCATCCATTCCCAGTCTCTATTCAAGCCTAAGTTAATTGTATCCAGTTTGCAAATTAATTCCAATTCAGCAGTCTCTCGTTGGAGTCTGTTTTTGAAGCTTTTTTGTTGAAGTATAGCCACTCTTAGGTCTGTGATCGAGTGACCAGAGAGATTGAAGTGTTCTCCAACTGGTTTTTGAATGTTATAATTCTTGACGTCTGATTTGTGTCCATTCATTCTTTTACGTAGAGACTGTCCAGTTTGGCCAATGTACATGGCAGAGGGGCATTGCTGGCACATGATGGCATATATCACATTGGTAGATGCGCAGGTGAAGGAGCCTCTGATAGTGTGGCTGATGTGATTAGGCCCTATGATGGTATCCCCTGAATAGATATGTGGACAGAGTTGGCAACGGGCTTTGTTGCAAGGATAGGTTCCTGGGTTAGTGGTTCTGTTGTGTGGTGTGTGGTTGCTGGTGAGTATTTGCTTCAGATTGGGGGGCTGTCTGTAAGCAAGGACTGGTCTATCTCCCAAGATCTGAGAGAGCGATGGCTCGTCCTTCAGGATAGGTTGTAGATCCTTGATGATGCGTTGGAGGGGTTTTAGTTGGGGGCTGAAGGTGATGGCTAGTGGCGTTCTGTTGTTTTCTTTGTTGGGCCTGTCCTGTAGTAGGTGACTTCTGGGTACTCTTCTGGCTCTGTCAATCTGTTTCTTCACTTCAGCAGGTGGGTACTGTAGTTGTAGGAATGCATGATAGAGATCTTGTAGGTGTTTGTCTCTGTCTGAGGGGTTGGAGCAAATGCGGTTATATCGTAGCGCTTGGCTGTAGACAATGGATCGAGTGGTATGATCTGGATGAAAGCTAGAGGCATGTAGGTAGGAATAGCGGTCAGTAGGTTTCCGATATAGGGTGGTGTTTATGTGACCATCGCTTATTAGCACCGTAGTGTCCAGGAAGTGGATCTCTTGTGTGGACTGGTCCAGGCTGAGGTTGATGGTGGGATGGAAATTGTTGAAATCATGGTGGAATTCCTCAAGAGCTTCTTTTCCATGGGTCCAGATGATGAAGATGTCATCAATGTAGCGCAAGTAGAGTAGGGGCATTAGGGAACGAGAGCTGAGGAAGCGTTGTTCTAAGTCAGCCATAAAAATGTTGGCATACTGTGGGGCCATGCGGGTACCCATCGCAGTGCCGCTGATTTGAAGGTATACATTGTCACCAAATGTGAAATAGTTATGGGTCAGGACAAAGTCACAAAGTTCTGCCACCAGGTTAGCCGTGACAGTATCGGGGATACTGTTCCTGACGGCTTGTAGTCCATCTTTGTGTGGAATATTGGTGTAGAGGGCTTCTACATCCATAGTGGCTAGGATGGTGTTTTTAGGAAGATCACCAATGGACTGTAGTTTCCTCAGGAAATCGGTGGTGTCTCGAAGATAGCTGGGAGTGCTGGTAACGAAGGGCCTGAGGAGGGAGTCTACATAGCCAGACAATCCTGCTGTCAGGGTGCCAATGCCTGAGATGATGGGGCGTCCAGGATTTCCAGGTTTATGGATCTTGGGTAGCAGATAGAATACCCCAGGTCCTGGCTCCAGGGGTGTGTCTGTGCGGATTTGTTCTTGTGCTTTTTCAGGGAGTTTCTTGAGCAAATGCTGTAGTTTCTTTGGTAACTCTCACTGGGATCAGAGGGTAATGGCTTGTAGAAAGTGGTGTTGGAGAGCTGCCTAGTAGCCTCTTGTTCATACTCTGACCTATTCATGATGACGACAGCACCTCCTTTGTCAGCCTTTTTGATTATGATGTCAGAGTTGTTTCTGAGGCTGTGGATGGCACTGTGTTCTGCATGGCTGAGGTTATGGGGTAAGCGATGCTGCTTTTCCACAATTTCAGCTCGTGCACGTCGGCGGAAGCAGTCTATGTAGAAATCCAGGCTGCTGTTTCGACCTTCAGGAGGAGTCCACCTAGAATCCTTCTTTTTGTAGTGTTGGCAGGAAGGTCTCTGTGGGTTAATATGTTGGTCAGAGGTGTGTTGGAAATATTCCTTGAGTCTGAGACGTCGAAAATAGGATTCTAGGTCACCACAGAACTGTATCATGTTCGTGGGGGTGGAGGGGCAAAAGGAGAGGCCCCGAGATAGGACAGATTCTTCCGCTGGGCTAAGAGTATAGTTGGATAGATTAACAATATTGCTGGGTGGGTTACGGGAACCATTGTTGTGGCCCCTTGTGGCATATAGTAGTTTAGATAGCTTAGTGTCCTTTTTCTTTTGTAGAGAATCAAAGTGTGTTTTGTAAATGGCTTGTCTAGTTTTTGTAAAGTCCAGCCACGAGGAAGTTTGTGTGGAAGGTTGGTTCTTTATGAGAGTATCCAGTTTTGAGAGCTCATTCTTAATCTTTCCCTGTTTGCTGTAGAGGATGTTGATCAGGTGGTTCCGCAGTTTCCTTGAGAGTGTGTGGCACAAGCTGTCAGCATAGTCTGTGTGGTATGTAGATTGTAATGGATTTTTTACCTTCAGTCCTTTCGGTATGATGTCCATCTGTTTGCATTTGGAGAGGAAGATGATGTCTGTCTGTATCTGTGCGAGTTTTTTCATGAAGTTGACAGATTTCCACTCTATACGGCTAAATTCAGTGCCTTGCATAATCACAGGTTTCAGAGTAGCAGCCGTGTTAGTCTGTATTCTCAAAAAGAAAAGGAGTACTTGTGGCACCTTAGAGACTAACAAATTTATTAGAGCATAAGCTTTCGTGAGCTACAGCTCACTTCATCGGATGCATTTGGTGGAAAAAACAGAGTAGAGATTTATATACACACACACAGAGAACATGAAACAATGGGTTTATCATACACACTGTAAGGAGAGTGATCACTTAAGATAAGCCATCACCAACAGCAGGGGGGGGAAGGAGGAAAACCTTTCATGGTGACAAGCAGGTAGGCTAATTCCAGCAGTTAACAAGAATATCAGAGGAACAGTGGGGGGTGGGGTGGGAGGGAGAAATACCATGGGGAAATAGTTTTACTTTGTGTAAAAAAGGAGCTCACTCTATTTAGTTTACTAAAAAGAAGGTTAAGGGGTGACTTAATTCTAGTCTATCAGACCCTACATGGGGAACAAATATTTAATAATGGACTCTTCAAACTAGCAGAGCTAGGTCTTCAATGGGCTCTTCAAACTAGCAATCCAAGAGCTGGATGTTGAAGCTAGACAAACTGAGACTGTATACAAGGTGTACATTTTTAACAGTGAGAGTAATTAACTATTAGTGATGGATTCTCCATCACTGACAATTTTTCAGTCACTATTAGATATTTTTTGAAAACCTATGCTCTATGAATTATTTTGGGAAAAGTCTATGGCCTGTGTTATACTGGAGGTCTGACTAGATCAGTGGTGGGCAACCCGCAGCCCACGGGCTGCATGCAGCTCATCAGAGTAATCCACTGGCAGGCCGCAAGACAGTTTATTTACATTGACCGTCTGCAGCCACGGCCACCCGCAGCTGCCAGTGGCCGCGGTTCGCCGTTCCTGGCCAATGGGAGCTGTGGGAAATGGGCATGGGCCACAGAGATGTGCTGGATGCCGCTTCCTGCAGCTCCCATTGGCTGGGAATGGTGAACCACGGCCACTGGGAGCTGTGGGCGGCCATGCCTGTGGATGGTCAATGTAAACAAACTGTCTTGCAGCCCACCAGTACATTATTCTGCTATCCCACCTGCGGCCCGTGGACTACATGATCATGATGGTCCCTTCTGGCCTTAGAATCTATTTATCTACAAGTCTAAAGGAGAGCAACAGAAGTGATAAAAGGTTTAGAAAACCTAAGTATGTTTAGTCTTAAGAAAAGCAGACTGAGGGGAGACCTGATAAGTCTTCAAATATGTTATAAAAAGGAAGGTGATCAATTGTTCTCCATGTTCACTGAAGGTAGAACAAGAAGTAATTAACTTGTGCAAAAACTTTCTAACTGTAAGGTAGTTAAGCCCTGGAATAGGTTACCAAGGGAGGCTGTGGAATCCCCGTCCTTTAAAAATTTTTAAGGAAAGGTTAGTCAAATACCTGTCAAAGATGTTCTAAGTATATTTAGTGCTGCCTCGGCATGGGAGGATGGACTAGAAGACCATCCTTCCAGTCCTACATTTCTATGACTCCTCTTTTCCTGAACCCATGGATGCTCCTCCATGTGAAGACTATCACTGAGGTAAGGCAGGGATGAGAGTGATGGAGGATAGAGTTGGGAGCAGTCACCCCGTGCAATATGTCCACCTAGCAAACTGGTAGATTTCCTAGCAAAAATTTGCGTGGAAGTTGTTGCAATTTCATGCAGTGTGGATTGGAATGGGAGTGTGTGCTATCTGTTTGCACAGACATCCCATTAATGAGGACTGAAAAAGTTTGTGTGAATCCTAGGGTGCTGCATAGTTTTAAGGCCTCCTTCTTCTCTTGTACAGCCAGTAATAGCTACCCGCCCTCCACCCCCCTAAGAGACCAAGTGGTGGCAACTCCATGAGTTCCTGCTCAGAAGTTCTGGAAATATTTTAAACTAAATACTGGTGGATGGTTCGGTATGAGTCATTGTATTGTTGAAAGTGAAGATCAACAGCATTGACAGCCCTAATCTTTTATCTGGACACTAAATCATAGGTATTACAGTAGGTGTCTCCATTTGCTGCTTGATTACCAATTTTACAACATATGTTTAAAGAAGGAGGCCAAGGTTTAAAAAATGGGAGTTTTAAATTAGGCTTCTATGTGAATATTTAAGCACCTTAATAAGTGGCCTGATTTTCATGGGTGCTGAAAACCCAGCAGCTCCTTTTAACTTTAATGAAAACTGACTGCTCAATATGTTTGAAAATCAGGCAATTTTTTAGTGCCTAAGGATTTATGAGCCTAACCTTAAGCACCTGTTTTCTAAAATCTTACCTGAAATGTGGTATTTAAATCTTGACTGATAGCATTCTCCAAAACTCCTTTGTAGATGGAAGATAAAGTAGTGTGACTCCTTGGCTTTTTGTTGTGATTGTATTAATAAAATGATGTTATAAATCTGATGAATTATTAAGATAAGTCAGAAAGGTGGGGTCAAATTCCTTCTTGGCATATACCATAGCTTAGTCTGTTTCAGTATGACTAAAATGTGTCTGGGTTAAAACTTACAGAAGTGCCTAAATGACTTAGGAGCCTGAGTCTCTTGAAAGAAAAGGCATTTTTGAAAATGCTACTTTTAGTCTTTATTTCTAGGGCAGTGGTTCTCAACTCTGGTCCACTGCTTGTTCAGGAAAAGCCCCTGGCGGGCTTGGCCAGTTTGTTTACCTGCCACGTCCGCAGGTTCGGCCGATCGCGGCTTCCACTGGCCGTGGTTTGCTGCTCCAGGCCAATGGGGGCTGCAGAAAGCGGTGCGGGCTGAGGAATGTGCTGGCTCCCCTTCCCGCAGCCCCCATTGGCTTGGAGCAGCGAACCGTGGCCAGTGGGAGTGCGATCGGCCGAACCTGCGGACACGCCAGGTAAACAAACTGGCCTGGTGCACCAGGGGCTTTTCCTGAACGAACGGTGGACCAGAGTTGAGAACCACTGTTCTAGGGCTTTATCAGATCCTGTCTTTGCCATCAGCTACTTTGTACCCAAGATGTATGCCAAGCAGGCTGTCTTCTCCACAAGAGGCAGTCTGAGTATAGTGCTACTCTCTATGTAACAGTCTTGAAATTTTACTCAGTCCCCCGGCTGGCATTCATTTCTTAAAATCACTCCATCATTTCATACTAGTGAACCCAGTGCCCTCACCAGGGGGATTGGGGCCTGATCCAACCCCTTGAAAGTTAGTGGAAAGATTTATATGGACTTTGATGAGAGCTGGGTGGGACCATAGGTGAGCTAATGTCAACCTGTTTTTTCGAAGTTGTCGGTTCAGTACAACAGAGGTCGCTTAGCGCAGTCTCATCTGGATTAGATAAAGAACATAAGTACATCAGAAGAGCCATACTGGGTCAGATCAATGGTGATCTAGTCCAGTTTCCTGTCTTCTGACAGTAGCCAATACCAGAGCTTCAGGGGGAGTATACAGAACAGGGCAATTTTGGAGAGTTCCACCCCTGTCTTCCCCTCCCAGCTTCTGGCAGTCAGAGGTTTTGGGTTGTCCTGAGCATAGGGCTGCATCCCTGACCATCTTGGCTAATAGCCATTGATGGACTTACCCTCCATGAATGTATCTAGTTGTTGTTTTTTTTTAACCCAATTATACTTTTGGCTTTCACAACGTTTCCTGGCAGTGAGTTCCACAGGTTAATTGTGCATTGTGTGAAAAAGTACTTGCTCTTGTTTGTATTGAACCTGCTGCCTATTAATTTCATTGGGTGACCCTTAGTTTTTGTATTGTGAGAAAGGGTAAACAACACTTCCTTATTCACCTTTTCCACACCGTTCATGATTTTATAGACCTCTAACATATCCCTCCTCAGTCGTCTCTTTTTTAAGATGAACGACCCTAATCCTTTCTTGCTTGCTCTGTTTCCCTGGAGTTGAGCCTGGAGTTCATTGTACTTGAGATACCAGAGGCAACGCTGTAATGATTGTGAACAGTCTCCCTAGACGTTCCAACACTGTTGACAGTGTCTCTGTAGCTGACATACAGGCTGTATGCTCAGTTTACCTCATTACTACTGAGTGTTGTAGAAGCTGGTTAGAATCAGCACAAAGGATTTGTGCAGCTGGATTTTGGAAAAAGCTCTGGGAGAGACTACATAAATTTTGGACAAAATGTTCTCAGTTTTGGCTGAACACTGGTATGGGAGTGAGACCCTGGAGTGAGAGAGAAGATTTTAGATATCATCATTGCAAAAAAATGTGGGCAAAGTGTGTGCATGGGGAGGAGAAGTTGGGGAAATCTGCAGCAGAATGGGGAAAGTATAGGAAGAAAATAAGGAAAGTATTCATTTCATTCTGCAACGTATGGCTTGGTTTGGAGGTAAGATTGCGGCTATGTGGGAGAGGGGCCATAACATAAAGACCATTTTGTTTTTTCATTTGGAGATAGGCTAAAGCTACACAATTTTGGACCCAGGTCTACATCCAGATTTTGAACATCCCTAATTTTAGAGATTCTGTTTTGGGGCCATCTAGACATTAAACAAGAATTAATCATAATTTAGCAGGGGAATAAATGTGGGATCTGTATCTTGGAGGAACAAAACAAAGGGAAACATTTATTATGTAAGCATTTAAATAGTCGTTGCTCAAATCAAGAGATGGGGAAGGCAAGTACATCTGAAAAGGACTCCCGAGAGAGATGAGTTTATTTATTGGACATGTGTGTGTCAGGGTTGAAGATCAAAGATGTGATTCTGCAGTTTGGGGAAGAGTGTGTGTAGGGGATGGAGTAGGAATATGGAGCAATATTAGATATAGCACCTGAAGCTGTCATCTCACTAGATCTTACAAGCTAAACAAAGTCAGGTCAGGTTCATACTTTGATGAGGGATCTTTAAGGATAAAACAAGATTCTGCAGGAAGTGGAACTGGTGATCCATAGAGGAAAGATAACCTGTTAGCCTCTGATTAAGGAGACCTATATTATATTCTTTGCTCAGCCACAGATTTCCTATGTGATCTTGGTCAAGTCACTTAGTCTCTCTGTGTCTGTGTTCCCCACTTATGCTCCCTACTTCCCACTGCTATTTGTAAAATAAACACATTAAGGATTATGAGGTATTTAAATACCATGATATTTTAGTATCTCATAATCCTTAATGTATTTATGTACCTCAAACACTTAGCCATATAAGTGTCTAAAATAGGAAGAGTTGCTCTTTCCTTGGTTGTATGGGTATAGTGTCCAGTGCTTGTGGATGGGCCAAATTTCAGATAAGATATAAAACAGGTCTTGCCCTCTTATGATTATTAAAGATTCCATACCATTTTCACAGGTGATAAGGGCTTTAATCTTGATGACCTAGCTAAAATTACATTTTGGATAATTACTGTCTCTAAAATTGCCAGTGTAGTTTCAATTAGCTATCTTCCTTCACTTCCTAGCCTAAACTGTTTTTTTTAGGGTTAGTATGGCCTGTTAAAACAGCTGTTGTTTCTTTGCAGAGATGATCGTATTCAGAAGTCGGTGAAGTGATTCCTGTATAGGGAGTTAGGTTCCAATGCTGCACTATTAAAGTCAATGGTAGTTTTGCCATGTACTTTAATGTGTGAACAGGCCTTTGTTGATCAAGTGCTTTTAGAAATTTAGCAGGATGAAAGGCACAGCAATAGTGAAATTGTCTTATTTATTTTAGAAATGTATGTTGATGCCCATCTGCGTGCCTTGGGTCAATAAAAACAACCAATTAGAAATCAACTTAATATAAAAGGATACTCTGCTTGTTAACAAACCTTTCTCTCATCCAACCTCCTCCTCCAGACTTCTAGAGCTGGGTAGAAAACAGTTTTCCTATCTTGTAAAAGTTTTAAAGATTTCAAATTTGTTTCCCCATCCCAAATCAAATATAATTTGAAAAGTGAAAATATTGGAATTTTTCACAAACCGATAATCAGAAACATTTTCATGTTCAGTCAATTGAAACGTTTTGTTTCAATAATTTTGAAATGTTCATTTCAATTTTGACCTTTCTTATTTTTTTTAACTGGTTCATGTATACATTAATATTTTAAAATTTATTTTGAACTGGAAAACAAAAGTTAGCATTTTAAAAATGTTGAAATGAGATGTTTGGATAATTGTGAAACTTAAAAAATATGTTTTTTATTGACAAACTTGTTGAAATGGACCCCTTCCTGTGAACAGTTTAGGTTGTGGTGAATTGGTATTTTCTCATGAAAAAAGCTTTAGTTGGAAAATTCCTGACCAACTCTACAAACTTATTATTAGAAAGGTCAGCTGAAACCCTGGACAGATAGACTTAATTTATCCCACTGAGTCCTGCCCGTGAATGAAAACCACCCAACTTCTGAGTCCCAGAGGGACAACTATAGCCCTGGTTTTGCAAAAGCTTATGCACATGCTTTACACACTGTAGGTAGACCCATTCATTTATATGAAACTTCACTCAGTGGGCAAACTTATGCATGTGTATAAGTCTTTGCAGGGTTGGGGAATATGTAAATTTCCTCACTCATGCATACCAGAGTGAGTTGAAAATGAATTAACTTAACTCTGAATTCCTTTATTATCTTAGTTTAAACAATAATCCTTAGAATTTTTGTGTTAGTGCTTCTTTTGGCATTTAGATTACATAGAATTGTTAAAACCTACAGAAATTCCACTTGTTTTTTCTTTACTTTTCTCCTAATGGGTGAGTGGACTCAGTACTCTGAGTACATTATTCTTGTTTTTTGTTTCTAAATAGAATATTAGAGGAATCATTGACACTACTTTGAGGAATAAAGAAGTAAACTATCTAGTATTAGGCCTAGTGAGTTTTATACTAACTTGAAAGGAATTCCTGTACATTTCTAACCCAACCTTGCACCTTTTCTGGGTAGATGTGAAATAATGTGTTGTAAATTTTATGACGTGGTTTTCCATTCACTGCTAGGAAGTACATTTATACACACAAAAATAATTATTCTCAGGATTTATTTAGAATTTACAGCTTCACAAATGAAGGGTCCAAGTGTCCATCCACTAATTGCTGCAGAATCCAGATGCTGAAAAAAATAAGTCTAAAATTATATATTCAGTCAGTGTTAGCTATTTATAGACGTTCTTCAAATTGATTTGAAATAAAATGAAAACAAAGCTATGAAGGCCACAAATCAAAGTATTATTAAAGATGACTTGTATCCTTCCAACATACTTGGTTTTGCTAAAGGTATACCATATTTATATTTTTATAATGTATTCAGATTTTTATTAATAAGGCTGGATTTGAATTGCAATGCAAATGCCAGTCTCTGATACATACTTTTCCAGAGCTTTTTGCAATAAAAGTCACTTATTGAAAGTCACTTTCCTCTCTAAATGTCTGGTATTTATACAGCTGTGTTTTGTTTAGTTTTTTTAAATTCATACATTTGAAAGGGAGGTGCCAAAAGTTAAAAACAGAAATTAAACTAATAGAAATAAGGGGTTATGCCAAAGACAAAGAACAAGGATGAAAAGCATAAAGGAATATAAGGGAAAATGTATCAGAAGAATTTCAAACCTACTAATGGACTGTGTTTTGTGTCATATTTGTTCTGCATAAAAACAGCAATGAAAATCATTTTTATTTGATAAATGTTTTAGAGAGGCATCACCATATGTATTTAGATTTTTTTATATAAATAAATTTGAAATAAAAAATTGCCAGTCACTGCAGACAGGCTAATATTGGTGACAGCATAACCCCAAACATAGGATGCATATCAGTGTCTGAAAAACAACAAAGTGGGATGTGATTTCACCAAAATTAGGAAGTACTGGTCCCATATTCCATCAGTTCTCTAATTTACTAATTTCGGAAATAGATGTATTTGGAACATTTTTCAGGAGGTTGGATCATCCACTCCATTGTGGGAAGGGAGTATGGAGGAGAAAACTCATTCTGTTGGGGTTTAGGAGGGATTTGCTCCCTCATTGATTAGGTCCCCTGGGCTGACCACCAGTGAGCTGTAGGAGACCAGAGACATCTGCATGGAGGCCACTGTGTTGGCTCTGGCCTCCTAGCAAACTCCTGGTCTTAGCTGCCCCCAGAATCCCCAAGATGGGTGTGATGAGGGCCCTCAGAGGCCAGGCAGCTTAATGGCTAGATCGTTGGTTAGGGAAGCTGTAGTGGGACTTGACCCCTCCTTCTCCCTCAGGTCTTGGCCCAGGTTCTTGTGTTGCACAAACTCCTAAATAGGAAAGATGGACTTTTCTCCCAGCTGTGAGGGGGTGTGTGTGGGGTGCAGGGCCTGTTTTCCTGGCCTGCTCCCTATGAGAGTCCTTTTAGGTTGGGGCATGGCCCCACTGGTCCAGTTGCCCCACAATTGGGGCTTATCTGTAGGTTCCCCTGGCAGGGAAGATTTACTTGCCTCCAGTGGCTGCATTGGCAGGAGGCTTACTGGTATGTGCCTTCAGGCAGGCATACAGAGAGCTCCTGCCTCTTTGCCAATCAGCCCTTGACTGAGCCAGGCTCCCTTCTTTTCTTCCCCCTCCAGGCCTGGCATTGGTTGCAGGTATAATGGGGCGGGGCTAGCTGACCCCAGAAGTTTTCTTTAACTCCTGCTGTGCCTGGCAGCAGTCTCTCTGCTCTTTCACAATAGACATATAAACATAAAATACAGCAGCATCAGGCTGCATTATTTCTTCCAGGGAATCCCAACATCACTAGATGAGGTAATTTGCATCTCTCCTCCGCCTACCTATTTGTCATCTACTCCCTTTTTGTGCACCCCAGTCCTGTGTGTATTCCCACTAGGGGATAGAGATGCAGAATCAGCTCAGTACTCTTTTGTATGTGGAGGGGACCCTCCATACAGGGCTCTAGGATGGGAATGATCAGGCCCGATGAGTGTTGCTTAATCCAAACCCGTGTTGGAAAAACATACATGCGCCGCCTTAGGTGCATATTCAGTACGGAATGTTTTGATTATATACGAGTTTATGCATCTTCCAACTATGTCAATACTAAAGATGCAAAAATTCATTTGGATTTGTCACACACTCCCTGAAGGACTTTGGGTCCATAAGTAAAAGAAAAGATTATGTCCATATGGAGTATCTGCAACAGATTCTGTATGACATGGAGAATATGCTTCAATGAGGCTATGCAATACAATTTACACTAAAATATTCTGCTTTTGAGTTAACTGTTTCAGAAAAACATGTTTATAACAAGCCCCGTATTTCAGCTGCTGTAACTTCAGGCCCAAGAGGACTCGGTGACATTGCACTCCATATGTTTTATGGAAATATGCTAATGAGTATAAATATAATGTAACTGGAATATGCTTTATGCAAAAGGTCTCTTGTAAGGTATCATTCCAAAGCTTATAATTTACTGAGTGTGTTCATCCTTTTTGTATACATGTATCATTCTTGTATCTGAAACTAGAAATATGAAGTATTACTGTGAAGTCCTATTGTAACTGTGCAAAGTGTGGGCCATTAATGGTGGCTTGGAATCTTGATGGCTCCCATTGTCTAGGGCAATTGGTTGTAAATGGCTCTGTTTACTTGTAAGTCTTCCTGTATGTGTGTGTGCGCCAGCCAGTGGGTAATGAGGTCTCACAGGACATGTGAACAGGTCACATGATACTGGAATCCATCTTAAACCTGGTGCTTTTCCATTTAGAAGGAAGGGTGGGAACCCAGAGAGAGACAAAGGATTCTCGCCTTGTGCCAAAGATATAAATGGGGATGAAAGAGTGCAAAGGGGGCTGCCAGTCATGAGAAATCTCCTAGTTACCACCTGTGCTGAAATTAACAAGAACTGTACCAGGGAAAGGATTGGGCCAGGACTAAGAAGGAGTCTAATCTCTGAAAGAAGCTTATTGGAACATCTCTGAGGGTGAGATTTACCTCTATTCGGTTTCTTAAATGTATTAGGCTTAGACTTGCATGTTTTGTTTTATTTTACTTGGTAACTTACTTTGTACTGTCTATTATTACTTGAAACCACTTAAATCCTACTTTGTATACTTAATAAAATCACTTTTGTTTATTAGAAAACCCAGAGTCAGTGATTAATACCTGGGGAAGCAAACAGCTGTGCATGTCTCCCTATCAGTATTATAGAGGGCGGACAATTTGAGTTTACCCTGTGTGGCAGAGCTCTGACTTTGTCTCCATGGGTCCCATGCTTCCAGATGGTTTATGCTAGCTTCAGAGGCTCACTGCAACACGCCACGTAGCCCGTCTCTCTCTAGGGCCAGGGTACAGTCTACTGAGCCCTTTTCATCATAAACCAGCAATGGAGGTTGGTGAGAGAATTCCCACAGTCTCTGTTGCTCCTACGGCCTCATGTCAAAACAGTTTAGCCTCCTGTCCTGACAGGGGCCTGTTTTCCCCTCCCAGGAGGTGTTTCTGTAGTGGTGGGTTGGGGGGAACCCAGGCCCGCCCTCTACTCCGGGTTCTGGCCCAGGGACCCTAATGGTAGCAGCTGTTGGTAGCCAACCTTTCACTGCCAGAGTTGCTACATTTCTCTGGGCCACTTCCCCACAGCTCTCCTGCTTCTCCCTTCTTCACCCTTACCTTAAGGCTCCCTTACCAATGACTTGAGGGTGTCTTCATTAACTAGCCCTTCAGCCACACTTCCTCTCCTCTGGCTTCTCTCTGCCTGACTGGAGAGAGCCCTTTTATATTACCAGAGGGGCCTTAATTAGAGGCAGGTGGTCACATTAGCTTAATGGCCTCACCTGACTCTTTGCAGGTTAATTGGAGTCAGGTGTTTTCATTAGCCTGGAGCAGCTGGTGCTCTGGTCAGTCAGGGAACAAAAAAATGTTAATCCAGTGGCCAGTATATCTGCCTTCTGCTACTCTGCTGTACCAGTGGGCCAGCCTATATTCCACCCTGGTCCCGAGGCCTGCTGGGGATATCAGTTGGCGGCTACTTCATGGGGCCGTGAGCACGGGTGTGTACTTGGCATGGTTCACCCCAATCCCGGACACCAACCCCTTTTGCGGTGTGAGGGAAACTCTGGTGCACGTATACCTGGAGTGCGCCAGGCTGCAGCTCCTATTCCGGCTCCTCACAAACATTTTGTTAAGATTTTGGTTGCACGTTTCCCCTCACCTCCTTATCTATGCACTCCCTATCCATGGCCCCACTGAGTCACGGGGACCTCCTGGTCAGCCTCCTCTTGGCCCTGGCTAAAGTGGCCATCTATAAAACCAGGGTGAGGAGGTTGGCCGATGGAGTCTCCTGTGACTGTGGGGCCTATTTCCGATCCTCCGTCTGTTCACGCCTCCAGGCAGAGTTCCTCTGGGCGGCGTCCGCTGACTCCCTTGACACCTTCGAGGAGCAGTGGGTGCTGTCCGGGGTTCTCTGCTCAGTGTCCCAATCTGGTTCCCTTTGTTTGACCCTTTAACCGCACCCCTGTTCCCATTGTTCATTAGTTGTCCCCCGTAATTATTTGGCTTTCTAGATCTTGTGGACCCCCCTCTTAGGCTGAGGGGGGATCCTTTAGCAGTGGACGGGCTTCGCCCGCCCACTTCCTGGATCCCAATAGGGCTACTCTGCTGTACCAGTGGACCAGCCTATATTCCACCCTGGTCCCGAGGCCTGCTAGGGATATCAGTCGGCGGCTATTTCATGGGGCTGTGAGCACGGGTGTGTACTTGGCGCGGTTCACTCCAATCCCGGACACCTGCCCCTTTTACGGTGTGAGGGAAACCCTGGTGCACGTATACCTGGAGTGCGCCAGGCTGCAGCTCCTATTCTGGCTCCTCACAAATATTTTGTTAAGATTTTGGTTGCACTTTTCCCCTCACCTCCTTATCTATGCACTCCCTATCCATGGCCCCACTGAGTCACGGGGACCTCCTGGTCAGCCTCCTCCTGGCCCTGGCTAAAGTGGCCATCTATAAAACCAGGGTGAGGAGGTTGGCCGATGGAGTCTCCTGTGACTGTGGGGCCTATTTACGATCCTCTGTCCTTTCATGCATCCGGTCAGAGTTCCTCTGGGTGGCATCCACTGACTCCCTTGATGCCTTTGAGGAGCACTGGGTGCTGTCTGGGGTTCTCTGCTCAGTGTCCCCATCCAGTTCCCTTCGTTTGACCCTTTGACCACACTCCTATCCCTGTTGTTTCATTAGTTGTCCCCCATAATCATTTGGTGTCCAGGTCCTGTGGATCCCCCTCTTAGGCTGGGGGGGGGGAGTCCTTTAGCAGTGGGCGGGCTTTGCCTGCCCGCTTCCCGGATCCCAATAGGGCTATTCTGCTGTACCCAACTGGCCTGGGTATATCACACCTGTATAAGCTTTGAACAGAGTAATATGGATTTATTTGGGATTTGGATCCTATTGGGAGCTGGGTGTCTGGATGCTGGAGATAAGTGACTTGCTAAGCAGTTTTTGGTTAAAGTCTGCAGCTTTGGGGGCGTGGACCAGACCTGGGTCTGTGCTGGAGCAGACTAGTGTGTCTAGTTCAACAAGGCAGGGTTCTGGAGTCCCAAGCTGGCAGTGGAAAATTGGCTCAGAGGTAGTTTCAGCACATATGGTGATAGTACCAAGGGAGTCTCTGTGACCGAACCCGTTACAGACTCCATTGGTAGAAAGCCTGCCGGAGGAAGGCTTCAGTGGTGCAAAGTAGTTAAAACTTTCTCTTCACTACCAAAAGGTCCATTGGGGTACTCCAGCAATAAAGCTGGAAGTGGTGGCGGGAGAGGTGATCTGGCTTGGGCAGTCAGGGGATGTGTTACGTGAGCACATCTCCACAGCTCTCTCCTCCTGTGAGGGTCCTGAAGGAACTTTAAGCTTTCTCTTTGTTCAGACTCCCCCCAGGAGGACAAGGTATGATTTAATTGACAGTGTTCCTTTGGGTGAATCTCCTGGGGTTTGGTGGCCAAGGCTGTTGCAGACAGGTGCAGTTTGAACCACCCTAAACTAACAAGAATGAATGTGGTCACAAGTGTAAGAGAAAAAACAACAAAACAATACTGCTCATAGAAAATTTTGTGAGTAGGAGGTTGGCTTTTCTCTTCACTGAGACATACTTCCTGTCATAAAACCCTTCGTTTCCTTAATACAACAGATTTTCCTCTGGTAAATTCTATTGCTGAACAATAGGTATTTTTTAATATGATAGTGAAGAGAAAAATAAGAGAAATAGAGCAAATGTTAACTATATTTTATTTCCTGCTCATATATATCTAAGCTAAGCTGCTTAGAGCTTGTACTCTATTTCTCACATAAAACTAATTTTAGTCATTATATTCTCATGCTAACCTATAAAATGATAGAATTTTGCCATGTTTGGCAGAGATGGATGAATAATTTGCAGGAGATAATTTATTCAATAAACCTAGCCTCTGTTCTGGTTCATGAATTATCTACAGATAGCATACAATGACTTTGAATATGCTATTCAAAATTATTCACTCAGTTTCTATGAGTAATATTTGGTCTGTTCATAGTTTGTGGAATCATTCATTACAAGTACTCAAAATCTAAACAGTGCTGTGTAATTTTGATTGGGTACATAGATAACATGGTATTGCATGTTGCAGAATTGAGTGACTAATTCTTAAAATTAGCTTTCTTATGTAATTACTTAAGTTTGAGGTTAAAATCTAATCTATATTTATCTAATTTATTTTTTCTAATATTAGTTTAAAATGTGTGGTTTCTACCATTCCTGATTATGCAAATTCAATTATTTAATCAAGTAAATATTCACAGAAAATTTGAGGTATTCATCAGATATTTTAATATGTTGTTGTTTCTTATTTAGATAGCATCAACTGTATAGTAAGTGCTTAAATATGACTGAAAATGTTATTTGAATCACAATGTTGTGTAAAGCAAAGCCAATTTGATTTTTATCCAGCACTTTCAGTGAGTATATATAAATCAGTTCTCTCTCAAGTGAATGGAAAACAGTGATATAGATATCTGACAGAAACCAATCCAGGGTCCTCACAAAAGGAGCTCTCACCATGGTGTTCGTGGACCCTAACTTGGCTCTGATGAAAACTTGATCTTCAGAAAAAATCCATAATAAACTTCCAACCAGTGATCTGATTACATTTTTCAAAGTTGTTTTTGCAATGAAAAATACTAGAGACTTGCTTAAAAATATAGAAAGTTGAGAAATAATAATTCTCCTTTACATTCCTAGGTAGCCCAGATTAGTGGGGGAGAGCTGCCTGAAGTCATAGACCTTTTGGTTTCAAACGCCAAGTCTGGGGCTGATTATGCAAGTCCTCTTTGTGTAAAACTGTTTTCAACTCAAAGGGAGTTCAGCCCATAGAAGGCTTGCAGGAAATAGATAGATGGTATTCACCTAGAGAATATCTATTTGTTTAGCCATTGTTATTGAGAAAGATTTCATAATTATGCTTTCAAAAATACTCTTATTTGACTTTACCTTTCAACAAAAGATATTCCATTTCCCTAGTTTGTGATTTGTCTTGGAATAATCTCTCCATATTTCTTTCCCTTTTATTGCATGTATGAATGTTGTGTCAGCTGAGATTAAGTATTGCAATGGTTAAAGCTTTTGAATAGGGCTTTGTCTTTAACAGTGAGCTAAGCATAAATTGGAGAGAACCACCATTTGGAGGTGTATTCCTGTCCTGATGTCACCTTACTTTCAGGCGAGGCCCTGTATTTCTTTGGAAAGTTGTATTTCTGTAGAGTGCTTGTGTGCAT